>NC_139217.1:290919429-291519429 GCF_055691185.1 Crinia signifera
ACCCATTTTAGTGGTATATGTAATCAATGTGCAACAGGTGCAAATTGTTTTCCCCTCCCTTTGAGGGTATATAAACCCAGTCAGGGAACACCACAGACATCACCTTGATAAAGCTCTAAGCGAAACGCGTTGGTGTAGGGGAGCAGGCTCACCCCTAAATTTACAGACTATCCATCTACTGTCCTGCAACCGGACCAACCTCCAGGAATCATCTCCTTGGCTAACCATCAAGCCCACCAGGTAGAGCACCGCATACCATCAGGAGCTCCCTGGTCAGGAGACTGACACCCCCCTGCAAAGGGATTCAAGTGGCAACAACATCAAGCCCACCAGGTAGAGCACCCCCCAACATCTGGAGCTCCCTGGTTTTTACATCAGCATCTCTTACTAAGGATATTGAAGTGGCAACAACATCTAGCCCACCAGGTTGAGCACCCCCAACATCAGGAGCTCCCTGGTCCGATCACCTTATCTTTCCCAGCATCTCATCACCCTCATTCCGTACGGGACAATCACCTGGAGGTGTCATAGGAACGGATACAGGACATATCACGACCAGACTGTGGGTGACTATCCCTGCTCTCCATCTATTTGTGGTATCCACCATTTCTTTTATATTGTATTTTTTAATTTATTTCATGTGATAATATATGTGATTATCTTAATTGATTAAATATTTTAGAGACACCTGTTGCACATTATTTAGCAAGCGCAGTCTCAAATCCCCCTTTTCCACTGTCTATTTTTTTTGGGCTAGACTTCCCAAACCTAGAGACTGCTGCTCCAGCAAGGCAGCTCTGCTCAGGCGCCCCTCGGGCCACTTTTTTAGTGACCCTACCCTTTCTTTTATAAATCACATAGCACCTTTTGGTTATTCTGAAGTTTTTATGGTTCTAGCGTGTATTCATTGAACAATAATACTGCCTTTGAGTGATTCTAAAAATACTATGCATGTGTTTGTCACTGTGTGTGTGTGTGTGTGTGTGTGTGTGTGTGTGTGTGTGTGTGTGTATATACACAGTATGTTATGTATTTCATTTCAAGGATTGGTGATTACTTTGGGCAGTCAAACAGATATAAAATATGTCTGCAGTCCTGGCGACAGCCCACCCAGGAAGCCATACTGAATGTCTGGAAATGCCACATCTGACTGACTTTAAGCCTGCAGGTTCTTCATTGCTGAGAAGACACAATCGTGGCTGCAAGAGTGTAGAAGATGGAGCCTGAGAGCAAGATGATTTCTGTTTGTAGAGGAGTGTTGTAGCCAATCACTGCACAGAGAAGTAGAGACAGGTTAATTGTGAAAATCCTATATCTTCTGACCGGAGATGTTCTGTTAGAATACTGTTACACACACCAGATTTATCAATCCTTAAGGTGCCCATACACTAGTAAGATTTATCTTCACATCTGGCTGGTTGGAACAAAAACATCGTTAGGGATGAGTGACCATTTGTCAGTTTTCCAGCATTTCCAAGCAAATGGTCATCTGTAATTTGCTTTCATCCAACACCATGTCTTTGTTCCAACCAGACAGATCTGCAGATAAATCTGCGTGTGTATGGCCACCTTAAGAGTGATAAAGTAGAGACATTACAGATACCAACCAACTGGCTTCTAGCCATACCTCCCAACTGTCCCGCTAAATGCGGGAACGTCATGATTTTTGGGGACGTTCCCGCGTCCCTCCCGCAGCCGGCAGTGTCCTGCTGAGGGGGGCGGGGGGGGGTTCAGTTGGGAGTGTCCCCCCCCCCCCCCCAATCTCACAGAATAGACGCTGTGTGCATGCGCACAGCGTCTATTCGCGGCCGAAAACGAGTGCGCAGCCTAATTTGCATAAGCCGTGCCCTAATTTACATACGCCACACCCCCTTTTCGAGAGTGTCCCTATTCTAATGTTCAGAAAGTTGGGAGGTATGTTGTAGCTCTCCTTTTATGACTGCTAGATGATAAATGCTGGCTAGTATCCACTTTAACTCTAAGGCAGGGCTTGGCAAATTTCTTTAAAATCCAGGAGCCAGGATGAAAGTGTAGGACAAGGTGAACAAAGCTCTACAACAGCGAAACGTGCATCCAGACTAGATATGACTGTCACAGATGGGAGTTAGAGCCACATACAGGAGACGCATGGCAGACCTAAGAAGCTAAATCTACATTTACCAAGTCCACCACCCTCTGATTTTTTTAACTCAATTATACGCATTGGGTTTGAGAAAATATATGGACAGTTTAATTGTTTTTGGGAGCTCGGAGGATTTTAAATCGTATTTAAGAATAAGAGTGTTCAAGAATTCATTGTCTATTAAGACTACATGCCTATTTGAACTAGAGCTAACTAACATTATCTATACCTCTTGCTAGGGGACTCTCATTACATTCAGCCCTAGATTGACCCTCTACGCTGGTTAAATCCAACAGGGGTGAAAACTTGGCGCTGGACTCGCACAGCAGATCCCCATATCTTCCTTTTTACTGCCTCAATTAAAACTGTACACTCATCCAGTCCGTTCACTGTCCATGCAGTGGCAAACGCAGGATTTTCAGAAGGGGGTTTCCAGAGGGGCGGAGCAAAGCATGGAGATGGACACTTAGGTGACCCAGTATATGCCGGGTCAGTTAAAGTATTATAGATAGACCAAATGTATATAAATAATAATAATTATAAAAATTATATATATTATATGTCCATGAATACGGATTAAGTTCCAAAACGCCATCGGATAATAAAGGCTTGTTTTACTATACTGAAAGAAGACTGACGAGTGCCGCCTCATTTGCACATATATATATATATATATATATATACAACACACACACACACACACACACACACACACACACACACACACACACACACACACACACACACATACAAGGGCATCAACAGCAGTGTAGACCCCTGGGCATAGCAATGTATTGGGGCACTTACCGATCCTCCAGCGGTAGGGGTGGGGGAAGCTTTGCCTCGGGTGGTAGGGGGTATTATATCAACTGCTCAGCATGTAGGGCCTGGATCAGTAATTTCCACTAATTACCCCTTTACTGCACAGATGGTGGGAGAAGGGGGCATTGGGCTGAATGAAGGGGCCCTGATACATAACTTCCAGGGTGGTAGAGGATGTTTAATATGCAGAGATGGGGTGTATAGTGGAGTGGTCTTATTATTATATATGGAATTAAAAACTAGAGAATCCCACCTACCAAATGGTATTGGGGACTAGGGGATCAGAGTTCAGGAGGCAGAGCAATCTGCCAACGAGTATATAAAACTACATACCAGGTGTGTGGAGCTGGAGCAGTAACCAGCTACTGGAAGGCTGATATCTCTGATTTTGGGAACAGTAGAGACAAGCTACTAGTGTCCATCAAAGGGAGAGAGTCCCAGCTTTTGGAATATACATTCAGAAAAACTCTAAGTCAGACAGAACCTGAAATATCCGACTGGGAAGAGCAATTAACCGGCTTGGATGGGGACCACTGCTTTGAAGTCAGATATCTCCGGTTCCCAAGGGCCGATTTTTAAAATTCTTGTACCCATGGAAAGAGGAGACCCTCAGCTTTCAGCCTAGGGTCCTTAGACTCCTGGGGGGGTTTCTGGGTACTCAGAAACCCCCCTGCATGCGCTACTGCCATGAGACACACAGCGGGACAGTAAGAATAATTTGAGGTGCAAGAGAGCAGTCTTGATCTATATTCTTTTCCTAGACTTCCCCCTCTTTCTTTGAATGTGTAGATCTGCCCTCCTGATAATATGTGGAACATGAGTGTCAGGATGTATACCAACCTGTGCTAGGGTTGTTTATTATGAGGTTTCCATAGACACATCCATCTGTGATGATCAAACCAATACCTGAAAACTGTTTTGCCAATTTTATTATTGTATATACTTTATTTAACCTTCTATGTATTGTCTATTTATGTATCACCTCTTGAGGCTTGATAACGGTAATAAACCGAAACGTTGCTTGGACGATCTGTCTGTTGCTTTGTTCTTTGCTGCAAGACCCACGAGTGCCACTACCGTCTCTGTCTGTATCACCTATAATAAATATCAGCTGGGCAAGATTAATGCCTCATGGGATGTAAAAATCCCTTAATTGAGACCATTTGTTACTAATGTTGGCCACACATCAGACCAACTTTTCTCTAATCATCCAACAAATTGGTTGGATGGAATAAAAACCTGGTACTGGATAGGAGCAAATGTAATTAGGTCAATTGTTTCCCAAATCAGAAACTCTCACTCAGACAAAACAAAAAGTTGGACCTATTTGATTTAAACAATTTCACTGAAATGAAATGAAACCATTTCACGTTTGTAATTATTGTGTGTGTGTGTGTGTGTGTGTGTGTGTGTGTGTGTATATATATATATATATATATATATATTTATATATTTTTTTTTTTTTTTTTCATATGTATAAAACCTTTTACATATTTGATACCGGTCATCATGTGGCAGCAGCCAGAATGTATGTGTAGAGGAGTCCAATTTTTATGTATATCAATTACAAATATAAAATGTTATAAAGTAGTTCCCCCCCCCCCCCCAAAAAAAAAAAGTTATATTTACCTTCCTAGTTTACCTATGAAAAGGAGCCAGACAAACTTAAAACAGGGACACAAAAATGTACACCATAATGCCAATTACACATGTCACATAGACACATTACATATCATACCGCGTGCCATAATGCCCATTACACGTTATGCCACACACTGTAATGCCCATTACACATTATGCCACACACTGTAATACCTAGTATATATTGAACCACACGCCATAATGCCTGTTATATATACCACACGCTGTAATGCCCGTTACATATACCACATGCCGTAATGCCCATTACACGCTTTACAAAACACCGTAATGCCCATTACACATTGTGCCACACACTGTAATGCCCATGACCTATTATACTACATGCCGTTATGCCTATTACATATTATGCCACTTAAGTTCTGCTTACCTACATGGGGCAGTACGGATGGTGTAATGGTTAGCATTACTGCCTCACAGTGCTGAGGTCATGGGTTCTATTCCCACCATGGCCCTAACTGTGTGAAGTTTGTATATTCTCCCAGTACTTGCTTGGGTTTCCTTCGAGTACTCCAGTTTCCTCCCACAACCCAAAAATATACTAGTAGGCTAATTGGCTCCCAACAAATTAACCCTAGAATGTCTGTGTGTGCGTGTACAAGTGGTAGGGATTATAGAATGTAAGCTCCACTGGGGCAGGGACTGATGTGAATGCTCAAATATTCTCTGTAAAGCGCTGCAGAATATGTATGCGCTATATAAGAAACTGTTAATAAATACATGTGCTTTGCCATGGGGTTAACGTGCTCCTTGCCATGGGGTTACATGCTTTACCAGGGATAAATGGCAGGCTCCACTTCCCTGCCGCTACCATCCACGGTAACAGCGTCAGCCAGGCAGAGCTGTTGACAATGCACCCGGCTGTATGAGAGGCTGAGAGCCAGTCCGCTGCAGCTATTTCAAAACTTGTGCCAGATAGTGAGCCATTCAGAGCTCGCAGTCCAATAGCCAATCAGGAGTTACCACTGCGGCTCCTGTTTGCCTTTTGGCGTTTCAGGTTATGTAATATGGCTAATGAATGTTCTGGTGCTATTCTATTAGTCGTGACCACTGGCACTTATCAGGGTTTTGTTTTGCGTTCCCAAGGCAGGTGACCCCAAATACCTGCAAAGCTGCAATAAGTGCCACAAAAAATACATAAGTTTTCCGCTTTTTGTGGATCCTATGTAATTTTAGCTGAAAAACCGTGGATTCTTTTTTTTTTGGTACAAGACGATAGGTTGGTGAAAAGGCTGACAATAATATTTGCATTTATAATGCGGTCATTAATGGACATCTTCACCTACTTGCCTCCTGAATTCTCTGCTGGCATGTATCTTCATCTTCTTGCTGGGAAAGCTTCACAATACCAGTCTGTTATGTGATCTCTTTAGTTACAGATTTATGACCTTGGGCAGGTGTTGCACATGCTAGTGGCAACTATCTGAGAATAATCTTTCTGATCCATCTCCAGGCCCCTTGGCATTAAGACACAAGTGGATTTCTCTAGGCAACGCCACATATGTGACCTGTTGCTTGATAACAATTTCTATTGCAGTGCAGCTCATCTGCTAGAGCCACATACCAAAATCTGTATTGGAACACAGCATCTATTTTAATAAGGATCATTTTATTTATATTGCGCGCTTTTTTTTCAATAGCACTCAAGGCCAAAAGCATCAAGTTTTTATAATGAAGTGCTTCTTCTAGAATATTATCCTAAATGCATGTTTGATGTTCATTTTCATTGACAAGTTGCAACCCCGAGGTTTAACCATTAGTGTTACAGTTTCTCTTTCTATTTGTGTCTTACGTTCTACTTTCACTAGTCAACCAAGCAAACATCCCCTCATTACACTCTGGACCATGTGTAGTAAGTAACTGACCTTTTATTAATCTTTTTGACAAGACCCTGAATACATGGAATATTCACTGCTGGAATCCATCAGTGTTTGAACCTTTTTAACAGCATTTTAGGGTAAACTTAAGATAACTAGTGTCTGTTGGCCCTCTATCTTCTCTGTCCAAGGGCAAATGCAAGATTTGTAAGCAGGGATTATAAAATATACATTTCTAGCAATAGGACATTAAGGGTTATTTCATCCTGATTGCTGGGTTGCGAGCCTGGACAATTATTGATCAACTGTGCATCTGTATGGATTGCCGTGACATGCATGAGGCCATCCTCCGATAAATTACAGGATCTTTGTTTATCTTTTTCAAATGCAGGGAAAAGCATTTGAAAAAGCTTCCCTGTGCGTCAAAACGCGTTATAATATCGGATCATTGCACCTTCTTGGACACCCCCCCCCCCTGTGTACCAATCCTGTTTCCTGAAAACTAGTTGATGGAGTCCATGTACCATCGGTTAAGCAGCAATAGCCAGTCCCCGCAATCAGACACACCAGCAGGGACTCTCCATTCAGCCTAGGGAACAGACCATAGAGGACACTCGCTCTTCAAACCACAGAGCATCACGGTTCACCCTGGAGCAGAGAGCTGCAGACCGCTGCCTAAACAGGCATTAAACCGGGACTGTATTCAATGGCTAGTACAGTGGTTCCCAAACTGTGCGCCTAGGCTCCCCGGGGTGCCTCGGAACACTTGCAGGGGTGCCTCGGTTTGGTGGTCCAGAACCGATTCAAATTATTTATGGTCAATGTAATAGGCAAAACCAGAGCTTGTGGCTTCCAGTTTTAAAATATGTGGCTAAACAGAAGTGAATCCTGTCCCTCACCACATAACTGGACCTAAGGAGGAAATATAAGCACAACTTATTTAATTTGATATTGTATTCTGAAATTCTCGATAGCAAACTTTGCACCAAGGGGTGGCGTGATAAATTTTCTGCTAATATAGGGTGCTGTGATGCAAAAAAGTTGGGGAACGACTGGGCTAGTACACAAATACTGTAGTGCAATAGTCAACAATTCTTTTCTTTTCCACTAAACGGATGAAAGAAAGAAACCAGCTATTGCAGTGGTCGCCAACCTGTCGCTCGTTAGCTACTGGTAGCTCGCTGCAGCGATCTGGGTATCTCGACTCTTGATGGCTGCTCCTCCGACTGCCTGCCCATACTGCTCAGCTTGCCCTGCACCTCTGCTTGTACCGTTCCTCTACCTCCCGACTCTACCGCTCTTCTACCTGCACGCCCGTACAGATCATCCACCTGACAGCTTGTACCGCTTGTCCGACGGCCACTCTCACGTACCACTCCTCTGCCTTGGAGGAGGCAGACGCTAGAGGGCATTTTGAACTCTAGTGTCTGATGGTGCACAGAGCTACAGCGTTACCTGAAAGTGCTAGGAGCTCTATCACTAAATGAAGAGTATATATGACCTGTCACGTTTGCTGCCTTGAGGAGGAGAAATGTGATCGTGGCTTGTTTTCACGTGACACTGAGCAGATAATACATCATTTTAGTAGTCCATGTGAGCACAGTGTTTTGTTTCCATTGTTTTCCTTGAATATCTGTAGTGTGTGTGTGTGTGGGCTCTCACTAGGCCCACGTTATGCTGTGATTCGGTTGTTTATGGCTTATGATTATGTTCATTTGCCACCTAGAACTAACACTAATACTCTACAACTGCTAAACCAGTACTTCTTCAAATAAAAAAATGCCTTTCCTTTAGTTTGTGTGGGACAAGGGATTCCAACTCTCGGGTTTTTTTTTTTTCAACCCTGGGATTCAGCATGACCTATTACCACGTGATACAACGCAGCTGGGCAGTGTCTGAATGGGCGCTGAGACGCTGGCCAGCATTACATTGCGCATGCGCAGTCTAATTCCGAAATCCTGGGATTGGAAACTCCAATCCTGGGATTCAAATCCTGGCAATTTTAGGGCCAAATCCCGGGATTGGCCACATTATGTGTGACCTACACCAATGAAGTGTCAGCTTTACATAACACAACCAACCAAATACCAATTGACTACTGCACGTTTGAAAACCCTGCAGCTCCTTGTGTAATTTATTACAGAGCGTGATGTACAGACTGAAGTAGTAGGAGGAGTCATGAATGGTCCGTATTCAACTGACCCCCCTGGACACGCCGTTCCTTGTCGCTAGGTTTTTGTGGTGACGGGGAAACAGTATGTGCAGCTGCTAAAACAGCGAGGCTCGCAGCTAAATGCAGCGGGCTCCCCGCATTAGCTGCATGTGCTCTCCGCTTCAGCTATTACAGAAGGAGCGGCAGTGCTGTGCTCGCCACCTATTCTCCCTCTATGGGATTTGTGGGCCCCCATGAGGGAGAATAGCCAGTGAAAGTCGGGATCCTGACTGTCTGCTCTTAACAGTCAGGATTCCCATGTTGATGTAATGACCATTGGAATCAACATCTGGCACCCCTAGATATAATGGGTGAAAAAAAAAACAACTAAAACATTGAGTGTGCGTGAGAGGATACCTTTGAGATTATGGAGGAAACATATGATCATTTAAAGGGAATCGAATACCAAATTCACCATTAAAATCTTATTGCACGTTATTCAGGAGGATTTCGATGATCGTTACCTTGTTGGAAATATTATGTATCTGAACACTTTCTGCTGAAACTAGAGTGAAGATAACTGGAAATTGCACATGGTATTTTTGGACCATCAGCTGAAATTGTTTAGGTTCACGATGATGGATTTTAGAACTCTGGTGACATAGAGCAGTTGAATGTTGCACTTGCATGCCCTGTTGTACTTTTCTGGTACCAAAAAAAACATAGCATGGTCAATATTCCACATTGCTACAGTAGCGGTAAAAGTCAAGTTTATGTAGACTATCGAATTGCATTTGTAAACAGCCTGCTGAATTGCCCGTATTGATTAACTAAGTGTTTCATAATGAAACATCACTATGACTTTGTAGAGGTCACGCAAATATAAACTAACAAACTACTGGAGTGTGCCTTTTTGTTCAGATGTGTTGTATCATATGGTTCCCTACAAAAAAGTAACAGAGGCACACTCGGGTCATTTGTATTATGTGTTATTGCACTGAGGAAGTCTGATCATCATCGTTCCCACACCTTGTCAGTGACATTCTCCTGCATGCTGCGCCAATGGGGAACGTCACTAGCGAGGGCCAGCATGACCCTCACCATCGCTGCCAGTATAGACAAGTGTTTGCACTTGCTGTGGTCACGAACAGTGTCGTACTGGGAACACATAGCCAAATGCAGTGGTAGCCAACTCCAGTCCTCGAGAGCTACCAACAGTTTTCTAGATCACCTAGCTAGGGCACAGGTGCACTCATTACTCACTAACACATTATAAATGATCCACAGGTGGAGCTAATTACATCACTTGTGATTCTGTGAGGAGACCTGGAAAACTTGCGCTGTTGGTAGCTCTCGAGGACTGGAGTTGGCTACCACTGGCCTAATGTGTACCCAGTTTAACATTATCAATTTAATTTTTGGTACTTATGTAGTAACTGGGCTGCCGATTTCTAAATCGGGTCGGATCGGGAGATCGCATCGCATCGCATGCGACCATGCGATTCGATGCGATGCGATGCGATGCGATGACCCGATTTTTCCATAGGAATCAATGTTAAAATGGACTGAGTCCATTTTAACATGGAATTCAATGGGAAAAATGGGTCCTTTTCATACCCCTACTATCCAAGTGGGCATGGAGTTGGATATAAACCTGTGGCGAGCGTAGCGAGCCACCGAGCCCGAAGCGTGGCGAGCGAAGCGAGCCCCGCGAGGGGACGAATACCGTCCCCTCGCGGGGCTCGCTTCGCTCGCCACGCTTCGGGCTCGGTGGCTCGCTACGCTCGCCACAGGTTTATATCCAACTCCATGCCCACTTGGATAGTAGGGGTATGAAAAGGACCCATTTTTCCATAGGAATCATTTTAACATTGATTCCTATGGAAAAATCGGGTCATCGCATCCGATATCGGATGCGATATCGGATGCGATGCGATGCGATATCGCATCGCATCGCATCTGATTGTATGCCTTAACTTAAGGCATACAATCAAAAAATCGGCAGCCCAGTTACTACATAAGTACCACATTTTTAAATGTAGAAAAATAAAAAAAAATGTACATATTGTTTGGTGATGTCGTACAAAATCATATCGTACAAGGATATCAGCGATGTGCAATAATAAAACTTTCAGATATACAGTACAGATTTGTAGCAAAGGGCCTTATTCTAGTTCACTCTTTCTGACAAAATCCTTCTTAGATGGACAAAACCATATGCACTGCAGATGGGGCAGATGTAACTTGTGCAGAGAGAATTAGATTTGGGTGGGGTTTTACTTCAAAGTGAGATCTATATTGCAGTGTAGAAATAAAGCAGTCCGTATTTACCCTGCAAGAAACAAAATAACTCTCCCAAATCTAATTCTCTCTGCACATTTTACAGCTGCCCCCCTGCTGTGCAAAAGGTTTTGTCATCTCTAAAGGTGCGTACACACGGCAGCAATATATCACTCAGTATCCCGTTTGCATCAGTGACCAGAGATGGTCGCTGAAGAAAAAGAAACTGCTGGGGGAGCCCGGCAGTGGAAATCAGCTGGTCACAGGAGCATTTTCCTGCGACCAGCGATCACTACAGGGGGGAAAACGGGAGTGCGCACCTGGCGATATATCGCTGGTGCACACTCCCATATTACCCGCAATATTATCAAAAATCACCCCCGTGTGTACGCACCTTTAAGATTTTGTCAGAAAGAGTGAACCAGAATAATGCCCAAAGTTTGGTTGTTCGTTGGCCAGTTTTAAGCCTAGTACACAGCAGTTTCTGTTGCTCTTAATAACTGTTTTGATTTACATATTAAATTGATGATCATTATCACTTGTATGGTATTATTGGTTAATCACACATCTGAGAAAATCCTACAAAATCCCTGAATGTGCAAATTTGGATACTGTTTTGAAAGTAATGGGTAGTCACACCAAATATTGTGGCAGATATATTAAGCCCTAAAAACAGAAATGTGAGGGTGATAAATGTATAGCCAACCTGCTCATAACTGCCATTATAGACAATTAGAAAAATGACAGTTTTGAACTGATTGGCTGGACGTTTATCACTCTTTATCAGCCTCACGTTTATCTCTTGTTATGGCTTAATACACCTGCCCCATTAATTTGATTTAAATTTTCCTTCTGTTCATCCACTTTGCAAATTTATAAAACAAATGTATTACCACTTCTATTTTTGAAAGCATTCTCGCTTTGCAGCATTTTTTTCCACATCTGCCATTTAGCCTATAGCCAAATACATTACAAGTGACATAACCAAAATTGCCTTGCTTGCACAGTCTATTTATGCAATACCAACCTTGCGGGGCTGCGCATAGGTATCGTTAGCAGGGTTAATGTGTGATTTTGCTAACTTCCTACACGATTTTTACTATATAGCATTTATCGTTAGAATGTGCACATGCCAAGGTACTCTATAGATACTGCCTGCAAATAGCCCCCAAAGTATAGTGCTATGGTTTGTATAAAGGAGGGGCCCCATAAGGTCTAAATCCACCTCTGGTGTGCGGTTTTGGGGATTTTGGTACTTATGTATTATCTGGGCTCCCATGTTAAATGCACCCGATTTTTTCATACCCCTACTATCCAACTACGCATGGAGTTGATTTTATATAGTGTGGCGAGCGCAGCGAGCTACCGTGCCCGAAGCGTGGCGAGGAGACGCGGTCTTATAAGAAAAACGGGAGCCCAGATATTACATAAGTACCGGGATTTTTTTTTTTGTAAGTGGTTTAAAAGTACCCAAATATGTAATTATACCCATTTTATGTACCCCATTTTAATTTGAGAATTAACAAAAAAGAACACTTGCTTGCTTTCATTTTTTCGATCACTTAATTATAAAAATGCATATAAAAGCTATTTGAATTCATTGTAGTACCACAAATAATGTTTTCCCCTTTGGGTGCCCACTAAGGGGGATATTGAATCGCCGTCAAGCATCTCCCGTGGGGGAGATGCTCGACGGGCCCTATTCAATGCTGTCTTCCCCGACAGCATTGAACAGGGTTTCCTGGCAGAACGAGCCCGACATCTCTAGCTGTCGGGCTCGTTCTGCCGAGAACAGCCGGGAAGTGACGAGCTGCCGGCTGCATCTCCTCACTTCCCGGCCGCAACTCGCGGCCACGCCCCCTTCTCGTCCCGCTGCAGGCGGGACATTGAATCCCGCCTGCATGTTCTCGGTCGAGCTGACCGAGAACGGGACTGGGTCACGGCAGGCGAGCAAGCTCGTCTGCCGTGACCCGAAGATTGAATACCCCCCTAAGACTTCTGTACTGTTTGGCTATATTAGTTTGGCTTTTTGGAGTTAAAGGCAGATTCCCCCTTTTCTCCTAAATTCTCTTTGCTTTTGACAGCAAGAATTATCACGCATCCAAATAGGAAATTTTCAGTTGAATAGGGGGAATTGGGGGAGCCCCAAACCTGAGGAAAAGCTGCTCTTCGATGTAATTTCCTGCCATATCCATTGAAAGTTTGATCATGCATCATCACAGCTAATGGGATTCTGCTCTTAATGTGCGCTTGGATATTCATTAATAGATCTTTATTTAGAATTTGTATTATAAGGACTTTTTGCCTCATGAATATGCAGTTGTCTGCAAATGATTGGGCACCTCTGTGCCCAATCAATTGCCAAGCGCAGTAAAGCACTGCAGCATTACACCTTGCCGACAATGGTTACTTTTGGGACAAAAAAAAAACAGTGGAAAAATAATCATGTCAACCTTTTGACTGTCGCTCTTGCCATTGTCGATCTAATGCTTCATACCCTCCAACATGCCATAATGCTCTGTTCCTGGACTTCCCTGCCAGTGGCAGTTACGGATGTGAGCCTGCAGCACAGTTCAATATTCAAAAAGGGGGGCCACACCTACAGCCACCCCAAACATCACTGTCCTGGACTCACTGACAGTTGATATCCCCCCCAGCCCCTTTGAATATTGGACTGTGCTGGAGCCACACCTCTGTAACTGCCACTGCCACGTCCAGGAACAGAGCATTTTGTACCTTATGGAATGGGTCATCTTGGAGGGTATGATGCTTGTGTCGACATTCCGACCCTGTCAACCTAAGCCCTTTTGGCCTTCTTGTACTTTAAAGCCTCCTACTGTACCTTAATTTGTTAGGTCTGTGTAACAGCAGCTTACAGCTAACCTAAGAGGAGGCTATAGAAAGTGAATAAAAACAAAAAAAAAGTCTGGTACATCTGCTTGTTAATTAGTCACACATGCATAGCACAACCTAGATACTGCTGTAGTTTATAATACGCCACTGCTTACATGCAAATGCTGTGTGTGTATGGAAGCAATATCCCTACATCCACACTCCTAAGTAGGCAAATAAAGTATAGATTAGACCAAAGTATTTAGGAACAATTGGTTTTGGTATGACAAACAAGTACAGTAACTTTGGTCATAATCTCAAAAGCTGGGCATTATTATGGACCCAGTGGCATAACAATAGCCCCCCGGGAGCGGGGAGGCGCTGTGTAAATACAGGGGACGGGACTGCGGGGCTATTGCAACGCCGCCGCCACCACAGATGGGTCCCGGCTGCTGGTCGGGGGGGAGGCATGGGCTTTGCCAAATTATCGGCGGTGGGCGCATGTATTATAGTTACTCCACTGTGAGTATGAGAAATCCAGGTAAACAGAAGCGTTGTCCATGTGGGTGAAAAATATTGATAACTAAGTCCCACAATGATCTCAAATGCAGCTCCTAACTATTCATGAAGTACGCACATTGCTGAGAAATGTCATTTTTACATTTTTTTTCCCAAAGCTCCCTGATCATCAGGAGATCTGAAACAGGCGTATGTGCAATAACACGTATGTTTCCAAACTAGAAATGGTCTGTAATGAGAAAAGTTGCTAAAGTTAGAATGGCTAAAAAAAAAAGGGGGGGGGGGGGGGGGGGGTAATGCTATAGATTTCATGTTTAATGCAGAATCTAATGGTTTTTCCCTGCTTTACTTGGCAAAAGTTCATTTGTATGCTGACTTTCCTTACAGCTTTTGAGTGCCCATAGTTATTATTTCATTTCAGCGAGTATGATGCCTGCTGTCAGAAAATTGGGCATAAAAATGGGAGGAAAGGGGAAGACTACTCTGTCTCATTCCTGTTGGCATAGATATGCGTGAACTTCTGAGAACATTTCATGGCAATTACCCTGAATTCTAATAAGTGTATGTTTAGAATTAAGAAAATATATGGGCTTCACTTTTTGAATCAAATAAACGTAAAGGGATTTCTTTATTGGTAGAGTCCAGTTGCTTTCATTCCTGGATATTATGTTAAAGGGACAATACATCTGCCAGCTCAATCCCCAGACCTGCCGGCACTGCGCCAATTTGCTGGCAGAGATGATCGGAAATCCGAGGTATCGAGGATATTTATCATATTAAGAAGTCCTGATGGGATTGCAGAATGTGGATTTTACGTAGGTTTAATATCCACGATCCCCCTAGCATGGCAGTCTGGCATACTTGTCAATGGACATCTTGCTTATAGGAAAATATATCCTGCCTATTACACTCCATTACTGACTTTTTTCTGTTGTATTAGTTGTCTGCTATGTGAAAACCTCTAAAGATCCCTGATGGCTAGGGGGTACTGTCAGACAGTTCGGAAAAGCGCTTCCTTTGAGGCAATTATTAGTTACACTACTAATCCTTATCAAAGAATCATCCTACCTGTCAATCCCAGGGAGGCAACACTTGAGCCTGTTATGTGCATTAAGTAGGGAATGGAATAAGTCTGGGAAGAATGTACAGGTTATTTTGGAGGCCTAGTAATGTGTGAAAGCAGTAACGAATTGTCTTTTCACAGTTTATTTTGTGGTAATTTAGCAAGAGAGTATGGGCCTGATTCTGGTTCACCTGCAAAAGCTAGTTCTCACGAATGGACAAAACCATGTGCACTGCAGGTGGGGCTGATGTAACATGTACAGAGACAGTTAGATGTGGGTTGGGTTTGTACTTCAAACTGATATCTATATTGCAGTGTAAAAATAAAGCAGTCATTACTTACCCTGCACAGAAACAAAAGCACAAACAAATGTAACTCTCTCTGCACGTTACATCTGCCCCACCTGCAGTCCACATGGTTTTTTCCATTAGTGAGAGAATTTGCTTTTGCAAGTGAACTAGAATCGGGCCCCATATCTCAGCTGGAAACATTTGGGTTCAGCTATGCAGACTGCTCTGAGGGGAGAATGTAACCTTTTCTTAGTCACAAACCTTACATAAGGAATTTTTCCACAATGGTCACCTGATGGCAGAGAAAGCAGAGGGCCTACAGATTGAAACATTAGCCATCCCCTCACAAAGTGTGACCTGGGGTACTGTAAATCATTTCTAGCAACCCAAAGAAATAAATCAATGTGTCATCTAACAGATAACCAACATAGGGGGCATACTCAATGCTCTTTCGTGTGCTGCAATGGTGAGTAGTGCTGATTGCTCCCCGTCACAGCTCGTGGGTCAGTATTCAACTGAAGCCCCTGCACTCGCCTTTTACACCTCACTGGGTTTTCACAGCGAGGTGGAAACGGCGTGTGCAGCCGCCAAAACGACGAGGCTCGTGGGTAAATGCAGCGGGCTCCCTGCATTAGCTGCAAACCTCACCGTTTCTGGCAATCCTCGCCGTCCTCTGACAGCGAGGATTCCCCTGGAACATTGAATAGTGTGAGCAGCCGACAAGGGGTTTAAACGGCAAGGATGGCTTGTTTTCGGCGATCCTCCCCAAAAACAAGCCATCTTTGCCATAAAAACCCCCTTGCTAGCCACATTGAATACACCCCGTAACATGCCCTCCAACATGATCCATTCCGTTCCTGGACTTCCATGCCAGTGGCAGTTACAGAGGTGGGACTCCAGCACAGTCCAAAATTCCAAGAGGGGGGTCACATCAACTGCCAGTGAGTCCAGGACAGTGATGTTTGGTGTGGCTCCCCTTTTTGAATATTGGACTGTGCTGCAGACTCACCTCTGCAACTGCCACTGGCAATTTTTGGCCCAGATGTTCGCTATGCTGACACACAATACTCATATAGTAACAGTAGTCAACTAGTTAATACTGAATATGTATCGAAGCTGTGGAGGGAAAAGTTGGTTACAGTGTGTAGGCAGTCCTCAGGGCCTCATTCCCCCGCCTCTCTCTCTTCGGTACCACGGCCTATTCCAATTGTAACCATCCTCAAACTCAGCCCTTGCTATAGCACTGCAGGGGGTTTCATTCTGTAATTAAAGCCTAAAGCATGAGGTTGTAGTGAAACTTAAGTTGCGTTATCCAATATGCATTCCCTGCTCTAGCCCCAGGTGAATTGCTTGTAAGGGCCGGTCTGACAGTTTGATAGTATACTTTAGGTGGATACCAATGAATTGAATCGTTCATATTTACACCTTTGCTTCCTAGAGTGCATAACCTACATAATATTAGCCCTGCAGCAGTATGTATTATAATGTCTTCATTCTAAAGTCTAAAGGAGAAGTGTGCTTTGTGTGTGTGTGTGTGTGTGTGTGTGTGTGTGTGTGTATCTATCTATGTGTGTGTGTGTGAGGAATAGGTGTTCAGCGACTTAATACATCCTACACAAAAGACTATGTTAAATATACATAACAAAGTATTTATTTGACATAATACAATAAGTTAAATGCAGTTGTAAAAAAAAAAGTTGCAGAGAAAATAGATAATTTTTTTTTTTACCATGTAATAAAAAATGCAAAAAAATAACAGACAAACAGGATTAAATATTTGCTTAACTTAGTTAGAGTAGGAGGCAACTCCTGATGAAGTCATGTTTGATTAAACGCATTGGGTTTTTCCTTCTTGATTGAGGTACACTGTTTATACAAATAAATTTTGTCGGATCACTGCCTCCATGCAAGGACATTAAACTGTCATATGCTGAATTTTATTAATACATTTTAAATTATCGTTACTTATGTATTTATTCATTGGTCAGTAATTTACATTGACCTGATACTAGCGCCCTCAGGGATCTATCTATCCACACTTAAAATGAAAATATTTAACCAATGCTCATGGACGCCACATTCACGTGAAGTATTCACAGATACTGCTGCTATCGTATGCGCTATAAAAGAAACTGTAAATTAATAAATAATATCGTTCACCAACTTGCCCATGATGTACAGTGCAAATCCTAACTAAGGGTACATTTTCTTTTTTCAGGAAGTTGCTTTTTTATGTGTTTGACCGCCGAATATGTACAACTGTAGTGATTATTGCAAGCAAGAGGGGGTGCAGTGGATGTTATAATGATGGTAAAGTGGACACTATAATTATTATTATCTTAATTTATTTAAATGGCACCACAAAGGTTCCACGGCTCCCATAAATGAGCAAAACAAACCAAAAAAAAACCCAAACGATTAAAAAACAAATTACAAAACAAGGAAAGTTAGGACAAGTACATGGTGAATAAAGATGGTCCCATCAGGAGACATTGAAGCAATTATTAGGGTGGCAGAGATATATGTTTTTCAAGAAAAGCACATGAGGAGGGACCTACTCATTAGAGCTTACATTCTAATGTGACATTACCTGATGTTGTTGCACTATAATTGACATAATAAGAATGGTGGGGGGCATTATAATGTACCATAATATGAACTGGGGTGCCTAAAATTGTGGCATAATGTGAACTAGGGGAAATGAGTGGCATATTGGGACCTGAAGGTAGTACAATGGGATGTAATATAAATGGGGGAGGGGGTACTTTATGGTGCATTATGAATGAAGACACTAATCTTGGAGCATAACATACTACATAAATACACTACCCTTTAAGGTGGTACCGTAAACATTTCTTAAAGGTAGGCCATACCACTTCACTCCTCCTTACTTGCTGAGCCTGCACTGTAACACCAAATTAGCAAGCAATATTGTTACAGCCTGCTTAGCGAACCAGCCCTGGTTCCCCTTCTGCCAATCTCTCACTGTTATTATAAAAGTACCTTTCACCATTGGCCTTCTTATCTCTTGAGTACCATTTCACATTACGCCACACACTGCACCAGGTATAGCCCCTTAGACGCACTGCACCAGGATTACGCACACCGTAATGCCCATTACACAATATGCCACACATAATGCCTTTTACATATTATGCCACACACCGTGATGCCTATTACATATTATGCCACATAACTGCTGCTTACCTACAAGCTTGTTGCCAGGAGTTACTACTTGTTGCCTGGGGCCCCAAAGGTATCTAAGAACACCTTTCAAACCCACAATTAACTTACATTGTTTTTACCTGATCTGTAGTGTTTAATAAGTGTTTAATACCTGCATACTAATTAAAGATTGTACACTATAAAAATGCACAACCTGACACACATACATAAATTATTATTTATCCTTGTTTATATGCATTATATCTATACTGCCTTTAAGTATATTATCTCCTTTAAAAACAAAAAACAAAAGAGATGCCTCTATATTTTCTTGATTGTATTGTATTTGGTCCAGGTTTTGGGAACCTCTGCGTACGTTCCTAATTTTTGCATTAATTTACACATATTTGGACCATATTCTTTACCATGTCTATTTGTCTAACTATTTCTTTATGTATCCATGGCATCTCATTAATAAAATTTATTTAAAAAAAAAAAAAAAAAAATGCACAACCTGAGAAATGTCTACCCCAAATATATACTTGCCTATTTTATGCTGCACTACATATTGGAAAATGCTTTTGGGGGTGGGGGTAATGGCATTTAGATTTAGCCCCATGACATAGTGCTGGAAATTTAATCAACACAGACTCATCCTCTTCTAAAGGATTGTCTACTGGCTAACTTTCCAAAATGTGGAGTCTTCCAGGCTTTCCAGGAAAATAGGAAAGTGCTGTATGTCCTAATACCTGGGTGTGTCTGTATAATATTTCTACAGCCTTACCATGTCAGTAGCTACATTCTATGTAAAATACATATTATTGTATTCTTTAAATAAGTTCAGAAATATAGGTGATCTGTTGCTAGCAAACATACACAATGTTACTTGTGGAGATAATTGGTAAAGCAGACCGCTGAGTAGCAAGAAGTTGAGTCAGTCAGTTTGGATTAACATTCTTGAGAATATTACTCCTAAAGCAGTCTGGCTTTTTTTTTCTTTCTACATTTATGTTTCAAGAAACCAGCATTGTTTCCTCTTCAACACGCTTGCAACCGTCACAATTTTCCCAGGGAGTATTATATTTGAAAATGACTCATTATATTTTGTTCTATCCCCTGTCACTGTGGAGTGAGATTTATCCTCTACAGCAAAGGGGTTAAATAGACACGTTAAAGCATTCATCTTGGCATACACTACTTTTCTTTCTTTTATGTCTTTTAAATGCATGAATTAATTGACTTTATTACCTGTTGATCACATTTGAACTACCAACAAAGATTAAGATAGGTACATGTTTGTTCTCTGAAGCTCTCTACCATTATTATCAGAAGACTAGCAGGCATTCAAAGAGCTTGAACCTTTTCTTATTGTTTGGTCAACTTTATTTTTCAGAACAACCGTAAATCATCAAAATGTTAAGCTATTGCACCACCTTCTGGAAACTATTATTCAGTCCAGGCTTTGGTTATAAATGTGGCCAACTGCTGATTTAATGTTGCAGATTGTCTTAATTCTTAGATGGTATGCATTCTACTTTTTATTTTCGTACCTGGCGTTGTCCTGTTATTCAAAAAGATACGATGATACTTAATTTAGTTTTACCCCCCCGTACACAAACCCCAAACCATACATTTTTTGCTATTTTGCTATTTCTTGTTTTTAATAAATAAAGTAAGAAGTGTATTCTAAAAGATTACTTTTCAACCACAAATTATATGAGTAGAATACTGCATAGCAAACTACCAAATTAAACTCTAATTGTGTCAAGTCCAAAAGTGCCATCATATTCACACTCGGGTAAAAAAAATAGAAACCAAAATTGACAACAGATAAAGACCACTTAGACCACTTATTCTGGCTTTAAGACCTGTACATGCACACACTTCTACACACTAGGGTTTATTCTTTGTTGGGAGCCAATTAACCTACCATGGCGTGTGGGTGGATAAAATAGTGTAATGCTCACCTCTACGAACGCTGCTCTCTACCTTTTTTAAGTACAAAAAGCTGCAAATAAATTGGTATAAAGTGGCAGAGCAAGCATAATGATGCATGGCTGTTTACCCTGTATTATGCACTGACCTCCATCTTGCATTTTATTTAGTTTATTGGACTTGGCGTTATTTTTCCGCTAAGACTATGGTTCGCTGAACAGGGCTATCTGGTGTGATTTGTGATTTCCCAACAGATTGCAGCAGGTCTAGTTTTCCTTTTTTTTTTTTTTTTACTTCCACTTGTATATGGACACTAGAGTTCATAAATGTTAGTAGGTGCAAGGATTCTTATTATTATTTACTGTCCTCAGAGCATGGTCAGTAAGGGCCAACAACCGTTCATGTTCTATATTCAAAAAGAAGTAAATCTCTAAGGAGATATCCTCGCCAGAGGCTTCCCTAATTTCTGTGGTGTCCTTGTTGGAAAAGCATATTATTGTAACCTTGCCTCTGCTCTTTGTCTATGCCAGGGTTTTTACGACTGTATGCCTTGGCACCCTGGGGTGAATCCGGTCACCTACAACGGTGCCTTGGATTGGCTGTTCAGGACCAATTACATTTATGTGCATTGTAATAGAAAAATCTAGTTCTTGCGGCTGCTAATTATAAAATATGGAAATAAAAAGTAGTGAATCTTGTCCTTCACCACATAGTTGAACAAAAGGAAGACCTATAAACATAATTTACTTAATATAATCTATTCCAAACCCCCCCCCTCTATATTTCTTCACATTTTTGGCCTAGGGGTGCCATGAAATGTTTGTTCTAGCACCCTGCATCTTCCAAAACCCATGGAATTCCTCTTCCCTCCCTGGGGTGTCGCTCTCTACTGTGGTGCTCATCTTGCATGGCGGAAAGGATTCTTCGCAGTCAGGGCAGTCAAGATTTGAAATTCTCTTCCAGAAAAGGTTGAGAATGTCTCCTCCATTGAAAAAAAAAAAAAAAAGATGCTGGTGAGACATTGCTTGGGACAACCACCTTATATTTAAAAAGGGGTTAGAGGAAAAACAGATCCAGGGTTAAAAATTCCAGACCGATAAATAGAAAGCATACTGTAGACCAAATAGATTGTGGCTAGAAATATGTCCTGGACAAAAATGTCCTAAGAATATAAGATCATCATAGAGAAGGATAAATATAGCATCAATTTAAAAATAGGTTGAACTCGATGGACTAACTTTTTTTTTTTTTGTTTCAACCTCACAGACTGTATGTCAGTGTGGCCTGTTTTTCAGCACTGATATGCAGACCAGACCTGTACTCCAAGCACCACAGCAGAGCATGACATCCCAGGCAGGGAAGAGCATGTGTTTTGAAAGATGCAGGATGCTTGACTAAACCAGGGTTGCCGACTCTCCCGGAATGTCCGTGAGACTCCCGGAAGAGGGCTCCGCTTTGCGCTTCCGCATTGGCTACTGCGCATGCGCCAGATCGATGATGCAACGTCATTGCTGTTATCTGGCACATGCGCAGTAGCCGTCGCAGAAGTTAAGCTGCGGAGCAGAGCGAAAGGAGTCCACTTTGGTGCAGCATTCGTGGGTAAGCTCTCTTTCAACCCTGATGTGCCCCGAGCAGCCTTTCCCCACCCACACACCCGACAGCCAGCTGCGCAGCGCAGGCAGCCAGGGAGTAGGCCGTGACTGCTCTCACCAGGATCGGGGCAGCCTGCTCTGCAGATGCCATGGCTGCTGCAGCTCTCCGAGACTCCCTCCTGGCCGGCCAGTGCCTCGCTCCCCCCGCTCCAGCTGGCCAGGCCGATTGTTCTTTGCTGCAGCCGGGGGCAGCTTCTTCCCATCCTCAGCAGCTCCGGGATAGCAGGAAAAACCTGGCTGGTGTCTGCCGATCCCCGGCCAGTCACCAGCCTGGGGCCCCAAAGCATCCCAGTCATGTCATATGTGTGTAATACATGCATGTGTGATTAGTAGGGGGAATAGCTGGAATGAGAGGCATGTGTGTCTGACACACTCAATTAGCATTGATGACAGATTCACCTATGCATACAGTAGCTGTGTGTGTGTGTGTGTGTATATCTTTTTCAACCCTGATGTGCCCGAACAGCCTTTCTTCAGGCGCTGTTCCCGCCCCCTGACGATGCAACGCCCGCCCCCTGGCTTTTACTTTTCTCCCTGAAATGATTTTCAAAAGTAGGCAACCCTGAAATAAACACTAGTGAAACTCTGCGATACTCTAGGGTGCTGTGATTACAAAAAGTTTTGTGGTAAGGAAAGACACCTCATAGACTGTCTACTAGTGGGAATAGAATTAGTGTTGTGAAAGGAAACATTGGTAGTACCGATGTTTTTATCATTGGGGAAAAATCAGAGTATAAAAAAGCATGTGAAATGTTATACACCAATAAAATTAAAACCCAATTAAAAAATCTATAAATTTACAATATTCTCCTCAGACAAGCTACAATTCAGCTAGCTTCCTTAAATGCACGCTTGTATGTAAAATTTCACGATCTTCGCTTCTTTTTCAAAACAATAGAACATTGTGAAAATCCTTTCTAAAGTAATATTGGCAACAAATTAAGTTTGTTTACATACTACCTCCGATCGTGAAGAGTAATTTGGTATAGTCGGAGATCTAAGAATGCTGGCAAAGCATGCTAAAGCTCTCCTCGATAATAATCCTTAAGATCGTGACAACACAAAACATTCGCTCCGAGGTCCTGCCCATATGCCGTAAGGCCAGGGCCGTAGTAAGGGGGGGGGGGGTGCTCAGTACCCCTAGGCCACCTTTTCGCTAAAGATTTTGTGTATGGGAGAAGGGCAGTGCTGCAGCTTCACATATCTGCCAATGTGACAATGATTACCCATTCAGTGGTGTGTTTTTTTTATTTTTTAGGGAGCGCTCTCTTAAAAAAAAACAAAAAAAAAAACCACAGCAGTCTCCCCTGGTCCAGGCAGCGCCGCTGATCCTGCCCGGCCCTGCGCCCCGGCCCTATTCCCCGGCGCCCTGTCCCTACATGCAGCGACCTGGTGCCGCAGGCTGTAATGCAACAGCCGGGGAGGTGTGTGTGGAGTGAGCCAGGAGCGCGGCGGAGGTGAGGGAGCCGGGCAGCGCTGAAGCTGCCTGAGTTTAGCAATGAACTCAGCAGCACTGCCCAGCCCTAATCACTGGCAATCTGAGTATTTCTGGGCTTGCCAACCTGGGCATTAAGGCATAGCCCGGAAAATTCTCGGGATTACCAGTGAAGGGGTTAATGGTGCTTTGGGAGCCAAGGCACACTAACCGCACATGCGTGCAGTACATTACTGGGAGTTGACTAAGTCCCATGAGACATTGTACAAGAGGTCTGAGGCTGAGAGGCTTGTGCTGCTGAGCCCTGATTAGTGGACCTCATCACATGCTTCTCAGGCCCATGGAGGGCGGCGGCAGCAGCAGCCTCATCATGGGAGGGTTTTTAATCAGAGGCAGTGCTGAGCCTGTGAGGTCTCCTACAGAGTAAGGCACAGATGGACAAACATATATGATATATATATACTGTATATTACATTGACCAAGATTATACTGCCTTTACTCCTGTGTTTTGACAGTGTAATAGTCTCCCATGCAGTTTGCGGTCAGTAATGACAAGTGGGAGAAGTGGGGGCCCCCTGATGGCTTAATCTGGTCCTGCGTAAGGCCCCCAAAACATACAGAAAAAAATGTGTTTTTTTTTTAATTACTGAAAAATTAACAGTAAATAATTTAGATTTCAAATTTTTTTTAGTTGCCTCGGCCGTGTTTTTAATAAATTTTCATATAGAAAATTTCACGATCTTTGCTTGTAAACTGTGATTTGTATAGAAGGACAAATTTTTGCTTTTATTTATTAGGTAATGGGGGTAGACTGCAGGTAGCTGTATACATGTAGGAGCTACTAAGGTTTTGACCCATGGAGTAGGGGGTTATACAATGTGGCGTAATAAGTTTTATTATGACTACTACAGTAATACTGTGTGGTGTATCGTAATCAATGAGCATCATTTTTTGTAAAAAATATTTTATTTAGAGGGGAGCATAATTGAATGTACAACATCACCTGTACATATGGGTTTAGGCACAGGAGCCTGGGTAACAAGTTTGTTTGCCTGCCCCTGCCCCCTTCCAACACATCAGTAGGACATTGGGGAAAAAACTTGGGATGGTGAGAAAACATTGGATTCAAACGATCAGTGGTTTAGATAAAACATTATTTAATTGATTCCCTTCCCTAGGTAAAGTGGCTCTTAATATCTTGCATAATTTGAGGAGAGATTTGGCTTTAGATCTCTTAAATGCAGAAACATTGCATCGCTGTTTTTTTAAATACTGACTCTCCAAGCGGTAGCAAGATCCCAGATCCCACAGCACTAGGGGAGCAGGCATATGGGTTCTCTTCACACAGTGCAGTAGCTGTGAGTTGGAGGAGGTGCAGGTTCATTTGGTACCTCTGCCAATGCTGCCCCCCCCCCTGTATGGCAGCACCCTCCGCACACCCCTTCTTACTGTACACCTGAAAAAGGTTGACACAAGCAATATGTCGACTTGAAAAGGTCGACCTGAGTTTTTTTTTTTACTTTTTTTTTTTTACTTTTTTTTTTTTTGCTATTGTAATAACATTAAACTCTCCCAGAATATACCTGTTTGTGTGTGTGTGTGTGTGTATGTGTATATATATATATATATATATATATATATATATATATCTATATATCGTTTTTCTAGAATCATTATCTACATTCCTAATACACCTACAATATTGTTTTAATTCACAATTTTCATATTTTTCTGTTCACTTTTGACATTTGTTTCTGTTGAAGAGAATTTCTTTGCAGAAATGTGAAGTTTGACTTAATAATATAATTGATAAAAGTTAAGATTTTGATCAACTTTTTGTTTTATTTCTTTCAGGAAAATTTTGAAGATGCGTATGAAAGTATCCCAGTGTAAGTAGACCTATCTATCTGTCTATCTACCTATCTATCTAACCATTCTTCCATATCATTGTGCACAGTAGATGCATTGTTGAAATTATTGAGTGGTGTTTCAGATTGGGGAATTAGTTTAAAATAACATTGTGTGGACATTCTGCAACAAATAAATGCTTGACAATAAGCACTATTATTGCTGTTTAGGGTGATATTCAATCCAGGCCATGACTATCGGACTAGCCCGACAGCCTTGACCCTGTCCCATTCTTGGCCAGCCTGACGTGAAATCAGCAGACGGGATTCAATGTCCCGCCTGCTGATCACAGAAAAGGGGGAGTGGGCACGAGATGCGGCTGTGGATTGTTGAGCTGCGACTGGGAGCTCGACAATCCATGGCCGTTCTTTGCAGAACGGGCCCATTCTGCCCAGATCCCTGTTTAATGCTTTCGGGGAAGACCGCATTGAATAGGGCCCCACCGCTATTTCCCCCGTCGGGGATAGCGGAGGGGAGATTGAATCCCCCTCAATCTGACAATTAAATAAAGCTGCCATGAAGATTATATAATAACAAACCGATGAATATGTTTTGTGTTTCTTATACTGTACTCATTTGTACTTACTTGGTAGGGTTGAGGGGGGGAATAGATTATACATAAAGGACCTTATTCTGGTTTAATCAGTCCCCTGGGGGACCGTTTTTTTTTTTTTTTTGTGACTGTTATTTATGCAAATGTGTAGCTGCTGTGTGCGAGCGGCCACAGCAAATAGATTATTTGCCAGGGGCTCGCACACAACAGTGCGGCTTTGGAATTCACCCATGAGAACGCTCAGCATTTCATCGATGTTCCCATGTAAACGTTCTCATGGTAATTCCCCGATGTGGGGGGTGGGCAGCTGCCTACCCGCTTTCTGCACAGGGCGCTCACAAATCAGAGACACTACAGAAGAAGGCCCTGAAGAAGACCTCTCAACACTACCTAATATACCCCTGTGTGTGAATCTATTTCTAGTCCTTTTCAGGACTCTAATGTACTTAGTAGCTGTACCGTGCACAACTCGATACTACCGCTGTACTATCTGTCGGCGGGACCGAGTGTGACGGCCAGTGCTCGCTAGCCTGCATCGCAGAGTGTGTCCCCTGTATAGGGAGACCCTGCTGATAGCGGTAGCGGGGCACAGTATCAGCAATCTGAATGTGTTATCAACATGCTCACCAGTATGCTAGAAAATACAGTTACAATAATTAGGCTGATGGACACTTTGTAATTTGATTAAGCAGATGCAACAGTTGTAGCACCTAGTCCTGCAGCAATTCACTCCGTTTATGTATCCATAACCACACTGTATTACCAACCTATCACACGGCACGTGTCCCTAGTTCTTATTGGTGTATCTGCACTGTAATGAGCTGGGACACCTATGCCGGTTAGATAATTAGTACAGACATATCGTCACAGATTGTGGACAGAGGAGTAATTCCTAACCTGCAGGATTTTCAATACAATCCACACCCAATAATAAAATAAATTGATACACCTCTCTCCTCTAGATGTTTATCATCAATAAGAAGGAATTAGGATTGGTGTCATATCTACACTAAAAGATAGGTAGTTGCTCACAGAACCCGCACGGGCTTTTTAAATCACACTGTATTCACTTGTGTTCATGTTGTATGTTTGTCATATTTCGCAGATTTTAATGTATAACCAATAAAAGGTATATTTTAGATCTTCTCTTTATAAATGGTGCACCGCCATAAGACAATCTTTTCCTCTCCCCAATATTAAGGTGTCTCAGATCTGCAAGCACTTCCAAAATCATTTTGGGGGGGGGGGGGGGGGTCAACCAGAATACCCTCCATAGGGGGGTATTCAATGTGCTCCGAAAAAAACTATTTTACGTTTAACAATATGTTTTCGTTTATTTCGCATCAAGAATCCTTTTTCGCTATTTTTTTTTTCGAGGTATTCAAAGGTTTTTTTTCCGGAGACAGCAAGAAGTGAAAAAAGTGAAAAAAGTGAAATGTATCGAAAAATGGCCGTGACTTTTTCGCTAAGCGAAACCTGTCTCTGGCACTTGGGAATCAACTGCAATGGCATCAAGGCAGACATCAAACTGCAAAGGGCTGTTTGCGGAGGCAGCAGGAGACGTAAGGACCTGCAAGGGGAAACAGTAATGGGAACATAGAGAGCTGGTCAGTAGTGGCCCTGTTATAGACAGACATGGCACCGAGTTACACCTGGCACACAGCGCATGCGCCCTTGGTTTGTTTTGGGTTTAAACTAGGGAATGGGTCTTCAACCTGTGGCCCTCCATCAGGAGTGTCACAGATTAAAGACCAGTGGTGCAGGGGCACATGAATCAGCTACTTACCATTTCCCCACAGCAGCTGAGAACTGGGGCCTGTCTCTGGCACTTGGGAATCAACTGCAATGGCATCAATGCTGGGAAGTGAATTGTAATAAAACAACTAATATTTCACACAAATAACAAAAAAACAAAATAAGGGCAAACAATCCTACATATATTTTATTCTGGAGATCAAACGAGCCATTACTTAACAAAATACAGAGTTGAATCTATGAATTCGTCACCCGTGACATGGTGAAAGGAAAATTGAGAAGAAGAGCATACACGCGGAAACATTCATATCGGTATCATATCATTGAATATGTCTGAGTGAAAAGTCGAAAAAAAGCTATAAAAAAAAGTGAAAAAGTGGAAATATCGCTACCGAATCAAACGAAAATGCATCGTGAAAAAAAACATTTCACATACTCGAAAAATGACTAGATTGAATAGCTGAGGACTCTCCGATGTGAAAAAGTGAAAAAAAACACGTGAAAAAAACCATTTCGATAACGATTGAATACCCCCCTAAGTGTGTAACATGGAGAATAACAAGGAAGATTTGTAGGGGCATATTTGCTAAAGTGATTTTGAGAAGTGGGGATGTCCGGTTCTAGCTTTTATCTTATTGTGGTAGAAAAATAAGTAACATAGAAGCATATCATATATCAATGAGAACCATTCGGCACATCTAGCGTGCCCCTTTTTAGAAAAATATTTTTACCTCAAACCCTATTTGATCCATATTTCTATTTGTAAGGATACACATATGTCTGTACAATGCATGATTCAATTGTTCTACAGTTTTTACCACCTCAGATGGGAGGCTATCCCACTTGTCCACTACCATTTCTGTGTTATATTAATATTTCCTCCGATTTCCCCTGAACCTACTTCCCTTCAGTTTCAGTGCATGTGTTCTAATACGTGGATTAGAAGAATGCTTCCCTCCTGGACCTTTTTAAAACCCTTTATATATTTAAAAGTTTCTATCATGTTTCCCTTTTCCGATCTCTCCTCCAAACTATACATATTGAGATTTTTTTAGTCTTTCTGGGTAAGTTTTGGGATGTAGGCCATGTACCATCACTAATGTATTTATATCTTTCTGGAGATATGACTTCCAGAACTGGACACCATATTCTAGATGAGGTTGTACCAATGACCTATACAATGGCATGATTACTTTCGTTCTGCTGCTGCCTCCTCTCCCTATGCAACCAATCATATAACTTGCCTTGCTTTGTTACATGACTTACTTGCCTTTTAAGTTACCTGAAATAGTGACTCCTAGATCCCTTTCCTCCTCAGTAGTTTCCAATATAGTGCCATGAATACTATATTAATCTTTGGATTTTTGAGACCCAAGTGCATTTTTGCATTAAACTGTAATTGCCATGCTCTTGATCATTCCTCTAGTCTACCTAGATCAGGCATGTCCATCGTTGGCCCCCCAGATGTTGTGAAACTACACATCCCAGCATGCTTTGCAATAGTTTTAGCATTCTCTAATAGAAAAACGGTGGCAAAGCATGCTGGGATGTGTAGTTTCACAACATCTGGAGGGCCAACGTTGGACATGCCTGACCTAGATCATCAACCATTTGTTTTACCCCTCCTGGTGTGTCTACGATGTTGCATATCTTTTTGTGTCATCTGCAAAAATTCATACTTTCCCTACAATACCATTTGCAATGTCACAAATCTTATTATTTATGTTATAAATATTACAAAGATATTAACCCTTTGATTGGCAACATTTCTGTGAGCAATCCTCAAAATATCTACTAAAAATGCCAGTGTCACTGGCATTTTTAGTGGATATTTTGAGTATCTCTCACTGCAACGGTGGCACTCAAAGGGTTAAAAAGCACTAGTCCAAGTACAGATACCTGTAGTACTCCACTAGTAGCTTTACCCTCCTAAGAATGCACTCCATATACTACAACTCGGTTTTCTACCCTGTAATCAAGAACGTGACGTGGAACAGTGTCAAAAGTCTTACTACAGTCTAGATAAGCTCCTATATATCTACAGCTACTCTTTTATCGATTTAGTCACCCAGTCAAAACAAAATCAGTAAGGTTTGTTTGACATGATGTACATTTCTGGATTTGATAAAATCTACAACTCAATTTCCCTACTACTGTTGCGAGTTTCACTAGTAGTTATATGCATCTTCCTTGCTTCCACTTTTGTGCAGTGGTACCACGTTCCCTATCTTTCAGTCCTCTAGAATTTCTTATGTTGCTAGTGACTGTTTAACAGAATTAGGAGGCACCATTTACAGACTTATGCAACTGCCACTCAGACTAGGCCATTTTCTCCTCAGCACATCTGAAGACCTTCTTAGTCTACTTCTGTCTTACAAGATACATCTTTATCTTAATTTCTTTTGCATCTTCTTTTGTTTCCTAAAAGCCATTTTTTGTACTTTGACAATACTTGCTACTACTTTCGTAAACCACACTGACTTCTTTTTCCTAACACTTTTTTGATACAAAGTTCTGTTGCCTTTAGTATTGCACTTTTAAATTGCTCCCACTTCTCCTGCATTCCTGAGTTCCTACACTCTGCCAAAGCATCGCTTTCCTAATTTCCCATCCCTACAAAATCAGCCTTCGTAAAAATGGACACATTTGTTTTTGTATGTATGGGATGAGTTGGTCTCAGCCTTTATTCTGAACCATACTGGATCCCAGGTTTTCACCCACTTTTATGTCAGATATTCTGTCTCCATTTGTAAATAGTCGGTCTAATATTGCGACTTTGCTCCTTTAATAATCTTGGAGGAAGGCTCCCTGCAAGGAACTCCAATATCCCTTCTTTTAGTGGAACTAGCAACAGACGCCTCCCAGTTTACATCAGGAAGATTCAAATCATGATTACCTCTACTTTTAATGCCATTATTGTAGTGTTCTACTTCCTATCCGTTTACACTTCCTGACCTGGTGGTCTTTGTAATGAAGATATTGTAGCTAGTGCATAGTGCAATGAAAATCATGACTAAGTGCCCGTGATTATTACAAGTAGTCTGGACGGACATTCCATACTCCTTTATAATCTTAAGGAGATCAGTACTGGAACACCTCCAAGGTAAAACCATTCACCGCGTCTATATAGGTGTTTAATCGTTTTGTCTAAATTTCATACATTGGCAGTGTGTGAAACATTTTTTTTCAACACCACTATACCATCCCAAATACCCGCGTCACATCTAGTATGGTTACAGGTGTTGTCTTCTATCTGATCCTACATTTCTTTTTCTAAAAATAAAAGCATTTTTATCTGTCTCTGTGATAATCAATCCAAAGAAACCTTTATAGGAGTTCACGCAGCCTGTGACATGCAAGCATACATCATACCCTCCAACATGACCCACTCCATTAGGTACAAAATGTTCTGCTCCTGGACTTCCCTGCCAGTGGCAGTTACAGAGGTTGGACTCCAGCATAGTCCACAATTCAAAGAGGGGGGTCACATCAACTGTCAGTGAGTCCAGGACAGTGATGTTTGGAGTGGCATTAGGTGTGGCTCCCCTTTTTGAACATTGGATTGTGCTGCAGCTCCAACTCTGCAACTGCCACTGGCACGGAAGTCCAGAAACAGAGCATTTTATACCTAATGGAATGGGCCATGTTGGAGGGTATGATACATGTGAGCAATATTATAACGAGGTGATCCCGTAATATCCCCGGAACTTTGCAATCTCTGGAAACACTCTTTCCATAGTTTCTGTTTGCACCAAAGGAGAACATTGTATTTATACAGTATTACACTATTGTATATTCTCTCCCCTCTTTTTTCCATATATGACGAATTTTGGAATTTATGTGAGGGTGAAAACTTATCTGGAGGAAATATACCCTATCTGGACATTCCTGTAGCGCATGTGAGACCTATCCTTTCCATTCTTATCCATTTGAGCGTCCGGTGACAATCTTTATAGTCTTATATGCAGCTTGTGGAATTGCAGCATCTGTGGTAGAATTTATATTTTCTATACTTTTTCAAAAGGTGTTGTAGACAGATGACCTGGCGCCCCTATGGAGGCATGGACTATACCTTTTGAAATAGAAGTCACTACACAACTTGTGTACGGAATAGTACAAACAGAATTTGTGTAGGCATGAATTTGCGATCATTTTCAGATTTTCAATTGTCTGTTCCGAAAATTTCTGAATCCACTCCTTTCAGATTTCCCTGTAAGTCACAGTATGTGCTTACAGGGAAATCTTTGTACCAGACAATGTTGTATGCAGATGGAATATAGCATATGACAGGGTATGAAACAAAACACCTAGGTTTTTAGAAAAAAAACCATCAGGCGCAAACACTAGTGCGGTCACACTTATGGAATAACGGGATAGTCAGGGAAGAAATGGTTGGCAGCTCCCAATTAGCAAATTGGATACATTTGCAAACTAGATACAGGGGAAGATACGGAATGTGTATTAGTAACTATACACAACCAGAGAGCGCCAAACGATTGGGGATGGTACAAATAATTTTTTATTTTTATATTAAAAGTATATAAAACACCATTATAATAAATCATAAATACATAATAACAGAAATATAAAATTTATAAATGAATGGACATATTTACACTCAACGTGAAATCGTAGCAGCAGCCAATAGTCCCAATTGCGGGTGTGTGCTCTCCTTTGAGCCAAGGTTTCTAATACTGGGTGTCCAGCTTAAAGATGATGATGGATAGCAGCCTGGTTATAAACAATTTGATGCAGTCTGCAGACTGCTCAAGCACCTCTGCCAGCTGACGTCGCCTGTTGACGAACAGCTGATTTGATATTGAGCAGAGAGCGAGCTGTCTGCCTCGGCAACAGCTTAGATGACACACGCTGAATTGCCGGAGACTTTGCGAAGCAAGTAGGACCAGTACACTCACCCAGACTTATGTGATTCTGCCGACGTGCGGCTAGCGTGGTTCGTGCTGTGACGGCTGGGGAGGCTTGATGCTTGAATCAGCTGGTAAGCGAGAGATGGTACGGAAACCTTTGTAAAGGAGCTGCTGAGAAGGATTTCACAGTTGGAGTGAGTTTTGTCTCTGTATCTTGACGCGTTTCTCCGCTGTAGCTGTGTGTAGCGGTTTCTTCAGAAGGGTATAACAGAGATCATGATTGATGGCTTTTTAAAGCACTGCTCTCCAATCGTACTGAGGCACTCATTAGTGCTGCAAGGTGGTTTATTAACCCTCTATGGTCAAATTTTAAGAGGGAAGTGTCCGTTATCCATAGGTGGCTGATTTTATTTGCACAAGGCATTTGGACTACATATCGCATAAAAAAATATATACATATACATGCATAAACAAAATATCAAAATAAACCCCCCAAAAAGAAAAGAAGAAAGAACCCTAAGCGAGGGATGGCATCTAATGTTTTTTTTTTTTTTTAAAAACATAGAAAAAAACATACAAAGCAACTACATTAACTGCTCTAGAAATAGATAGCAAGAAAGACTATTGTTCTCAGTAAAGGGCAAGGTGGCTCAATAGGTAGCTCACCCGTCTGGCAACATGAACCTTCATGTAGCCCCGGTTCGAATCCTACATATTTCCAACATACATTTATATTTTAAAGAAAATTGTAAATATTGTTTGCTATAGCGTTATTTATACCAATATTTAGTTTGAACATAACAACCTTTTGTTAATACATGGTAGTTAGTGCTTTTAGTATTACTTTCCATTTATGGAATTAATAATCGATATAGTGAGTTTTTCACTGCTAATAGAGTACAAAAACAGAAAAAATGTTTTTTATGTAAATACATATATGTGACAAATGAGTTATGATAAACAGAGAAATAGATTATATATAAAAACAAATTATATAAAAAGAAATAAAATAATATAATATAATAGATGAATGCCAATCAAGTAGGGGGAGGAGCAGGGATTAAATCTTTAGATTTTTAGATGTTATTTAGCTCTATACATTCATTTAAACCAGCTGGATGCAGGCTGTTCAATGCAAATATCCAATAGGCTTCTTTCCTGCACAATTGGTTAAACCTGTCACCTCCCCTTGGTGTGGCTTTGATTGTCTCGATCCCCTGAATGGTTAGACCATCAATGACACCCTGATGTCTATATTTTATGTGTCGTGATAAACTATGTGAGATGGCACATTTGAGCATATTTCTTCTGTGCTCCAGAAATCTCACATTAAGTGAGCGAGTCGTGCGGCCTACATATTGTAAGCCGCATACACAGGTGATCAAATATATAACGTATGTAGACGTACAGTTTATAAAGTTCTCAATTGTGTGTACTGAACCGTTAGTGGAAGAGGAGAATTGTGTACTGTTATTTAGAAATTTGCAGGTTATACATTTAGGTCTTTGACATTTGTAACAGCCTTTCCGGCTATTGAGAGTTGTGAGAATATCTTTAGGGACTGGTAGAAAATGGCTTGGTGCTAAGGAGTTTTTGAGGGTGGTATTTCTTTTGAAGACCACCCTTGGGGTATCTCCCAATGAATGGGCCAAATATTTGTCACTTTTAAGAATTTTAAAGTTATTTTGTATGACCTTTTTTAGCTGTTTTGAGTGGCTATTAAATTTAGAAACAAAAATCGGTGTGAAGTTCTCCAAGAAATCAGAATTTTTTAACTGTTTTTTTGGATGCTGTGATTCTTCAATGACTAATAGGGAGTCACGATTGATTTCCATTATGTCATTCTTAGCTTTGACTAGGAGTTCTTCAGGATATCCTGCTTCTTTAAAGGCGATAGTGAGTTCATTTATCTGTCTCTCGTAGTCAAAGCCATCCGAACAATTCCTTTTGATCCTTAAGAATTGGCTCTTGGGTATATTCTCAACCCAAGGCCGATGGTGACTGCTATTAAAATTCAAATAATTATGGCAATCAACTTCTTTGTGATAGGTTGAGGTTCGAATAGTCCCCTCCCTGGTCGAGAGAGCAATATCCAAAAAGTTAATTTGTGATTCGTGAATGGTGCTGGTGAATTTTAAACCATAAGTGTTGGAATTAAGAAAAGTAACAAAATTGTGCGCTGATAGAATATCCCCTTCCCAAACAAAAAATAAATCGTCTATGTACCGCCCATAGTACACCAGATTCGCCTCATATGGGCCACCCCAGACAAAGTCCTCCTCGAGGTGACCCATATAGAGATTGGCAAAACTAGGGGCGAATTTGGTGCCCATGGCGGTACCAAGGATCTGTAAATAAAAAGATCCATCAAAAGTGAAATAATTGTGTGATAAAATAAAGTGTACTGCATTCAATAGAAAATCACGTTTGGTGTCACTGAGGCCCTCATCTTGATCTAGGTAGTGTTTGAGTACCTCTATTCCTCTTTGATGAGGAATGTTGCTATATAAGGATTCAACATCACATGTAATGAAAAGGTAATCCGAGTTCCATTTAACATTTCTGATATTATTGAGAAAATGTGATGTATCTCTGATGTAGGACCTCAATGACACCACACGTCCTTGAAGGTGTGCATCTACAAAAGCCGATAAATTAGAAGTGAGGGACCCTACACCTGAAATAATTGGACGCCCCGGGGGTGAAGTGATGGATTTATGTATTTTTGGTAAGTGATAATAAGTTGGAGTGACCGGAAAGGGATTGTGTAAAAAATTGTGTTCCTTCTTAGATATTGCTCCCTCGGCCAGGGCTTTATCCAACAGCTTTTTGAGTTTTTTAGAGAAGGGGGGGTAGGGTCTTGTTTTAGAATCTCATAGAATTTACTGTTGTTCAATTGGCGGAGAGCTTCTTTGATATAGTCAACTTTATCTTGAACAACAGTCCCCCCCCCTTTAGACGATTTATTTTTTGTTTGGGAAGGGGATATTCTATCAGCGCACAATTTTGTTACTTTTCTTAATTCCAACACTTATGGTTTAAAATTCACCAGCACCATTCACGAATCACAAATTAACTTTTTGGATATTGCTCTCTCGACCAGGGAGGGGACTATTCGAACCTCAACCTATCACAAAGAAGTTGATTGCCATAATTATTTGAATTTTAATAGCAGTCACCATCGGCCTTGGGTTGAGAATATACCCAAGAGCCAATTCTTAAGGATCAAAAGGAATTGTTCGGATGGCTTTGACTACGAGAGACAGATAAATGAACTCACTATCGCCTTTTAAGAAGCAGGATATCCTGAAGAACTCCTTGTCAAAGCTAAGAATGACATAATGGAAATCAATCGTGACTCCCTATTAGTCATTGAAGAATCACAGCATCCAAAAAAACAGTTAAAAAATTCTGATTTCTTGGAGAACTTCACACCGATTTTTGTTTCTAAATTTAATAGCCACTCAAAACAGCTAAAAAAGGTCATACAAAATAACTTTAAAATTCTTAAAAGTGACAAATATTTGGCCCATTCATTGGGAGATACCCCAAGGGTGGTCTTCAAAAGAAATACCACCCTCAAAAACTCCTTAGCACCAAGCCATTTTCTACCAGTCCCTAAAGATATTCTCACAACTCTCAATAGCCGGAAAGGCTGTTACAAATGTCAAAGACCTAAATGTATAACCTGCAAATTTCTAAATAACAGTACACAATTCTCCTCTTCCACTAACGGTTCAGTACACACAATTGAGAACTTTATAAACTGTACGTCTACATACGTTATATATTTGATCACCTGTGTATGCGGCTTACAATATGTAGGCCGCACGACTCGCTCACTTAATGTGAGATTTCTGGAGCACAGAAGAAATATGCTCAAATGTGCCATCTCACATAGTTTATCACGACACATAAAATATAGACATCAGGGTGTCATTGATGGTCTAACCATTCAGGGGATCGAGACAATCAAAGCCACACCAAGGGGAGGTGACAGGTTTAACCAATTGTGCAGGAAAGAAGCCTATTGGATATTTGCATTGAACAGCCTGCATCCAGCTGGTTTAAATGAATGTATAGAGCTAAATAACATCTAAAAATCTAAAGATTTAATCCCTGCTCCTCCCCCTACTTGATTGGCATTCATCTATTATATTATTATATTATTTTATTTCTTTTTATATAATTTGTTTTTATATATAATCTATTTCTCTGTTTATCATAACTCATTTGTCACATATATGTATTTACATAAAAAACATTTTTTCTGTTTTTGTACTCTATTAGCAGTGAAAAACTCACTATATCGATTATTAATTCCATAAATGGAAAGTAATACTAAAAGCACTAACTACCATGTATTAACAAAAGGTTGTTATGTTCAAACTAAATATTGGTATAAATAACGCTATAGCAAACAATATTTACAATTTTCTTTAAAATATAAATGTATGTTGGAAATATGTAGGATTCGAACCGGGGCTACATGAAGGTTCATGTTGCCAGACGGGTGAGCTACCTATTGAGCCACCTTGCCCTTTACTGAGAACAATAGTCTTTCTTGCTATCTATTTCTAGAGCAGTTAATGTAGTTGCTTTGTATGTTTTTTTCTATGTTTTTAAAAAAAAAAAAAAACATTAGATGCCATCCCTCGCTTAGGGTTCTTTCTTCTTTTCTTTTTGGGGGGTTTATTTTGATATTTTGTTTATGCATGTATATGTATATATTTTTTTATGCGATATGTAGTCCAAATGCCTTGTGCAAATAAAATCAGCCACCTATGGATAACGGACACTTCCCTCTTAAAATTTGACCATAGAGGGTTAATAAACCACCTTGCAGCACTAATGAGTGCCTCAGTACGATTGGAGAGCAGTGCTTTAAAAAGCCATCAATCATGATCTCTGTTATACCCTTCTGAAGAAACCGCTACACACAGCTACAGCGGAGAAACGCGTCAAGATACAGAGACAAAACTCACTCCAACTGTGAAATCCTTCTCAGCAGCTCCTTTACAAAGGTTTCCGTACCATCTCTCGCTTACCAGCTGATTCAAGCATCAAGCCTCCCCAGCCGTCACAGCACGAACCACGCTAGCCGCACGTCGGCAGAATCACATAAGTCTGGGTGAGTGTACTGGTCCTACTTGCTTCGCAAAGTCTCCGGCAATTCAGCGTGTGTCATCTAAGCTGTTGCCGAGGCAGACAGCTCGCTCTCTGCTCAATATCAAATCAGCTGTTCGTCAACAGGCGACGTCAGCTGGCAGAGGTGCTTGAGCAGTCTGCAGACTGCATCAAATTGTTTATAACCAGGCTGCTATCCATCATCATCTTTAAGCTGGACACCCAGTATTAGAAACCTTGGCTCAAAGGAGAGCACACACCCGCAATTGGGACTATTGGCTGCTGCTACGATTTCACGTTGAGTGTAAATATGTCCATTCATTTATAAATTTTATATTTCTGTTATTATGTATTTATGATTTATTATAATGGTGTTTTATATACTTTTAATATAAAAATAAAAAATTATTTGTACCATCCCCAATCGTTTGGCGCTCTCTGGTTGTGTAGGGTATGAAACACGTGTCAACGTGCAGATATTGACTCGGTGCCCTGGATGATCACTCCGACATGTTTCAATGCATCAAGCGTCTTTTTCAAGGTGGGATATGATTGGTTGCTATAGGCAACAGCGTCATCTCTGAAAACACACATGTTAGTAAATTGTGCACAAGATAGCTATAAAGCAGGACTATACAATGGTCGTTTGAAAATACAGCATTATCTAATGTCCCTTCATATATTTGTCATCTGAAAAATGTATTTTCCATAGTAGCTTCCTTACGAAGTTTTAGACTTTGGGCCTGATTCAGAATTGTATGCAAACCGGATGGCTTGTAGTATGTGCATAACTGGTCTAGGGATATTGGGCCTGATTCAGAGTTCATCACTGCTCTTCAAATGTGTGACTGTATCCAATAAGAAACTTTCCACTTTTTTAGGTTTTATAGCTTTCCAACCTTTATCCTTTGGAACAAATAGAAATGGTTACACCCACAAATCTGTACACTAGGTCTCGTTATACCAAATGTAATGCTTTAATCTTACCCAGCAAACTATTTTGCTCTGGGACCCCATCAGACAATACAAATACCGTATATACTCGAGTATAAGTCGACCCGAATATAAGCCGAGGCACCCAATTTTACAACAAAAAACTGGGAAAACTTATTGACTCAAGTGGGACCCTCACTCGAGTATAGTGGGACCCTCACTCGAGTATAAGCCGAGGGGGGCTTTTTCAGCATAAATTTTTTTCTGAAAAAGTAGGCTTATACTCGAGTATATATGGTAATTACAGGAGGTTACTGCAAAAGGTCATCACATCACATCACATGTGTAGGCAGCAGACCGCACATACATGGCAGCATTGTGGAGGCACAACATGATGGGAGGAGTCTAATATAACTGACAATTCAACAGATTTTTCTGACTTGAATTGAGATTAGAAAAGTCAGCAACATGGGGTCGCAACCCCATGCTGAGAAGGCCGGGACCCAAATTGGGGTCAGGACCCACAGTTTTTGAAACACTGATCTAACCCATTTTGCTTTAATGTATATGGAACTGTATTTTGATACTCAATGCTCTGTTTTATATTTTATGGTCTGACAATTTACCGCTGTTGTCACCTAGACCAGTGATTCTCAACCTCAGTCCTCAAGCACCCCCAACCGTGCATGTTTTCCAGGTCACCCGGCAGGTGCACAGGTGCACTCATTATTCACTGAAAACATTGTAAAAGATCACAGGTGGAGCTAATCATTACACCTGTGATTCTGTGAGGAGACCTGCAAAACGTGCACTGTTGGGGGTACTCGAGGACCGAGGTTAAGAACCACTGACCTAGACTATATTCATAGGCGTGCGCAGCACATCTTATTAGGGGGTGCACAGTAAAAGGAGTGTGCATAGCTCCACCTATTGGGCGTGTCTAACACCGCCAATCAGGCGTGTCTTACATCATCTTTTGGCATTCGCTATAATATAAAAAGTCTCTCAGCCACACCATAATCTCCTGCTTATTTCAGTTGTAATCTTCTAATTACTCTGTGTAACAGTACATGCAAATACAGTCATAAACATATATGGATGGCGCAGGTATTTAGTGATATGACAATGGTCTAGTTCAATTAACAATGCAAACACACATATAATTGATTGATGGTTACTTCTTTAAATGGAATACAGTTCTAAAAAGCAAAAGTCTTTGGTTAAGGGTATTGCTGGTATTGTTAGCAGCAGAGGTGTTCAAAAGGGTGGGGCACAGCATAAGGGGGTGCCTGTGCACCCCTAACACTCAATGTGCGCACACCTATGACTATATTATATTAGATTTCACTGAAACATGTTAGTTACTTGTCATTGTTACAGAGGGCCAGATGTATTAAGCGTCAAAAAGTGATAAACAGCCAGCCAATCAGATCCTAAATGTCATGTTACAGGCTGGGTTTGGAAAATGGCAGCTAAGAGCTGATTGGCTGGTAGTTTATCACTCTCCATTTTATCACTTTTGGAAGCTTGATTCATCTGGCCCTTAGAGAAAGCTGTTTAAAGCAATGATAAGGGAGAAGTGAGCCAGAGGGGAAGTGGCCCATGGCAACCAAATCAGCTGCTCTGTATATTTTATACAATGCAAATTATAGATGTTACTGCAGTGCTGATTGGTTGCCATGGGCCATGTCTCCTCAGGCTTACTTCTCCATTATCACTGTTTTTATACATCTACCACATAGTACTGCAATTTGTCCAATACATCATCTGCTTGAATGGTCACTTATCATTTGTTAGGTGACGGGGCAGCTTCCTCCATTTTCAGCTTGTCCACTATGTATGTAATTGAGGGAAACTCTGCCACCAGGAATCTTTCTATTGTGCTGTACTCTGCACTGTGACAGAAGACAAAGTAGAGAAAAGGATCCTTGGTAATGGTGCTGCATCTATAGTACAGGTGACAGGTGCAGCCTCATTTGGGCAGCTTCGCTTTTGAGTTAGTTTAGACCCCTATGTTGGACATAGTTGCATTATGCTTCTGTTAACAGCCCTCTCTACGGGATTGGTATGTTATTCCCGGTGGTCAAAATCCTGACCGCTGAAATCCTGACATGGGGGGGGGGCAGTGGTTTGAGCCCCCTTTTGCAGGCTCGCTGCGCTCGCCATGCAGCGGGACCAGTGCCTCGGTACGCTCGGCACACTAATTTATTCTCCCTCTATGGGATTTCAGCGTTCGGGATTCTGGTGTCGGGATTTTGACCGCCGTGATTCTGACCGCCAGGATTGTGACTGCATCTCCTCTCTACTGTATGCTGCATTTGTCAGCTATATAGATGAGTATGCATTCACTTGCCTGAGACTTTTTGCAGATCAGTACTTTTTCACCTGTAATAAAGAAGAACCTGTTAGGAAGATTTGTCCATGGTCAGGTTTTGTAGTGGGTTAAATGTCTGTCTCCGCTGAATGTATTTTACATAAATTCTTTCTCCAGCTTGACACTGCATACTGTAGCTGCAATAAATCTAAATGACACCTGGCCCAGGGTGTTTTTTCCAATGAACTTGAGACCATGCACAGGGCAAAATTCAGTTATATAGGGTGGGGTGGGGGTGAGGGCGGTTTGAGCAGACAGGGACAAGAACATAAGTGAAAGTGAGAGAGGGGGAGGAGGAGGGGCTGCCAATAAGGAAGGTCAAGACTGTTACATAAACATTTTCTGTTAGACTTAAATTGACAGACAGCTGAAAGTTTAGTGTACTGACTGGTTATTATGCTAGGGTTTCTATGGTCTCCCCTGTTCCCAGTGGCTACTCTTATCCAAGCCTGTAGGAGAATCTAGAAATATGGTAATGGGTGGTCCCAGATTCAAATACCAAGTAGGTTGGACCCTTGCGCGGTGAAGTTGCATGCCGGAAAGGGGGTGTGGCCTTATGGAAAGGACGCATGGCTTCACAAAAGGGGCGTGGTTTTACACATTAGACCACACACCGTAATGCCCATTGCACGTTTTAGCAAACTCCGTAATACCCATTACACCAGGGGTTTCCAATCTTTTTTGAACCATGGCCCCCTAGAGTATCAGAATTTTTTTTAGGGTTTATAAGTGATTCTTAGGGTCAGTTAAGTGGTCAACGGCATTCTGTTTGCTTCTGTTTGTACACATTATATGATTGGCAGCCACCAGCACTGGTTTTGCCCATAAATAATTATCCAAAAAATTATTTGAATTGGTCCCGGACCAGCAATCCGGGGCACCCCTGCAAGTGTCCCGAAGCACCCAGGGAGCCCCGGCACACCGTTTGGGAACCACTGCATTACACATAAAGCCACATGCTGTAATGCCAAGAATAGAACAGAATTCCTTTATTCGTCTCACAATGGAGAAATTTCAGTGTTAAGGCCCCCATACATTAGGCCGACTTGTCCTTAGGACAAGTCGGACCCAATTCTCCTGTGAGCCGCCTGGCAGCTCCCCGGGAGGCTCACATACAATTTGGCACTTGATGAGCCAGTTTTTACATGTGATAAATCGCTTGTGATTTATCACATGTAAAACAAATGGGGAGCTGCAGGGCGGGCAGCGGCAGTAGTTGGGGCGGGCAGCGGCAGTAGTGGGGGCGGGCAGCAGCAGTAGTGGGGGTGGGCAGCGACAGTAGTGGGGGCGGGCGGCGGCAGAGAGCTCTCAGACAATCACAGAACGGCCGGTCATTTGACAGGTATTTTGAAAATCTAATAGCCGCCACTGTGCGTCCTGTCCCGCAGCGGCAGCGCTGCTATTTGTGATCACAGCATGCCGGCCAGGTCAGCATCACTCGCCGCACCCGCCGGGAACTAATTTGTGAGCCGCCGCCCGCCCCCACTACTGCCGCCGCCCACCCCCACTACTGCCGCCGCCCACCCCCACTACTGCCACTGCTATTTGTTATCACTGCATGCCGGCTAGGTCAGTGTGTCTGCCCGCCGTGCTCCCCCGCCCCCCGGTGTCTGCATGCATATGCCTGACAGGTGGGCAGGCATATGCATAGCATACAGGGAGGTCGGATGATCTTATGTGCTGACCGTCCGACCTCCCTGATCCGGTCCGATGCGCACGGGACCGTGCATCGGATCATATATCACACACCTGCGATTTTGGGGCGATTTCATCCGGTTATCGGCCCAAAGTGCCGAAATCGGATGAAATCGTCCCAAAATCGTATGGTGTATGGGGGCCTTTACAGCAAGGTTCAAGTACAGATAAGAGTAATAGCATAATAATAAGAACACACATAATAAGATAAGATCCAAACAATATAACTCAAGAATCTAGGAACATGCAGGTCTTCTTCAGACCATGACAGTTGTACATTCTAATTGCAGCCGGAAGGAAAGATCTGCGATATCTCTCCATTGAGCATCGAGGATGAAGCAACCTATCACTGAAAGTGCTACACAGATCCGTCAAAACGTTTTTGAGCGGGTGTGAAGCATTATCCAATAATGATGTTATCTTGTTGATCATTCTCCTTTCACCCACAATCTCTACAGAATCCAAAGGCATTCCTAGGACAGAACTGGCCTTCCTTACCAGTCTGTTTAGTCTCTAATTGTCGACTGTTGAAATACTGCTGCCCCAGCAGACCACTCCATAGAATATGGCCGATGCCACTACACAGTTGAAGAAGGTCTTCAGGAGCGCTCCCTGCACTCCAAAGGATCTCAGTCTCCTCAGCAGATAGAGTCTACTCTGCCCCTTCCTATACAGAGCAGCAGAATTATCAGACCAGTCCAGTTTATTATTGAGGTGAAAACCCAGATACTTGTAAGTTCTTGCGATCTCAATATCCATTCCCTGAATGCTCACAGGAGTTGGGGGGGCGGTATGCTGACGTTTCCTGAAATCAACTACCAGCTCCCTAGTTTTCCTCGTATTAAGTGGAAGATGGTTCCCCACACACCAGGTAGCCAAGTTCTGCGCAAGTTCTCTGTACTCCCTATCGTCACCCTCTACGATAAGGCCCACAATAGCAGAGTCATCAGAGAACTTCTGCAGATGACAGGTTGATGAATTGTATGTGAAATCTGCAGTATAGAGAGTAAAGAGAAATGGTGCCAAAACTGTTCCCTGCGGCGCCCCTGTACTACAGATAATAGTATCGGACTGGCACTCCTTGGTCCTCACATACTGTGGACAGTTTGTAAGGTAATCCAGGATCCAGGTGATTAGATGATGATCCACCCCCGAGTCAACCATTTTCTCCCCCAGGAGCATGGGCTGAATGGTATTAAAAGCACTGGAGAAGTCAAAGAACATTATTCTCACAGAGGCCCCAGCTCTCTCCAGATGAGATTACACATTGCGCCACACATCATGATGCCAGGGGGGGGGGGGTGAATTGCGCGTTGCCAAGGTGGGGAGGGAATTGCTCCTTGCTCAGGGGAGGGAATTGCTCCTTGCCTAGGGGGAGTGAGACCGACAGCCACTGGACGCACATAAGTTAAAGAAATCATAGCCGGGCAGAGAGCTGTGCACTGCCTGGCTGTGTAGTCCAAGCAGGTCCATCGATATTTTAAATTCTCCTGCTGGAACGCAAGCCAATAGGAGCTGGACCACCCCTTCGATTCGCCTATGCTCATGGGGTCTGGTTTGACCCTTATCCCCCCCCCCCCATTGCCACTACCCTTTTATAGAAAGCAAATTCCACAAAGAACTTTCTATCACTAGTTCTGTGTCAGCACTGCTCGCTGTCACAGCTTGCAAAAAGCATTGAATACACCCCACTGTGTGCTGCATTGAGGGGAGATAGCCGTTACTACTGTGTGTGAGTGTGAGTGGTTTCGTGTCCTGCATGTGAGGTGTCGCACACATCTCTGTACTGGCCAGGGTTGGCCGCTGCTGTTTTTTTTTTTTTCTTCCTGGCTGTGCACACCGTAATGTATTTCGCTGCGCACACCAGGGCTGGATACACACTAGGCAATATGTTATGTCATCAGCAATATCTTCTGTTGGTCCTACATGCATAGCAGACTGTGATTGTGTTTAGTGAAGGCCATGCTGCTGAATGCTTCCGAGTCCCGTTGCCAGGGCTGCCATCAAAAATTTTGGGGCCCAGGACTGACACCCACTGTGGGTGTATAAAAATAAACACATTGGTGGGCAGTGGGCACGCATTCTCTTCCCTCCGTCAGGCACTTTTAATGAATTTTCTTCTTAGGGCCGGGGTCAGGCAGGCCCTCTCTCCTCCATATGATGCAGCATGCAGCAGCAAGTCTCCTGACTGTGGTGCCGCTGCGCTGCTCTTCGGTTGTCCCACATGGCGTGACGTCATTATGTCACGCCACGGTCGGGGCTTCCTTTCCAGAGTTGGCGGCGGCCGGCTTCTCATTGGAGGATGATGTGACTGCGCAGTCACAATGGGCCTTATTCTAGTTCACTCTTAGAGGTAAATTCCTTCTCAAATGGACAAAACCATGTGCACTGCAGGTGGGGCAGATGTTAATTGTGCAGAGAGAATTAGATTTGGGTGGGGTTTTTCTTCAAAGTGAGATCTATATTGCAGTGTAGAAATAAAGCAGTCCGTATTTTCCCTGCACAGAAACAAAATAACTGATAAAGTTGAGCAAGATAAATGAGAATGTTTCAAAGCTTTGACAGACAGGAAGTGAAGCGAGAGTAAGTACCAACCATTAAACTTCAGTCATTTTTCAAATACAGCCCGTAACATGGCAGGAGCTGTTTGATTGGTACCATAGGCGTGCGCAGCACATTTTATTAGGGGGTGCACCATCAAACGTCTCTGCGTAGCTCCAGCTATTGGGCGTGTCTAACATCACCAATCAGGCGTGTCTTCCGTCATCTATTGGCACTCGCTACAATATAAAACGTTTTAGCCACACCATAATTTCCTGCCTATTTCAGTTTTAATCTTCTAATTACTCTGTGTAACAGTACATGCAAATACAGTCATAAACATATATGGATGACACAGGTATGTAGTGATATGACAATGGTCTAGTACAAGTAACAATGCAAACACATTATTGATTTATGGGCGCTTCTTTAAATGGAATGCTGTTTTAAATAGCAAAAGTCTTTGTTTAAAGGTATAGCTGGTATTGCTAGCAGCAGGGAGTGTTCATAAGTGTGGGCACAGCATTAGGGGGTGCCTGTGCACCCCTAACACTCAATGTGCGCACACCTATAATTGGTACTGTACTTTATCTCTCTCTATCACTCTACACGGCTTAATACATCTACCCCAACAAATGATATTTGTTTGTTTAAATGCTGCTCTTCCTGTTATATGAAGTCTGATGCTTTTCAGTTCTTATTTCTTGCTTATTAACAGACATCTCCCTAAGGACAGAAGCAATGTGTTTTATTTACATCATTCACAGTGTAAAACCTGAATGGATTAATGTGCATGATTACTTTTTAGGCTGTGTGCGAGTACTGCAGATATCCAGGCACCAATAAAGTGTGTGTGTGCTCCTTTAGCCCTGTAGTTGGAGAGATGGATTATATTAGGCTGCATCACAGATTGGTGAAATCTCCCAGCATCCCTCCTGAGCAAAGACGAAACAGCATCATCCAGTGTACCAGCATCGACCTGCTGCTAATTCTGTTGACATTTGCTTCAAGTGCTGTGATGGGGATCCCCTGCCAGGCCAGCTGCTACTTTGTGAATGTCGCTCCTTCAGTAGTTCTTCGTGATTAATTTATAACTGGCCAATTGGTACCTGAACATAAAAGTACAGTGTATGGATTTATGCATACATACATAATCTAAATATCCTGGTGCCAGTGGGAGACCTGAGTAAGCAGGATCCAACCTGCATTGGGAAATCGCCTTTCTCCTTCCAAAACCTGACTGCAGATTTCACTGTGTAAGTATAGTACCTGATTCTGCATTGCCACAGTTTTGTTATGATCGAAAATAACTTGTACTGTAGATCTGCCTGTTCACCTTCACGTTTCACCTTGGAAATGACTGGAAGGAGATTCATGTAAATTCCTTCTAAAAAGCATTGCAGAATGACATGACTAGGTGTGATTTTTATGGGTTTTATATTCCTTTCTTGACATGTTTGTCTCTGCTATTCTGTTTACCTGCTGCCTCATGCACAAGGTCTCCTTTCTCATGCTCTGTAATCCTTGTCAGTACCTGCATACGTTATGTGTCATTACATTGTACATGTGTTTATAAAATAAGCCAGGAAGCATCTACCTTGTTTTCATACTAGTGAGACTGGTAGGTCATATGCAAGGAGCATCTGCACTTCCTCCATGTACCCTCCCTCTGCTTACATCCTCATCAGGGACCTTTTATTTTCTTGCATGCATCAACTTGAATAGAATCTATGGGGGGAGGGATGATGTCAATTCAGGCTTCTGCAGCAGAAATATGCTCTGAAAATCCTAACAAGAACGGCCTGGTCTTTTAGAATCCAACAAAATAAAATTAGCTTCTCAGTAGCTGGGAAAAGTAATCGTTCAATCAGTGAAAGTTGATAAGCTGCATAAGAGTAGTAGATAACGAGAGCCCTCCGGCATTAATGTTGAGCAGTGTTGGGAAGTGCAATAGGCTGGCCATCTATGTACTGAGCCAGCAGCAGCAGCCCCATCACGTCACATTCAGCACTGAATCTGCTATTTCTGTTTGTTTTTCTTATTGTTGTTGTTTTTATTTTGCTTTACGCTATATTCTAAACCTACAGAGATATTGTCCATGTGATGAAGATAGACTCACGTGGCGTATGGAGGTGTGATGTGCAGTAATTAAATACAGAGGATTTTTTTTTTTAAAGTTTCTTTATATAGCACACACATATTACGCAGCACTTTATAGAGAATATTTGAACATTCACATCAGATTTTTAGATTGTGGGAGGAAACTGGAGTACCCGGAGGAAACCCACGCAAGTACTGGGAGAATATACAAACTCTGCACAGTTAGGGCCATGGTGGGAATAGAACCTATGTCCTAAGTGCTGTGAGGCAGTAATGCTAAGCATTACACCATCTGTAGGATGTGGTGTGTTGGAGTATTAACTGGGTATTCAGCTGGTCTAGTAGGAGATAACCCGCAGGATAACAGTGCTTTCCACATTAACCCTTTTACAAGGCTTGAGTGTTTTACACCTACTATATAGGGGAAAGCTATCGAATTTACTGGTTTCGGACTTTGGAATTAATGTGCTTGTTGATCTTCTAGTCTGTGGTGTTAATTTTTTTTTTTTTTTTTTTCCTGGTCAGGTGGGATCTTTTAGATAGAATATTGGCAAAATAATGTTATTTTGTAAAATATATAAGTAAATCGCTTCATCATGGCACATAGGAAGAGAATTTCAGAATTTTTTTCTGTAATCATTCCTGTAGTATAGCCAAAATATAACTTTACTACTTTGGCTTTTACCCCCTTTCACAGTGAGCGAAAAACTGCCAGATGACCTAGCTCCTTGCTCAGTGTTAGAGGGTCTACATGGGTCTGTATTAGTGTTTCAACCCTGGTTGCAACAAGGGTTATTCCCGGGCCCAACCCAGGTAACCTTTAGTGTGAAAGGCATGACCCCAGTCACATTGACCCAGTGTATGCCTATAAGGAGCTGATTGGTGGCCTCAGCACTTGCAGATGGTACCATCTCCAAGGGCCCACTGTTAAAGACCTAGGTCACTGGAAGGCCCAAGTCTGATGTGAAAGGCCTGGTCCATCCGCCAGTGTGAGAGGGGTAAGCAATCTAAAACTCTGCTTCTACGCCATGTTCACTGGCCTGGGTCCGAGCTGGGTTTTTGGTGTTAAAGTGGTATTTGTATTGAAATATCAGGAATCTACAGAATGGGGCATTATTGCTGATGGTGAGGTAAGACAGTGATTCTGAGTGCAGTGGTGCTTTTGCAAGCGATAACGGGATGAAATGAACATAGTGGGTACCTTCACACTGAGAACATGAAAGCTAATTCGCTGGGCTAGTCAGCTGATCACAAGGATTGTAACAACCTATTGACTTGTAAGAAACGGTAGTTGTAAAGCACACTCAAACCCTTGTGTAAGTTAATTTGAAAACATGGCGGTATTTAATGGTAGATAATGCTTTATTATCGAGACTAACGCAAGGTCATAAGTAGCATACATGAAAACCATACAGTACACTACAAATTATGCACTAGCAAATGTTGTATGAAATTATTCTGTAAAGGTGACCACTGGGTGGTTTCCATGTCTGTATTGAGATTCAGTAGTCATAGGTAAGTTCTGTCTTATGCCTTTTGTGGGGATCTGTATGATAGGTCAACATGCATTAGGTTTACAGGCACAAAAGGTTAAGATGTAAATGTTGTAAAAGTTTATGGTCAACATGACAATGGTCTACACACGCATGGTCAACAAGTTTTTTGGGCTTATTTTTTTTTTTTCAACTTTAGCATTTAACATCCATGTGGAGTACGATTAGAAATAGTGCCCAATGCTTGGCGATGTACTCCGTACATTTTGAACTAGATAACAACGCTTCTAGTTTACATCTCATGTGATGCGCTACAACAGCGTTCGTTTTGAACTAGTTGCGATGCAATCTCATGCAAAAAGTTTGTGCTGCACATACTTTTTGTACTTTGTGAAGTAATGTGTGTGGGAGCGCGCTTCGCAAGCCCAATATGCACTGTGTGTTTGCACCTTTTGACTTGTATACCTTTTTCATGTTTACATATTGACCCTGTTGAATTTTTTTTTTGTCTCAATTGACCTATTGACTGTCAACCTATTTCTGGTCAAAACAATGATCCAGTCCCCTTTCATGGAAAAACCATTACAGTAAAGGTCCATACACACTGGCCAATCATCGTTGAAGGGAAAGCCGCTCAGTGCATACACACTGAGTTGCTTTCCCCCTGCCCGGCACCGTCAGCGGGGGGAGGACGGCTTTGCATAGAGCAGCGCTATGCAAAGCCAGCCACAAAGCCGCTCACGGCTTTCCCAGCGATGATGTGGGAGCTCGCATGACCGCTCATCGTCGGGCCGTACACACTGGGGGGCTTTGAGCTGAAAGCCGCTCAAAACACCCAAGTTAATAACCAATTCCAATAATTTAATTCTAAAAGGTGCAAATACACTATTTATCAGGTGAAATTTATAAACCTAAAGTTAAAGCTTTAGCCTCCTGCTATATGAAGGGATAAATAAAGGCGTTCATAAATTTGCTGTGATGGCCTATCCATCAGAAATTCATTTAGACTGATCTATTTCAAGTTAGTGGGTCAGATGTAACGCAGTTTGTCTCCGGCACCTGTATGGAATCCCGACCAAACCTTCTTTTTTTTTTTTTTTAACAAGGCCGTCATTTACAAGGCAAAACCATGACTCTTTTAGAAAAGAAAAAAAAAAATCAGAATTTGGCTGGCATTCCTCACTGCCGCCATACTTGCACCACATTACATCCGGCCTAAAATCTGATTGCCACGTTCAGCAATATGTGTACTACAGTAACTACACAAAGGTCAAAATGTATTGTTTTGTGCATTATGAAATACAGATTTCTAAATGTAACTATTTGGGATTAAACTGCCCTGGGTTTATTTATTGTAGTTTGGACTGTTTTGATGAAGCAGATGTGGGATTAATTGCTGATCTCTTAGCTGTGTATTAACTGCTAGAATAAATTGGGACACACGAGTCACAAATCATGAACTGGAAAGCTGATCGAGTATCTCTCCTTAAAGAACTGTCTAGTTCAAGACTAGAAGTCTAGGCTGTTCAAAGGTTTAGTTGTTAAATTCCTTGAAATTAGTTACAATTATAAAACCTTGCATCTAACATATTTTTGACCTTGATGACTTTTGGTCTGGTCAACATGTGCAGTGATAATCCCTCCAGAATGGAATGGATCATTTCTGGCCAGTAATACCAAGGCTAGATGAGTTGCTTTAACCCAGTGAGTGCATTATTGCCCAGTACTGCCTTGTTCTGATGGGACTTAAGCTGGGTACACATATGTACAATTTCATTTTTCTTGCGACCGTTCGATCGACCGAATACACGTTCGGCCGTCCAAAACATACGACCGTTCTGCGCGTACACATATGTAGAATTTTACTTGCGACGTCCGATGTACTCCCGTCCAAACAATCGCAAGAAGAAGTATATGAGAGACCCTGTAACCCTTTGCCTGCTGTTTTAACTAATGTGTGTTTAATGCCTCACTGCCCAACACTTTAGAGGCATCACTTTAAGACATTAATCAATGTTGAAGTTTTAATAGTGTGTTATGGTGCCCTGCAAAGAGCTTCCAGCCCACTCTATTAAAACTTCAACATTGATTAATGTCTTAAAGTGATGCCTCTAAAGTGTTGGGCAGTGAGGCATTAAACACACATTAGTTAAAACAGAAGGCAAAGGGTTACAGGGTCTCTCATAATGCAGCATACCACCGTGCTTTGTCAAACTGTCAAGCATATCGATCGAACATGCGTACACACTTCACTTTTGTTCCGATATGGAGCCGTCCTGTCGGATGAAATATTAAGCAGCAAAGAACCTTCGACCGACCGACCGACCGTGGACGGCCAAGAGCGTTTTTGGCCGTTTATCGATCGCACAGCAGCAATTGGGACAGCGTACACACCTATACAATCGAACGGCCGTTTGCCCCCAGATTGGAAGAACGGCCCGACGATTATATATGTGTACCTAGCTTTAGGGGCAGATTTATTAAGCTTGGAGAAGAGATAAACTGGAGATAAAGAGGAGAAAAGGTAAAAGGAGATAAAGCACCAGCCAATCAACTCCCAACTGTCTTTTTCAAACACAGCTGATTGGCCGGTGCTTTATCTCCTTTTACCTTTTCTCCACTTTATCTCCAGTTTATCTCTTCTCCCAGCTTAATAAATCTGCCCCTTATACAGGAAATCTAAATACTGTAGTAAGCAATGTTCACCTGCCACAATGATTTTGGCCTGGAGCAGTAACTGCAGCTTATCAGTGATACTGTGAGTTGTGCAGTGCTGCTTTAATAATACAAGGGGATTGTGGGCGTTTTCAGTAATGATAAGAAAGCTGCTGTAACAGGGTACGGGCCAGATGTAGCAAGCTTCAATAATTGATAAAATGGAGAGTGATAAACAGCCAGCCAATCAACTCCTACCTGTCATGATGAGGCTGGGTTTGAACAATTGACAGGTAGGAGTTGATTGGCTGTTTATCACTCTCCATTTTATCACTTTTTGAAGCTTGATACGTCTGGTCTTTAGTGAGACAGCTCTTAGTTATGGGCTGCTGCTATAGGAAGAAAGAAGTAGTTTGCAGTATCTTGGTAATGGATGCAGAACTGTTCTAGTAGTTACTCTTCTATTGGCTGGTTGCTTGATTTTCAGGGCATTTTCTTTTAGTATAATTATCTGAAATTAGCCAATGTGCTTTTATAGCGGCATTATCAGCGCCTTTGCTTGTAATAAGATTTATGGAAGATCGCATTAAACACAGAATGCCGGTGGGTTTTTTTTCCCATCAATTTCATGTAATGAGTGTGTACAATTTTTGCACATAGAATTAGAGGTTTCTCTATAAGGCTCCTTTTTCACCCCTTTTGTGTCCAAATGCAGAGCAAATCTGCATGTGTTTAACCTGCATGCAATGCATTTGTGTATGCTTCTGGTAAGAGTTTGCATGCCAGGTACAGAATATACTTGGTGTCTTGATATTGGCTTATGTTAAGAACACAAACCCTTTTCAATGTGTGGCATGGTTCCCATGCATTTAAATGTTAATTTCATATCAATTAGGTTACTATTCTGTTCTTGTAATAAATTTAGACCACCTCTACCTATTCTGGTATCAGGGCGGGCAACAGAAATCTTGGGGTCCCATAGACTAATACCCCCAAACACTATAAATTCCCCCATGCTGGGACATAGAGCGCAGTCCACAGGGCACTTGCAGTTTATTACACTGATGCACTCCCTCACCTTGCGGCTTGTGCTTTATTGCACTGATGCACTCCCTGGCCTGTATTAAGCTAACGCGCTCCCTAAACCTAGCCCCCCCCCCTGCAGCCTTATCTAAACCCCCCCCCCCATTAGTGCTTAACCCTCTTACACTACAGCCTACCCTTACAGCCTCCTGTAGCTTATTCCAACTATATATATATATATATATATATATATATATATACACATACACACACACTCTTATCTTTGAAACATCCCCAAAGTGTAATCTGGCTGAGCAGGCTAGACACTGGGGCTTATAGTGTACGGGTACTACATACCTACATGGCATTGGCCTCACCTTCTCCATGTCTCATAATAGGTCCTTGAACATTTTCAGCTCCAGAAACTTAGGCCATTATACCAGCCCTGACTAACACTAGTTCTACCTGATACTTAAAGACCATGCCTCCTTTTTTTATTGACAATTAAGTTGCCATTTGTGGTTGGTTAGCAGAGATCAGGGGTCCCGGGTATGGTTACCACCTGTCCGCAGCTAATAGCTTCCTATTCCCTGACAATGTATAGTCTAGGAATGCCACCGCTCTGGACTCAGGTCCTAATTACCGGACTGTCTGGAGTAATTCCCGGATGGGTGGTGGTAACCCTAGTCCCATGAACTTTGCTTTCATCCCACATCAATGTTAAGTAAATAAAATGTCTGTCATTTGTAGTACAAAACCAAATGTGTGCTGGAAACCTCCTACCCAATGTCTCTGAGACAAAATACCCACAGGGCTTTATTCAAAGTGTTATTGAAAAAGGGTTGAGACCTGTTCTTTGGATTTTACTTTTCTCATACTGCACCCAGAGGTCCTCCGCTCTGAATGAGCCCCTGACATTAGACTTTAGAAAGTGTGCTCATATGTTGGTGTCTGGTCGCTGCGGACAAGTCACTGAAGCTGCCCATACACGTGCGATGTGCACCGTGCTTTGTAAACTAGATTGCATCGCATCTAGTTCAAAATGTATGCGAAGTGCTAAAGCACCATTCGTTTTGAAGTAGATCCAATGCAATCTAGTTCAAAAAGTACAGGCAGCACATCCCATCGCACTGTGTATGGGCCGCATAAGTGAGGTGCTGAGGCTGTGATATTACAGAGTGCTGTGTGGTGGACAGCCTACTCATAGCAGGAACACAGACTAGACAGAAATAGATCTGCTTTGCACAAAAAATAATAGAAGGCTCTGCTTTCTGCACTAGATTCAAGGCAGGGCTCTACTTGGCCTGCAAGCCACCACTCGCTAACTGAGAAGTCTTTTATTTGTACACGACATTACTGTACTAGAACACATACTGTACGCTTATATATGAAAAGCCTCCCAAGTCTATATTTTCCATGTCCTTTTCATTATACCACTTCGTACTTTGCTACACAAAAAAACCAAGTATTTAATTTTGATTATGTTCTTATGTTTGTGTTAGCAATACATGGTGCCTACATTGGGCCTGATTCCCCTTTGTTAGCAAAGCAAAAAAAGACAAAGCCATATTGCACTGCAGGTGGGGCTGATGTAATGTGCAGAGTGAGTTAGATTTGGGTTGGTTATATTTTTTTTCCATGCAGGGTAAATACTGGCTGCTTTATTTTTACATTGCAATTAAAATTTCAGTTTTTATCCCACCCACATAAAAATGTATGCATGTGTCATCTGCCTCACCTGCAGTGCAATATGGTTTGCCATGATATGTGCCTTTTTTGTGTTGCTAAAAAAGCTGAATCCACCCCATTGAGTGAGTCCAAATACTGGGGCCGATTCATGCAGCGACCTGAATTTGTCCCCAGCCCAGATGGTCAGGGTTTGCGCATGTGCAAACCCTGGCAGCGAACGGCTTTGGCGAGTTACACACTCACCGGACCATTCACTGAGGGTGGATACAGGGCTGGACCAGGGGAACAGCCAGTGTTTTTGGATGTCCCCATATAAATGCTGGGCGTTTCCCATGGGTATGCGCACGCGCATGCTGGGCGTTTCCCATGGGTGGCGGGTGGATGATGGATACAGGGCTGGACCAGGGGAACGGCCAGTGTTTTTGGATGTCCCCATATAAATGCTGGGCATTTCCCATGGGTACGCACACGTGCTGATGGCGGGTGGCTGATGACGTCACTGGACGTCAGCTGTCCACCCTGTCTCTGTCCCAGCGCTCGTAAATAAGTGAGTTCAGACTAACTTTTATTTGCAATGGGAGAAGAAATGTGTTTTCGTACACATTCCCTCTCGCATCCGAGGGAATAAAGCAGCTGCATCTGAGGGGATTCGGCGGCAGGCAGGGGTGGGCTTTGGACAGCCGCCGTTTTGCGACTCGCAGCTTAAGAACACTAGCAACCTGACTAGATTGGTCATGCATGCATGATCTAAATCGCCCAGGGATTGCAACGTGCAGCCCCGGGCATCGTTATGGCCCCTACACACAGAGCAGTGTAGGGACATTTAAGTCTCTTCTGTACCCTCCCCCTCCTCCCCCACCGGCTACCATCAGTGCACAAGAACTTGCCTCCTACTTTAAGGACAAGATTGATAACATCCGAGATGAAATGGTATGCTCCACAATCTCTAACCCTCTTTCTGCCACACCTGAACCCTCTGGCACTTTCTCTTCGTTTGAGCCCACAAATGAAAAGGAAGTATCCGCACTCTTCTTATCCTCTTACTCTACTACCTCTCCTCTCGATCCTATACCTGCGCAAGTCATTAAAAATCTATCTCCTGTGCTTATTCCAACCTTAACTAAAATCTGCAATCTCTCTCTTGCTACTGGTACTTTTCCGTCTCTGCTCAAACATGCAGCGATTACTCCCATTCTGAAAACACACAATTCTGACCCTAACTCTCTCTCTAACTATCGTCCTATCTCTCAGCTCCCATGCCTCTCCAAGCTACTCGAGAGACTTGTTTACTCTCGCCTCACAAACTTTCTTAACTCCAACACCCTATTAGACCCGTTTCAGTCAGGCTTTCGCTCTCAACACTCCACTGAGACAGCACTGACTAAAGTGGTGAATGATCTGGTAACAGCTAAGTCTAAAGGCCATTACTCACTGCTTATTCTTCTAGATCTTTCTGCTGCGTTTGACACTGTAGATCACACTCTCCTTTTACAAACACTACACTCCCTAGGTCTTAATGATACAGCCCTTTCCTGGTTCACATCTTATCTATCTGATCGCTCTTTCACTGTTCGCTTCTCTGACTCTATTTCCTCTTCACTACCTCTGTCAGTCGGAGTTCCGCAAGGCTCAGTCTTAGGTCCTCTGCTTTTCTCAATCTATACCTCCTCACTTGGCAAACTAATCAGCTCCTTCGGATTTCAGTATCACTTATATGCGGATGATACTCAAATCTATCTATCAACCCCAGAGTTGTCACCAGTGGTTTTGGGCCGAGTCTCTGAATGTCTCTCTGCCATCTCACTTTGGATGTCTTTTCGCCAACTCAAACTCAATATTTCCAAAACTGAATTACTTATATTCCCGCCAACTAAGAACAGTTACCATCCTGATATCTCCATCACTGTTGACAACTCGACAATCTACCCTACCCCACTAGCTCGTTGCTTAGGGGTCACCCTCGACTCTGACCTGTCCTTTGTTCCCCACATTCAATCTGTCTCCAAATCATGTTACATGCATCTAAAAAACCTATCCAAAATACGACCGTATCTCACACAAGACACTACTAAATCTCTTATCCATGCACTCATTATATCCCGCATTGATTATTGCAATAGTCTCCTAACTGGACTTCCCAAGAACAGACTCTCACCACTGCAATCCATTTTAAATGCTGCTGCTAGGCTGATCTTCCTTGCAAGACGCTCATCGTCTGCTGATCCGCTCTGCCAGTCCCTCCATTGGTTGCCTGTATATTACCGTATTCAATATAAAACACTTCTACTTGCATATAAAGCTATTAACCATACTGCACCAGCATATATCTCTGCACTTATCACACAATATCTCCCATCTCGACCACTCCGCTCTGCACAAGATTTGCGTCTCTCATCTGAGCGGATCACTAGCTCCCATCCACTATTACAGGACTTTCATCGGGCTGCTCCCATCCTATGGAATGCCCTTCCATGCACAATTAGACTCTCCGCTAGCCTCCAAACTTTCAAGCGTTCCCTGAAAACTCACCTCTTCAGGCAAGCCTATCATATTTAAGTTCTACACGCATAACCCTCTGAGGCACTTATGTATTATATAGCTTCCCTTCTGGACTTGTAACTTGTTGGGACTGCTATGCTATTACTGATGCCTGTCCTTGTGTTTCCTTCCTATATACCTAATAGATTGTAAGCTTGCAGCAGGGCCCTCTAACCACCAAGTCTGTCTGTTACCCAGTTTGTTTTATCACTGTCTACTATTGTAAAGCGCAACGGAATCTGCTGCGCTATATAAGAAACTGCAAATAAATAAATAAATAAGTGATCTAGTCAAATTAAGTCAGATCGCTTTGAAAATTACACAGAATCACTACTTGTGATTTTACTACTTGTACTAGTGGCACAAATTGCAATGTTTCCATATACAGTAGTACAGATTATTTTTAGTCCTAATACGTTGCCGAATGACAGGCTGGAAAACGTAGTCGTTATGTAGAAGCAGTATATGAAACGTCTTCATGTGCAAGAACTTTAATATGTTTTAAAGTATGGTCAAAATACCGTTGTAAATAAGATTTGGCTTTATTATCAAGTGAGCTGATTGACCTCAAACATCAGAGCTTTCTGTGGATGCTAATGGAATTCCCAGTCCTTCGACTTGGTAAATTACACTTCCCAGAATTCAGAGTTATTTAGATAGCGCACAAATATTCCGCAGCGCATTACAGAGAATATGTTAGCACTCACATCAGTCCCTGCCCCTGTGGAGCTTACAATCTATATTCCCTACTACATATACGTGCACACACAGACATTCTAGGGTTAATTTCATTGGGAGACAACCTACCAGTATATTTTTGGAATGTGGGAGGAAACCAGGGTACCTGGAGTAAACCCACGCACAGGGAGAATATACAAACTCCACACAGTTAGGGCCATGTTGGGAATCAAACTCATGACCTCAGTGTTGTGAGGTAGTAATGCTAAACATTATACGGGTTACATCTATACAAACCTCTTCAACATCTTCCCAGTTAATTGTTCATAGCCAGTGGTGTTTTTTACCTATGGACTGCAGGACTGTGAGAATGCACTGGCTTCACTGTGACTGGCAGTGACTTCATGAAAAAAGGTGTGCTTTCAATGGAACAGCTGAATTATGCTGCTACCATTATATCCAGTCTGTGATACTGCTACTACAGTGCAGCTAATTAAACTGTTACATTGCTACAGTTACAGCTATCTCAGTGGATTTAAAAAAAAAAAAAAAAAAAAAAAAAAATATATATATATATATATATATATATATATATATATATATATATATATATATATATATATATATATATATATATATATATATATATATATATATATATATATATATAGGGGCGGACCAGCACTCTTTCCCAGCTATGCTGCTCGCTCCGGTGCCTTCCAATACAATGGTAGAGGCTGAAGAACAACGGTGGCACTCGGAGACTTGTGAAAAAGTTATTTTATGTAGTCATAAAAATGTGCAAATAACAGACCGACGTTTCGGGGATGAAACCCCGTTTTCAAGGTGCAGAGTGTACACTCTGCACCTTGAAAACGGGGTTTCATCCCCGAAACATCGGTCTGTTGTGTTATATATATATATATATATTCCAATTATCCCTCCACGGATTGGGGGGATTTGAACACTCTCCTTAGAAAGAAATAAAGTCACTGGTTTTGTGTAAAAATAGCACAATCTTGCAATTTATTTCAGCATGTTAGTTCTCATCTAGCCCCGACGTTTCGGTCCATGCTCAGACCTTTATCAAGGAGCTAACGCCTCAGCCCTGGAGAAGACGTGGCTGATCCTGTCTTCTCCAGGGCTGAGGCGTTAGCCATAGGTAAACGCTGATGACTCATCGCAAAAGCTCCTTGATAAAGGTCTGAGCATGGACCGAAACGTCGGGGCTAGATGAGAACTAACATGCTGAAATAAATTGCAAGATTGTGCTATTTTTACACAAAACCAGTGACTTTATTTATTTCTAAGGAGAGTGTTCAAATCCCCCCAATCCGTGGAGGGATAATTGGATTGTAATTGAGGGGCATGGTTTACATGTTTTCTCTTTTGAACACCCCTAAAGTTGTCTCTAATTCAGTGCGAGTGTGGTCTCACTTTGGTGTGTATATATATATATATATAAGTATGCAAGGCGGCGGCACTCACTCACAACAAATAAACTGAGTCCACTCAGTAATTCATATAAACGTTTTCGGTTTACTTAACCGTCATCAGATATAAAGAAAAAAGTGTACAACTCACCCAATATATACATGTGTCTCACCCCAATCTCGTGTGCTCTCCGTGTGTGCCGGGTCCCCTCCCTTCTCCCGTCCGACCTTCCGGTCTGCGGTGCAAGGGGGAAAGCAATCCGACTGTAGCTCCGGTAACCATGGCAATGGTAAACAATTCGCGTATGTTTCGTACTCTGGCTATGAACTCTATATGGTTTATAGCGCACAAGGAGAGTTCACGTTTTCAAGCACTTGAGACTTACAAACAATGGTATTTAGTAACGCATCTCATGAGGTGTCATAAAAAACAATTAAGTGGTAAGAGTTCATTCAGACCCGCCGGTGCGAGTGTGTTTAATCTCTGTATCCAGTAGGTTTCTCTTTGCAAAAGTCTCAAATTTCTATCGCCTCCTCTCCGGTCCGCTGGTATGTGATCGATCATTAAGTACTTCAAGCTGGATAATGAGTGTTTATTTTTCTGGAAGTGCTTGGCCACGGGTTGCTCGGCCACTTTAACTTCCAGTGCTGACTTAATTGCGCTCCGATGTTGCGCCATACGAGTTTTAAAACTGCAGATTGTCTTTCCGATATAGTACTTGCTACATGGACATATGATGCAATATATTATATAACTGCTGTTGCACCCCAATCTGTGTTTGATGTATATTTTATTGCCATCGTGGGGATGTTTAATGTAGTCAGTCACTATGAGATACGTGCACGTAGTGCACCCCGTGCATTTGAAATTTCCCATCTTTTTTCTCAGAAAGTGCGTTTCTTCCGTTTTTTCAAAATCAGAGATGTCAGTTTTTACAATATAGTCTTTAATATTCTTGCCTCTTGTATAACAAGGTAACAGTCTTCTGTCCTTAAACCCTTTGAGATCCGGGTCCCTCTGTACCACTGGCCAGATTTGTTTCGCTAGTTTCGCTACCTTCTTAGATTCAGTTGTGTAATTATTCACCCACACTATCAAATTTTTTTCTTCTTTTTTTATGTCTTTTTTTATGTCTTTTTCTTCAATGTTGGGCACAATGTTCGTTTCTTGTTGAAACAAGAAACGAACATTGTGCCCAACATTGAAGAAAAAGACATAAAAAAAGAAGAAAAAAATTTGATAGTGTGGGTGAATAATTACACAACTGAATCTAAGAAGGTAGCGAAACTAGCGAAACAAATCTGGCCAGTGGTACAGAGGGACCCGGATCTCAAAGGGTTTAAGGACAGAAGACTGTTACCTTGTTATACAAGAGGCAAGAATATTAAAGACTATATTGTAAAAACTGACATCTCTGATTTTGAAAAAACGGAAGAAACGCACTTTCTGAGAAAAAAGATGGGAAATTTCAAATGCACGGGGTGCACTACGTGCACGTATCTCATAGTGACTGACTACATTAAACATCCCCACGATGGCAATAAAATATACATCAAACACAGATTGGGGTGCAACAGCAGTTATATAATATATTGCATCATATGTCCATGTAGCAAGTACTATATCGGAAAGACAATCTGCAGTTTTAAAACTCGTATGGCGCAACATCGGAGCGCAATTAAGTCAGCACTGGAAGGTAAAGTGGCCGAGCAACCCGTGGCCAAGCACTTCCAGAAAAATAAACACTCATTATCCAGCTTGAAGTACTTAATGATCGATCACATACCAGCGGACCGGAGAGGAGGCAATAGAAATTTGAGACTTTTGCAAAGAGAAACCTACTGGATACAGAGATTAAACACACTCGCACAGGCGGGTCTGAATGAACTCTTACCACTTAATTGTTTTTTATGACACCTCATGAGATGCGTTACTAAATACCATTGTTTGTAAGTCTCAAGTGCTTGAAAACGTGAACTCTCCTTGTGCGCTATAAACCATATAGAGTTCATAGCCCGAGTACGAAACATACGCGAATTGTTTACCATTGCCATGGTTACCGGAGCTACAGTCGGATTGCTTTCCCCCTTGCACCGCAGACCGGAAGGTCGGACGGGAGAAGGGAGGGGACCCGGCACACACGGAGAGCACACGAGATTGGGGTGAGACACATGTATATATTGGGTGAGTTGTACACTTTTTTCTTTATATCTGATGACTGTTAAGTAAACCGAAAACGTTTATATGAATTACTGAGTGGACTCAGTTTATTTGTTGTGAGTGAGTGCCGCCGCCTTGCATACTTATATTTGAACAATTCGTGTTCTGGGAAGGCACCGCAAATCTTGGACTGTACACACAACAAGTGGAGTGCCAAGACCAATTTCCTCTACCTCCCCATGGCAGCCACATATGGGTTTTCCTCCAATTAGGTAGATATCTGGAAAGGGAACACAACAGCCAAAAAAACCTCCCCTTGACACGGCCCCTATAAAAGGCCCGCCCCTTCAGTGCTCTGTGTCTTTTTTTCCCTTTCCGGGTAGATGGAAGGCTTACCCTGTGAAGAGCCTTCTCTGCTGCCTAGTGCAGTTAGGGGTTGGGCAAGTAACGTGATTCTCCCGCTGCCTAGTGTAGTGGGGAGACCTGGCTAGGCGCCCGCTGCTTTGTGCAGTCAGGGATGTGCGTGTACCTTGAGTACGGTCCCCCTCCGGCGGTGTGGCATAAGGAATCAGCAGTAGCGGGTGCAAGCTCGCGCGAGGCAGCCGGCGCGTGCAGTCACTGTGATGGTCGCAGCGTCTGACGTCGGGAGACGGGGGACGCACGCCAGGCGGCGTCTGACGTCAGCGGAGGCTGGCGCAGGTTGGTGACGCGGCAGCCAGCGCGGGAAAACGGCGCTACTTAGGATGGGCGCTGACAGGGAGTCAGCGCCGAGTGCTCACTGCCATCAGGAGGGGGGTTACGCAGGACCTGGTGACGTGTGTCGGTCCATTCTGCCAGCTGACCAGGTAAGGCCCCTAGAAGCAGCAGCGCTGCTGGGGCACTGGCTTACCTCCTCTGTACATGAAATGATAGTCCATATTTTGTGTTTCTCTGCTAGAGGGTGCAATCATTGATATGGAGGAGGAAAAGAAACAAACTCCTAAGGCAGGGTAAGCCAGGGAATGTGTATAGATTTTTTTTTTTTTCTCTCAGAGTTTGTTTGCATAGTCTTGTTTTTTTGTTGGTCCTCATACGGAAGGTGAACAGATAGAAAAAACTTAGCTGTGTCTCCATGCTTTTTCAGAGAATCAAGCAAAGCGGAGGCAAAGACAAAGCATAAGAAACTTCACACAGGCAAATGTTCAGTGTGCGATAAAGTGCTACCTGACAAGACAATCGGATCAGTCTGTGATAAATGCAAAGGGGTGCAATTTCTGGCACCAGAACAAATGAGTGACCTGGTGTCTATGCTTAGATCAGCATTAGCTGACACGTTTGTGTCCAAGGATGATTTGGAGAAAAAATCCAAAAAGAGACCCAGGGAACCCCCGTCAGAGGACTCAGAGGGTTCTGAACCAGTGGAAGGCATAGCTGCAGGGGAAGATATAGAGGAAGGGGAGCTTCCCTCCGATAAAGCTGATCTGGAATTTAACCCAGACTTGTTGAATAATCTGCTAGGGCTGATCAACAAATCCTTAGAGATAGAGGACCCTCAGGAAGAGGGGAAATTACAAGATCTTTTATTTAAAGATAAAAAGAAAAAATGTAAAACATTTCCCTTGTCCAAACCATTGAAGGACATTGTGGAGGAGGAATGGAATACTCCGGATAAAAAAGTAGCGGTACCCCTAAGGATTACAAAGATGTACCCATTTGAGGATCAGCAAGTGAAAAAATGGGAGGTAGTACCCAAGGTCGATGCAGCTATTGCCCGTATCTCTAGAAAAACTACCCTTCCCTTAGAGGATGTGAATGTGTTTAGAGATTCGATGGAAAGAAAATTAGAAATGTGCCTACGGAAACAATATATGACCTCCGGAGCGGCCATAAAAGCCTCCTCTGCGGTGGCAGTAACATCCAGGGTCTTGAGGTCATGGTGCCAAGACCTGGAGTCGGACTTACTAGATGGGATTAAGAGGTCTGAGCTACTGAAGGTAATCCAAAATATGCAGGTGGCCATTGAATTTATATGTGATGCCTCCCTAGATAATGTGCGGCTAGCAGCAAGGAATAATGCAGCAACAATTGTAGCCAGAAGGGCTCTATGGCTGAAGCCATGGGTGGCAGACGCCCAATCCAAAAATAAATTAGTGTCACTGCCCTTTCAGGGTGAGTACCTGTTTGGAAAAAATCTAGACGACATAATATCGAAAACATCAGGAGGGAAGTCAACATGGCTGCCTCAGGAAAAGTCTACAAGGAGGCCGTTTGTCAGACAACAAAAGTATCAGACAACGGACTTCAAAGAAGCAAGAGCGTACAGACCAGGAAGGGGATACAGAAGACCCTGGTTTGGTAATAGGGGATCCTTTCGTGGCCAAAGAGGCAAGGAAGGGAGATTCGGATTTAGAAACACGTCACAATGACGCCAGGTTAAAGGTTGGAGGCAGACTAAGAGAATTTCATCTGGTCTGGGACCAATCAGTAGAGGACAACTGGGTGAGAGAAGTTATCTCATCCGGTTACAAAATAGAATTCATAAAGACACCAGGACGCTGGAAGGAGGAGTCACCAATTCCGAAAGATCCAGAAGAGAGGAAGGCACTGATAGAGAGCCTCCAAAATATGATAGATCAAGGAGTGGTAGTACGGGTACCACAAGACCAAGAGAACGAAGGATGGCAGTCCAGGTTCTTCGTGGTGAAAAAAGCCACGGGGGGCTTCAGAACAATACTAGATTTAAGAAGACTAAATACTTTTGTAAAAACACAAAAGTTCAAAATGGAGTCAGTACGCACGATACTCCCAGACATAAAACAGAACGCGTTCTTGACGACAATAGATCTGAAGGACGCTTACCTGCACATCCCGATAAACCAGTATCATCAGAAGTACTTAAGATTTCGCCTAAAAGGCGTAACTTATCAATTCACAGCGTTGCCATTCGGCCTGTGTACTTCACCAAGGACCTTTACAAAGGTGTTAATAGTACTGATAGCAAATCTAAGAAAGGAAGGTATCCCAGTATGGGCATACCTGGACGACTTGCTTGTCATGGCGAGGTCTGCAGAGCAATCAAGAGAGTATACAGACAGAGTGATAAGATACCTACAAGAACACGGATGGATAGTGAATCGAGAGAAAAGCCAACTAGAACCAGACAACACAGTAAAGTATCTGGGGTTTGTAATAGATTCAGTCAGGATGACAATATGCCTGACGGAGGAAAGAAGCTGCAAGCTGAGAAGAGAGGTTGCAGGGCTTCTGAAGAGAAAAGTGGTACGCACCAGAGATTGTGTAAGAGTACTAGGCCTTATGTCAGCGGCATTAGAAGCCATAAACTGGGCAAGGTTTCACATGCGGGCTTTTCAGAATTGCCTGTTAGCACAATGGGACGGCGACGGAAAGAACCTGTCACAAGAAGTGCATATATCAAAGAAGGCAAAAGAAGACCTGCGATGGTGGATGGATCCAAGGAGAATGTCAAAAGGAAGGTCATTTTTAACAGGCGAGCAGGTTGTAGTCACAACCGATGCCAGTCAATCAGGCTGGGGGGCGGTCTGCCAAGAGCAGGCAGCGCAAGGAGAATGGAACAAGCATTGCAGCAGGCTCCACTCCAACCTAAGAGAAATGTATGCGGTATATCTAGCATGTCAAAGCTTCGAGGACAGGTTATACAAAAAAGAAGTAATAATCAGATCAGACAACAAGTCAGTGGTAGCATATATTTGCAAGCAAGGAGGAACGAGGAGCAGGAGCATGATGAAGGCCGTAGAAGAACTGTTGCAATGGGCAGAACTAAACGTAAAGAACATCACGGCAGTGTTCATAGCAGGAAAACAAAACCAGGCAGCGGATGCGCTGAGCAGAAGGGCAATAAGAGCCGGAGAATGGGAGCTGTCCCAGGAGGTCTTTCAACTCATAGTGCGAAGATGGGGGTGTCCAGTGATAGATCTCATGGCCACAAGAGCCAATGCCAAGGTACCCACCTTCATGTCAAGGCACTGGGAGAAAGGGGCAAGTCAAGTAGATGCTCTTACGGCGCAGTGGGACACAGGCCTGGCGTACGTCTTCCCTCCGTTCCCGGTAATATCGAAGTTGCTCAACAAAATACAAAGAGAAGAGGCAACGGTAATAGTAATACTGCCTTCCTGGCCGAGGAGAGCGTGGTTTCGGAAAGTAGTGAGAATGGCGGTGGACGTTCCCTGGAAGATTCCAGACAGGGAAGACCTGCTAAGGCAAGGGAGCTACACGAGGCCACAGCCAGACAACTGGGGTCTGACGGCATGGCTACTGAGACCAGAACACTGGTAGAAAAGGGGTTTTCTCAGAAGGTAATAAATACGCTGCTCAAGGCAAGGAAGTCTAATACATCGGCCACATACTATAAGATTTGGAAAACCTACATGCAGTTCTGCGAGGCAGGGCATAGGAACCCTAGGCTGATACCTACAATTCTGGACTTCCTGCAGACAGGGTTAGAAAAAAAGCTGTCAGCCAGCTCGTTAAGGGTTCAGATTTCAGCACTGGGAGCCATGCTGGATACAAGAATATCTGAAGACAAGTATGTAAGGAGGTTCGTGCAGGCATTAAGGAGGATAAGGCCGCAATTTCATAACCCCATGGCTCCGTGGGATTTGAATTTAGTATTGAACGTACTGACGGAAGAGCCTTTTGAGCCACTGCAGGAAATACCTATCAAGAAGTTGACAATGAAGGTTGTTTTTCTGGTTGCAATTACATCTGCCAGAAGAGTCTCGGAGCTACAGGCACTTTGGGCAGAGGAACCTTTCCTCAACTTCTTTCAGGATAAGGTGGTGTTGAGAACTAACCCTAATTTCCTTCCAAAAGTAGTGTCCCAGTTTCATATCAACCAAGAAATAGTGCTGCCGGCTTTTTGTGCTAATCCAGGAAATGAGAAGGAAAGAAGACTCCACACTCTAGACGTGAAAAGAGCATTGATAATTTATCTCCAAAGAGTGGAAGGTTGGAGGAAGTCAAAAAGACTGTTCTTAGTGACAGAAGGAAAAAATAAAGGATTAGGTGCATCGAAGGCCACACTGGCAAGATGGCTTAAAGAATGCATAGCAGAAGCATATAAGATAAGGAAGATGGAGGTGCCCAAAGGAATTAAGGCCCATTCGACAAGAGCGGTAGCAGCATCATGGGCAGAAAAAGGGGCAGCCTCAATAGAGGAACTTTGTAAAGCAGCGTGTTGGGCTTCGGCGCACACGTTTTCGAAACACTACAGAGTGGATGTAGGAGCCTCCAGTGACGCAAAACTGGGCAGAAAAATCCTAAGTGCGGTGATATAAAAAAAAAAAAAAAAAGAGGAAAAAGAAAGGAGAATAAGGGGGTGAACATAACCTCGTATCCTTTTAAGTACAAAACATTTATTTTTTTTTTGGTGTTTCCCCTCCCTACTGTATTATTGCTATGGTATTACCCATATGTGGCTGCCATGGGGAGGTAGAGGAAAGTACGGATTATTACCTGTTAGTACGCTTTCCTCTACTCCACCATGGCAGCAGTTTCCCACCCGTAATATGATTTAGAAATGTATCGGAAGCTATATAATTGAGACACAGAGCACTGAAGGGGCGGGCCTTTTATAGGGGCCGTGTCAAGGGGAGGTTTTTTTGGCTGTTGTGTTCCCTTTCCAGATATCTACCTAATTGGAGGAAAACCCATATGTGGCTGCCATGGTGGAGTAGAGGAAAGCGTACTAACAGGTAATAATCCGTACTTTATTGGTATATATATATATATATATATATATATATATATATATATATATATATATATATATATATATATATATATATATATATATATATATATATAATTACACCAGCTGCGAATTTATTTTTGTTTCCATTTATTATTATTATTATTTTTTTTTACCAAAAGGCCTACCAAATCCTACTGTATATTGTGTCTGGTGCCAGCCTCCCATGCCTTCCCATCTTTAATCCGTGTAGGAGCCTGCACTTTTTACGATTTATTTTTATTTTTTTATTTGTTGTTTTTCAATTCATACAAGTAGTGTTAATGTGTCTCACAAACATGACTATAAAATATCTTCACAAATCTGCATTATTTTCGCCGTAGGGCCTCCAAGATGGATCTCCGAAGTTCCCTAAAAGAATGCACCTTGGCTCTTAACTTATTTCTAAATAACAAGTTTTCAGAAGCTCTTGAATTATTACGCCCTTGGTAAGTGGATTTAATATATATATGTGTGTGTGTGTGTGTGTGTGTGTGTGTATATATATATATATATATATATATATATATGTATATATATGTATATGTTTTTGTTTTCAGGAATACCATTCATGTCAACCTTATTTCAAGTGACCCTGCTATTTATAAAATTTAGCATTTCTCTTCTCTTTAAGAACAAACCTTGCACTATTGTAGATTAAAACTTTCAGTAGTCATCTTATATTTAGTTGTACAACTATGCATAACACAACTAAAGAGATCTGCCTGTACTGTATGTGGAACATCCAGGAAATAATAGTCATTTAAAAATAGGAAACTGGTAATCAAATAATTAATTTGAACTCTTTTGTAGTTAAAAAAAAAAAAGTCAATCTAATCCAGTGATCAAAATCAAATGGCTGATTTAGCATGGGGACATACAGTCAGGGCCAGCACTACCACTAGGCAGCTTTAGGCAGCTGCCTAGGGCGCCGACCACTGGAGGGCGCCTCTTCAGCCCAGCAATTCAATATAATGGGTCAAGGCAGGGGAGGCGCTTGTGGAGCAGGTTGTAGCCACCCTCACCACAGAGCGCATCACCAGGGCCAGGCGGTGCCCGCTGCACTGCTCCTGGGACAGCTGCTGAGGGTGGCCGGGCGCAGCAAATGGGTGGGCCGGAGGATATCGGCGGCCAGGGGAGTCCTACTGCCTTCCACCTCTTGGAAGAGGACCTGACCGAGGAAGGGGAGGAAGCTGAGGAGGAGGCCGGGGACAGGAGATCAACGGCGACCTGGGCTACCTGCCCCAACCCGCCTTCAAGCTGCCCAACGGCATAGCTATTCTGGCCTGCGCCTGTCACCTGTAGTGCTGCTACACTGTGCGCTCCCATAGGCCGGAGCCCCCGGACACATCCCCGGCTGCCACTCCGTCAGACAGCTCGCCCGGCTCCGATTCCTCCTCGGCCGGCATCCTGGATGTTACCCGCTGCCGCAACACGTTCAAGGTGAGCCGTCTGAGCGCTCCCAACCAGGGGGGGGATGGTGGTGGCGGGGGAACACTGAAGAGGCGCACAGAAGTTTTGCCTAGGGTGCCACAAACTCTTGCACCGGCCCTGCATACAGTAGGAGCTGATAATCATTATAGTGTAATGTAGCGATTTAGGGACATTTTCTTTTTCACCGGAGATCACTGTCCCTGACAGATCGATCAGCACACATCGCTGGCACATCCTTATGTGCTGAGCATTCTGAGCGATCGGCCGCTCAGCAAATCGCTGCGTGTGTAGGCCCCTTTAGTGGGACAAGCTTATTTTTTGTAGGTTGTCTTTGTTTTTGTTTCATATAAGTATAGTACAGTGAAATTCCTGCAAATAAATACTCTATTTAATTAAATGTCCTTAATAGTATAAATGTATGCAAGATAAAAACACCTCCCATTTAAAGATTACCATCTTTTCGGTGACAACCAGAACACATGAGCCTTACGTGAGGTACACACCTTTGCAATCACTCTGCTGACCAGGTAAATGCTCCATATCTGCTAATTACATTGTACACAGCTTACCTGTAGCTACATGCACACTGTGCAACAAATAGCTCGGTGTGTACAGGCATTTAGAGGATTTGGAAGGTCAGCTTGTAAAGTATTAAACCACACCTACGATGCAACCTACCGATTCTTACTATTGCAGGAGTGTGGGGAGCCATTTATTGGTTAATGGTTCTGCATACATACCTGGAAATAAGCTAATAATAAGCTTATATCCACAAAACCAATCTAGTTGTTTATTACACTATAGATTTATCAAGAAGGATTAAAGGGAAACAGGAGGCCCTTTGTCTTTTTACTCCAGAACGATCTGAAATTATATCATTCTCTTTATATCATAATGACAACAGAAACTACCCAAATTACCCTGGTCAAAAGTTTACATACCCCAGTTCTTAATACCGTGTATTTCCCCCTTTAACATCAATGACAACTTTTGTGGTAGTTGTGGATGAGGCTCTATATTTTCTCAGATGGTAAAGCTGCTCATTCTTCTAGGCAAAAAGCCTCCAGTTCCTGTATACCGTATTCTTTGGCTGTCTTGCATGAACTGCACATTTGAGATCTCCCCAGGGTGGCTCAATCATTTTGAGGTCAGGAGACTGAGATGGCCACTCCAGAACCTTCACTTTATTCTGCTGTAGCCAATGACAGGTCGATTTGGCCTTGTGTTTTGGATCATTGTCATGTTGGAACATCCAAGTACGTCCCATGATGAGTGCAAATTTTGCTCCAGTATTTTCTAATAACATGCTGCATTCATCTTGCCATCAATTTTGACCAAGTTTCCAGTGCCTTTGTAACTCACACATCCCCCAAACGATCAGAGATCCACCTCTGAGTTTGACAGTAGGAATGGTGTACCTTTCATCATAGGCCTTGTTGACTCCTCTCCAAATGTAACATTTATGGTTGAGACCAAAAAGTTACATTTTGGTCTCATCACTCCAAATGACTTTGTTCCAGAAGTTTTGAGGCTACTCTCTGTGCTGTTTGGGGTATTGTAAGCAGGATGCTTTGGGGCATTTGCATAGTAATGGCTTTCTTATGGCGACTCGACCATGCAGTCCATTTTCTTCAAATGCCTCCTTATTGTGCATCTTGAAACAAACACACCACTTTTTTTCAGAGTCCTGTATTTCAGCTGAATTTATTTGTGGATTTTTCTTTGCAACCCTAACAATTTTCCTGGCAGTTGTGGCTGAAATTTTTGTTGGTCTACCTGAACGTGATTTGGTTTCCACAAAATCCCTCATTTTCCACTTCTTAATTAGACTTTGAACACTGCTGATTGGCATTCTCAATTGCTTGGACATCTTTTTATATGCCTTTCCTGTTTTATACAGTTCAATTACCTTTTCCCGCAGATCCTTTGATAATTATTTTGCTTTCCCCATGACTCAGAATGCAGACACGTCAGTGCAGCATTGGATGAAAGATGCAAGGGTCTTTCTTGACACCAGAAACTCAGTGACCTTTTATACACACACACTGGTTACAAACAAACAGATCACAGGTGAGGATGGTTACGTTTATAAGCCATTCAAACCCGTTTATGTCAACTTGTGTGCATGTTATGAGGCCAAAATTTTCAGGGTATGTAAACTTTTGATCAGGGTCATTTGGATAGTTTCTGTTGTCATTATGATTTAAAAAATAGTAAACACAGTTGTTTGACAATAAATGGCTTCACCCAACCACTAACCATGAGTAAAAGAAAAGTTTGTGAGTTATCATTCATAGTCTCTGACAAATGGCCAGAAAATCACAAAATCTGCTAGGGTATGTAAACTTATGAGCACAACTTTGTGTGTATATATGTGTGTGTATAATATTATATATATATATATATTTTTTTTTATTTGTATTTAAAGTTAAATTTTATCAACAAAATATTCAAGAGTTCCCCATAAAATAAGTTTTTTGTTCTATATAGGGAGATTATGGGCCTGATTCAGATCCGTTCGGTACTGTGTGCATTCGCACGCAGTACCGATGTTGTGCGTCTGCGCAGGCGGGTATCTGCGCATGTGCAGGCGTATTGGTGCGTGCACCCACGGCGGCGTGGGGGGGGGGCGGAGATGGGCGGGGGGCGCCGGACTGCCCCATTACCATATGGGAACGCCCAGCGTTCCATGGGCGTTCTCATGGAAATGAGGCAGTGACGTGGGTGTGGGGGGCGGGTGGCTGACATCACCCGATGTCAGCTGCCTCGCCCTATCCACGCCAGCGTGCACGCATATATACGCAACTGAAAAGTCACTTATATATACGTGCACGCTAAACATCATTCGATGGTCGGTGGCCATCGAAAGATGTGGCCGGTTACCCGAGCCATGCGAATGGATGTTTATGCAAAACATCCATTCGCAACTGTTCGGGCGAAGCCGCACTTTGAGGGGGCGGCAGGGGGGCGGTCTTTCGCTGGGCGGGGTTTGGTGGACTCTCAAGGCTGCAAATTAACTTAAGGCATACAATCAGATGTGATGCAACGCGATTTTCGGGAAAATCGCATCGCATGCAACCAAATCGCATGCGATGCGATCAACGCGATTTTCCATTGGATTCAATGTTAAATGGTCCCTGTTCATACCCCCACTATCCAAGTGGGCATGGAGTTGATTTTATATAGGGTGGCGAGCCCCGCGAGGGGACGCGGATTACTTAACATGTATTCCGCGTCCCCTCGCGGGGCTCGCCACTGTAGGGCTCGGGGGCTCGCTACACTCTCCACGCTATATAAAATCAGCTCCATGCCCACTTGGATAGTGGGGGTATGAACAGGGACCATTTAACATTGAATCCAATGGAAAATCGAGTGCATCGCATCGCATGCGATTTGGTTGCATACAATGCGATTTTTCCGACCCGATCAAAACATCGGGTGCCCAGATATTACACAAATACTAATCTATACAATGGTCAGCTCAATGACCTGTTATTGGTTGGTCCTTGACCATAATTGTATAGGTGTGTACCCAGAATTAGTCTAGGTCTAGACTTATAATTCTTCTACACTATGTGAGCAATCTAACAATGTAGATGGACTGTGCAAATTGTTGTTTAATTCACTTTAGCGTGGGGGTACTGTAACTAAAGGGATAATTCTAGCCAATTATGATTTGTTCTACATGCATGGTGGGTTTGTGCTGAGATCATGTAATGATCATCAGGTGCTTTGAGACTACATAGTTCTCAGGGAGAAGTGTGTACTCATTACTCATTCCACAAGTGGAGCTAATTATTTCACTTGGGATTCTATGTTGAGACCTGGAAACTGTTGAGGGTACTCGAGGACCGAGGATGAGAACCACTGGTTCAAATCATTGCTGTTTCCCCAGCAGCTATCATATGTTGGTATCTCCAAATATAACTGTGAAAGTGTTACTTATTATATGAACTTTTTTTTTTGGGTGGGGGGGGGGGGGGTGGTCAGTTTTAAGTATTACCAAATTAGAATACATTTTAATACATGGTTTTGCCTCCACAGGTCTAAAGACAGTATGTATCACGCTCTTGGATATAGTACCATCTTGGTTATGCAGTCCGCAATGACGTTTGAGCCACAAGATATCCAGATGGGAATTGGTACAATGAAAGAAGCTTTGCAGACGTGTCAAAAGTACAGTCTTTACTTACTACTCTATATTTATTGTAATATGAAAAAATCACAAAATATGAAATACAGTGAGCAGACTTACAGAGAGAAAGGTTTTGTGAGAACCCAGCGCTGGATGAGGTGCAGCTGTGTACTATGGAGAGGGTTAACGCCCTAACCCAATTTGAGACATATACAATACAGAGAATTTTCCAAAGTACTAGCGCAGTAGTGAAAAATTTTTTCTTATCACTTGGGATCTTCTATTTTCTGTATCAGATCCTTTCTGGTGTCTAATGGAAACTGACTTACAGTGAAATTCTAGCAGGTGTACCCGTAGCAGTTTCTTTAAGGACACTTCAATTTCTCAGGAGAATAACTTCTCAACAATCCAGGTATTCCAACATGGAAAAAAAGGTTAACCTTTTTTTCCATGTTGGAATACCTGGATTGTTGTGCAAATAAATACTTTACCTGCAATTTGGGTCCGTCATCATCCTAAGACAAAGAAACCTTGATGTGCACGCGTGATTGGAAGCTCATGTAAGTTTGTTTCATGCTGTATATTCTCCTGAGAAATTGAAGTGTCCTTAAAGAAACTGCTACGGGTACACCTGCTAGAATTTCACTGTAAGTCAGTTTCCATTAGACACCAGAAAGGATCTGATACAGAAAATAGAAGATCCCAAGTGATAAGAAAAATTTTTTCACTACTGCGCTAGTACTTTGGAAAATTCTCTGTATTGTAGTGAGCAGACTTAGATACAATCTTTTGTTCAGTTTTTGCTTTGTCATTCCGCCCTGTGTTTGTAAGTTTGCGTTTTGCAGAGTTTAGGGTACACTAATGGTTCGGTCAGTTATGGTCAATGTATTGTGCGGTGTGGTGGCTTTTTGGTAGGAACAGAACTTCTACCTCAAAAACAAAATCAGACAAATAATTTTGGGAACATTTTCAAATTTGATCGGAGTGTTGGTTGACATGCTTCCATTACAGTCTTTGTAAATTCTTCATTGGAACTATAGCAAATAAAACTTGAACTCTTGCATGGACATGTTTTATTACAATTGCACTAACCTCAGTGGCCATGAAAGCATTTGAAAGACTAGTACCGAAGCACCTGAGAGAAGTGACGAACTCTCACCTCAGCTCAGCATTTAATAATATCGTTCCCGGCATCCTGCAGCCAAAACTCCTCTCCTTAGGAGTTCCAGGATCAACATGCTCATGGATAGTGGACTTTCTAACGGCAAGGGAACAGGTGGTCAAAGCCGGCGCCTTCTCGTCCAGCACACGAACAATCAGTACTGGAGCCCCCCAAGGATGCGTTCTCTCCCCTCTGCTCTTCTCTCTCTACACGAATGACTGCACCTCAGCTGAGCAGTCAGTGAAAATCATCAAATTCGCAGATGACACCACTATCATCGGCCTAATCAAGGATGGTGACGAGACCGCGTACAGGCATGCAGAAGCTGACACAGTGGTGCAGCAGCAACATCCTCGATCTAAACCCCACCAAAACAGTTGAGATGGTGGTCGACTACAGGAAAAAAACAAATGCACTAGCCCCGCTAACAATAGTCAACGCAGTGGTGTCGCGGGTTGATTCCTTCAAATTCCTAGGGACAACCATGTCCAATGACCTAAGATGGGGATTAAACATAACCACAGACATCAAAAAGGCCCAACAGCGCCTGTTCTTCCTGAGGCAACTCAGGAAATTCAACATCCCACAGGAGCTGCTGTGCGTATTCTACACCGCCATCGTGGAGTCTGTCTTATGTTCCTCGATCACAATCTGGTACGGTGGCGCAAGCGAGAACGACAAACAAAAACCGCAGAGGGTAGTGAAGACTGCGGAAAGGATCATAGGGACCGACCTCCCCCGGATAAGGGATCTGTTCTCATCCAGGGTAAGGAAACGTGCTGAGAAGATCGCAAACGACAAGCTGCATCCTGGTCACAACCTGTTCCACATCCTACCATCCAGAAGACGGTTCAGGTCCATCTCCGTCAAAACGTCCAGATCCGCAAGAAGCTTCTTTCCGTTGGCCGTCCATCACCTGAACAATCCAATCAAAGCAAATGCAATCCCAATATCAGCAGCCAAACAACGTGTCCCTACTTGGCGACCTGACCACCATAGTCATAGCTAGAAATGAAATGCTTGTAATGTCTTCATGTAATATATGTAATGTCTCCCTCCTGCCCTTTTCATCCCTGCTTGATGCTGCACTGTAATCCACAAAAAATTCCTAGTGTGCGCAAGCACACATGGCCAATAAAGTTGATTCGGTACTCTTTACCTAGATGGGCGCCAGCGATTGAAATCGCGGGCGTCGGGGGTAAAAATCACGGGCATCGCGGGTAAATCGCGGGTACATAAAAATCTGCTACCCGCGATGACCGCGATTTTCCCATAGGGAACAATGTTAAAAAGGCTGATTGAACGCGATTTTCATGTAAAATGCCTCAATGCCCGCGATTTGGCCATAGGAATCAATGTTAAATGGGCCACAGAGCCCAAATAGGCACAATTAACCCTTAAAATGTCCCCCCAAATTTTTAACGCCACCCCACGATCCACGCCAACCCGAAGCGTGGCGAGCGGCGGCGGTACGCGTCCTCCGACCTTTTCATGCCCTACTATCCACTAGGGCGTGGAGTGAGAATAGAATAGTGTGGCGAGCGCAGCAAGCCACCGAGCCCGAAGCGTGGCGAGCGCACGCGGATACCTTCACAGGTAAACGCGTCCCCTCGCGGGCTTCACAGGTGTCCGCGTCGCCACCGACAACTGTGAAGCCCGCGAGGGGACGCGTATAACTGTGAAGGTATCCGCGTCCCCTCGCGGGGCTCGCTGCGCTCGCCACGCTTCGGGCTCGGTGGCTCGCTGCGCTCGCCACACTATTCTATTCTCACTCCACGCCCTAGTGGATAGTAGGGCATGAAAAGGTCGGAGGACGCGTACCGCCGCCCCTCGCGGGCTCGCTGCGCTCGCCACGCTTCGGGTTGGCGTGGATCGTGGGGTGGCGTTAAAAATTTGGGGGGACATTTTAAGGGTTAATTGTGCCTATTTGGGCTCTGTGGCCCATTTAACATTGATTCCTATGGCCAAATCGGGTCCATTGAGGCATTGAACAGTAAAATCGTGTCCATCGGGCCTTTTAACATTGATTCCTATGGCAAATCGGGAGCATCGCGTCGCGGGCATCGCGGGTACATTTATGGCCAGCCGCGACGCGACCGACGCGATTTCCATGTTTAACATGGGTTTCAATGGGAAATCGCGGGCATCGCGTCGGTCGCGTCGCGGGCAGACATAAATGTACCCGCGATCACCACGACGGGCGCCCATCTAAGTAAAGAGTACCGTTGATTCTATTCTATTCTTAGTAAATCTCACTTTATACTGTATATTTTAACATAAGCACTTTCCTGTTTCCTTAGCTTATATAGAGCACTACATTTTGCCTTATGCAAAAATATATTGAAGTAGTTTACAAAGGACAGATTTATGGCACTGCTGATATACAGTACTACATTGCACAGTGATAAGCAAAGTGATACCTAACTGCCATGCTGGATCCAACTTTCACCAGCTTAAATTGAGAAGAAATAACTGCTACCCTGCAGCACTTAGCCCAAAGTAAATGGTCAGAAGCCATCGGCCACAGTCATTAGGAAAGAGGTGCTGCAAAGCTATACACAACGGGTGCCGGACGGGTTCCCGACAGTCGGGATCCCGACAGTCATTTACCCGACGTCAAAATGCCGACAGTCGGGTACCCGACGGACACCCGCTATTTTCCCTCGTGGGGTCCACGACCCCCATAGAGGGAGAATAGAATAGGTGGCTCGCATAGGGCTTTTTTGCGCTCGCCATGCTGTCTGACTCCGGCCAGTCGGGATAATGACTGTCGGGATCCCGACTGTCGGAGTCCCATACCACACCCATACACAACACCCAGCAGTAATCTGTCCCAGATGCTGGTGAAAAACCTTGTGTTGCAAATATATAAGTGTGTGTGTGTGTGTGTGTGTGTGTGTGTATATATGTATATGTGTGTGTATGTGTGTGTATATATATATATATATGTATATATATATATATATATATATATATATATTACTCTCTAGGTATTATACACCTTTATAGAGAAGGCTTTCAGAAGTCTGCATTATGCTTTACCTGCAAGCGAAGTTCAATCAATCTTTTATTGTTCATTTATTATTAATTGTTTTTGTCAGGTTCAGGAAGAGAAATTCTGTGGTGGAGTCCTTATCGAATCTTGTGTCAAAACATACAGGGGAACAACTATCTGAAGGTAATAATAAAATTGTCTAGTGGAAGATTCCTTTTAGGATAATGTAAGGAGAAGGTTCAATTTTAAAAAGAAAAATAGTTTTTCACAAAAATAAATATATGCCATTAAAAATATTTTCTACTATATATTTTCCATATTGTAACAGTCTGGCAAGTACGTTTTTTGAGGATCTGAAAGCATACCACCGAGGAGATAAATAAGATATTCTACTCCTCGGGAAGCTTCCAGCCTCCAGTTTCTTTGACAAAATATTCTGAAGACCTCATGCCGTATACTTAGTGGCCCTTGTGCTAGCCATGCAGAGCTGTATGAATCTTGATTTTACAGGGGTTCAATCACTTTGGCCAGCCCACAGGCTACACGATGCTGAGCAGGTTGCTTTTACTTCAAGGGAACAAAGAAAAAAAAAATGTCCTTCTTAATTATTATTACAACCAGGAGCAGCTCTGAAAAGCTATTTAGTTCTTCCTAGTCCCCTTAATGGGTAAGTGCTTAGGGCAGTGGTTCCCAAACTGTGTGCCGTGGCACCCTCCAGTACCTCCGTACACTTGCAGGGATGCCCCAGTGTTGGTGGCTGCCAATCATAAAATGTGTACAAACAGAAGCCTCACCACATAACGGACTTTAAGAATTACCTTAATTACCAATTATTATTTTTTTCTTCTAGAAATGTCTTTGGGGTGCAGAGGAAACCTTGCACTAGCTACCCGGCCATACATTTGTACTCTCTAAATACAACTGACATCCCTTAGGGTAGATGGAGATCCGAACATAAAATGGTACTCCCCCCTCGACTACAACTAGCGCCAGAGCTGAATATGCAAGCACCCTTCATAGCCACCCTGGAGCTGTGATGGCAATGGTCCATTACTGGCATATGTTACTGCATAGCCATGTTAATTGTTTTCATTCAATAGTCAATGTATAAGTCTGTGCGTCTTTTTTTTCTCTCTCTTACAATGTGTAAGCATACAATAAAAGACTTTGCAATTAAAATTATTCATGAGTCAATGGTTGCACAGTCTCATGTCACTAGACTTTTGCAGACTTTATTATAAACTAAATAATAATTTGTTAGTTGAATTAGGGAAAGGTGGTTTCATGCTAATGAGAAAATAAGATATCAAACCAAACTAAGTACTGATAAAGCAGGTTTGTCCCTGGGTTTGAATAACATAAAAACAGGGTGAAAAGTTGTGGCCGACTGTTGTGGTCAATTTGCTGTTGTATCTGCAGAACTGTAATCCTGACTTACTAGCCAACCTCTTCAAATGATCCTCGGGCTGCTCCGAATCTAATTTCAGCCGCTGTGTATTGTAGCCATGTCCTTCACATTTCCCTGATCCTGTCCTCCTTTGTTCCTCAGAGGAAATGCATGCGGAGATCTGCTACGCAGAGTGCCTCCTGCAGAAGGCTGCCTTGACATTTGTGCAGGTAATGGAAGATGTTGCTTTTTTTTTTATAAATAAATTAAATCCATGTTTGAGAAACCTTTAATATAAATAAAGTGGCTGTGAATCTATCGGTGTATATAGATTTTTTTTTCCTGAAATATAATCTCTGCTACAAATTTATAGCTTTACACAGCAGCACCGTTGTGTCTGAAAATGATCCTAAATATGAAAACTATGTATCCATTAGAGATTTTTTATGCAGTGAATATACTAGTTAGTTTTCCAATAAATACATTGTCCGTTAAAATCCAGGTTTTATGGTTTTATTATTGTCATGTAAAGGTTTGGGATTGTTTAATATGCAATGTATTTGCACTGTGCATCTATTGGAAATGGATTGTGTAATGCAAGTGATAGCCAAGCTTTTACTGTCTCATGAAGGAGGTCAGCGTGACCTCTGTTTAGCTGACATGAAGGAAATAGTATCAGGTAGCTGGCTGCTCCTTGCTGACAAGGATTCTCCCTGTTATGTAACAGGGCAGTCAGTGTTACAGTTCAGAGATGCACTGCATACTTACTGTACATGGAGTAGGCTATATATATGTGTGTGTGTGTGTGTGTATGTACATGGGCAGTACGGATGGTGTAATGGTTAGCATTATTACCTCACAGCACTGAGGTCATGGGTTCGATTCCCACCATGGCCCTAACTGTGCGGAGTTTGTATATTCTCCCTTTACTTGCGTGGGTTTACTCCGGGTACTCCAGTTTCCTTCCACAATCCAAACATATACTGGTAGGTTATTTGGCTCCTAACAAAATGAACCCTAGAATGTCTGTTTGTGTTTGTGTGTACATGTGGTAGGGAATATAGAGTGTAAGCTCCACTGGGGCAGGAGTGCCTCCTGCAGAAGCGCCTCCTGCAGAAGCCTGCCTTGACATTTGTGTGGGTAACAAACAAATGGTCGCTGGGTTTGAATGAATCTAGTAGATCCAGAATATACAAATATTGTTACACAGTACTTGATTTTATAAGATACACTTATGACCATTTAACAGTCCGATGTTTTATTGCTTTATTATATTAAATGTTATTGCGTTTTGGATGCTGATTTTGTAACATTTTAAAAATGAGCTATCAATATGCTATATACAGTACTAACAAAGCAATGGATTCTGATATGCACAAGATAGCCAGACTTCCAGTGTCTGCCGCATGAGGTCAATGTGGGTTCATGGCTGACATGAAGGAAATAGTATCAGGTAGCTGCATCTGTGCCTTGCTGGCAAGAGTCCTAGCTCAGAACAGCTTGCTTACATAAGGTGGTCATTATATGCTACTTCTACATGTGTATTATTAAACAATAATGAGATGATGGATTTGATCAGAAAAAGTGCATAACTTGAATATTACTGGACATGCAATTATATTTATTCAGTGACTAGAAGTGTGTGGCCTATGACGTGCAGCACTCTGGCCTCTTAAATATAACTTCTTTTTAATTTAGATACTTCAGCCTGATGGTAATACATTTAAGTATTATCATCAGGCTACAGACATGATCAAACAGCAGGTTTAAATAGCACAACCCACGGCTCACAGCCAGCGTGCCCGCCCAGCCGGGAGATGCCTCCAGATGATGTCATAATTTCCACGTTACTACACATAAAGTACAACATAGCAACAACACCTATAACCAAAAAAAACAAAAAACACATTTAACACCGAATACAAACAGAGCAGGATATAACCCTAGTATGGTATTAAATCACATGAATCAATATGCAATGGTTAATTACAGAAAAAAACGAGTTAGAGCAGCGATCACCACATTATTTGAATCAATGCAATAATTTATTCAGACCTATACTCTCATGCAAACCTTTAAGTGTAACAGTTTCCAGCCTAATTATCCATTTAGTAATGGTAGGAGACCAAGATCCCCCCCCCCCCCCCCGCCATTCTTTCTTTAAAAGTTCTCTCAGTTTTTCCGATATAACTAGGGCCACAGGGGCACAAAATTTGGTAGGAATCCTATACCTACAAGTGGTACATGAACAACGTATACACCCCAATTTCTTGGACCTATCAACCGGAGGGGTATATGTTTTGACCAAATAATCCCTCAAATTAAGTGGTAACGTGGAAATTCTGACATCATCTGGAGGCGTCTCCTGGCTGGGCGGGCATGCTGGCTGTGAGCCGTGGGTTGTGCTATTTAAACCTGCTGTTAGATCATGTCTGTAGCCTGATGATAATACTTAAATGTATTGAAACATTGTAAAGTGTCTACATTAAAAATAAGTTATAGTTAAGAGGCTGGAGTGCTGCATGTCTGTTGGATTATTTAGCTGCACTTGCTGTGCTAGATCACCTAGAGAGAGAGAGAGAGTGTGTGTGTGTGTGTGTGGTTTTTTTGTGACAAATGGATTTTCTTTTCTTTTAAAGGATGAAAATCTGATCAACTTTATCAAAGGTGGTCTCAAAATAAGGACAAGTTACCAAATCTACAAGTATGTTCAATTTTCTCTCCTGTTCTTTTCTCCGGTTTCTATACTCAACTCAAAAATTGTCTTTTGAAAAATCTATTTTTCTTTTGTTTTCTTTTTTTTTTTTGCCATAGGGAATGCCACCAAGTTCTTGCAACAATGACACAAGAAGATAAGGACTCAAGTGATATTCACAAACAGTTTGAAGGGGGTGTTAAACTAGGCATTGGAGCCTTTAATCTGGTAGGCTTTTTACACTGCAACCTTTAACCTTTTATTCCTTGTTGAATTATTTTCTGTTCATTATAAACACAGTGATGTTCTTTTACTATTTTGATCTTAATATCTTGACTAAAGTTGCTGTTCTACTCAATTTGATGGTCAAGACCTTTGCATAAGAGGTTAGTCCATAGTTGCCTATCCTGCTGCATTTGATGGGAAACTCTTGCTTTACTCTGGAGTCTCCCTCTGGTCTTGAGTTTGATAAAAATCCCCTGTATTCCCAACCGCCAATGCATTTATTTCCCTGCAAACTACTTACCTGCGCATTCTGCTGTGAGGTCTGGTAAGGACCCTAACCCCCCTAAATCCTGATCCAGATCAAGCTGGACCACATTGTGGTGTTTTCATCCAAATTAAAGAAGAGGTGCCCGAATATGGCCCAGAGAGGGGTGTAGTTTGTAGTGTAAACCATGCCAGGATTTTAAGTTAGATAATGAAGGTTATGCGTACCAAGTTTTGTCCAGATCCATCAAACCATGTAGAAACCTATGACATACATACATACAAACATACATACATACATACATACATACATACGTATTTTAACACACACATGCAGTATTTATATATAGTAAGCAACTGGGGTGGGGGTTCACTTTTCAACCTGTTAGTGGCATGCTGCTCATAATGATACCATTTTCAGGGGAAAATTGTAGCAATGCATACTACTTGCCCATTCAGCAACTATTATTCTTGTCCTTAGTACTGGTATGTCCTATAAAAGTTGGTCATCTCCTACCAACATGACATCCTGATCAATATACGATTCTAAGAATACAATAAAATCTTTTAGAAGGTTCTAAAGAAAACGGAGAATGTGATTGATTGCTATGGGCAACATCTAATCTTCAATAGCATTCCCATTTTAGTAAATAATCCCCTTTCAAGTACTATAAAAGTCACCCCATTCACCCAGATAATATAATGCTATAGTAACCCCAAGCCCATAGTGCTAATCTGTCTTAAGATATCTGTGTTTCTAGCAGTTACCCATCCCCTGACTACTGTAAGTATGTTTTGCAGGTTGGATTAATGTTACCCCTCATGGTGAGCATGGAGCTGTGAGGGGAAGCACCAGGGCCAGCCTACGTAGCAATACTTCCCCTATACTTGAATGTGCACCCCTCCTTCTAATAACCACCTATACTGTTCTCATGATTCCTGGACATTGATGATTCTTTGAAAATGATTTCAAAATATTTCCCTGTTGTCCGTCCCCGGCAAAGGTGTGTTCATGTCTTTTCTCTCTCCCCCCCCCCCACCCCTGCAGCACACATATACCCCACCATGTGCTTTTCCTGTAATGTGTACCTCCACAGATTGCACACCCTGCCAGCGCTGACCTATGCAGTGCACCAAGCTGGTTGCCTCAGATGGTTTCTCTGCGGGCAGGATGTGGGTCACGTGGATGTTTCTGTGAAGGGATTATCATACTATTACACAAGTATTTGCTTTCCAATATATGCATTGAGTCCTTGTATGGCTCGTCTACTACAGTGTAACCTTCGTAGTGCGCCCACCATGACTGCCTCATCTGGTGCACTTGTGGATGGGATGAAAAATACATGGACCTGAGGATACATTGAAATAACCCATTTTGGGTAATTTCTTTTAGGGGTAATCTATTCCACCCAGGGTAATCAAAATGACTGCTGCAACTGGTACCTTATTAGGGTGAAGTACACAACCCATGGAAGTTATTATCCAAAATGCTGCACCAATCCTGCATTATGCTTTTGCTGTGCTCAAGGGTTTCTTTTGTCTGTGACAAAGAACTAATAAGCAATGGATGATCGTTTTATGGCCCACAAGCTGAACTTTGCACTGTATGTTATGTATTCCATCAATATCACAGATACTGTAACTGTGCTTTTTGTTTCTGCAGATGCTTTCTCTCTTACCTTCAAGGATTCTCAGGCTACTGGAATTCATTGGATTCTCAGGAAACAGGGTAACTATTGGCTGATTTGCAGAACCATATACAACTATGGTTAACACAGGGGTTCCCAAACTTTTTTGAATCACGGCACCCCGAAGCATCAGAATTTTTTTCACGGCACCCCTAGGCTAAAGGTTTCTCATTGAGAAAGTCAAACAAATATTAAGTTAAATAAATTGTGTTTATATCTCATCCTTAGGATCAGTTATGTGGTAATGGAATGGACAAAATGTACTTCTGTTTGTCCATAATTTGACTATTATATTGGACATAATTAACTTGAATTGGTCCTGGACCATTAACTCAGGGCACCTCTGCAAGTCCCCCAAGGCACCCTAGGGTGCCACAGCACACAGTGTGGGAACCACTGGGTAACCATATTGTTAGCACAGTGTTTATGAAGAGAACACTCATGGGGTGAGATTTAATAGGATGAGAGATTCAGACCGTGAGAGATTTGGTAAGAAATCTCCAGGTTTTTTTTAAAGCGGCAATCATTTACACTGCAAAATCAAACTGGTTTTGCAGTGTAAATGATTGCCGCTTTAAAAAACCTGGAGATTTCTTACCAAATCTCTCACTTTCTGAATCTCTCATCCTATTAAATCTCACCCATGATGCCTAACTCAGAGGTATTACCTGGCATAGTATATGTGTTAAGCCTGTGCCTTTTTTTTTGTCCCATGCTTCTTTTTTTGTTTCAAGGTAATTTTTTTAAATACATAGCCAAGTTTCATAACAGTCATTTGTTTTGTGTGACAGGAAGTGGGTCTTCTCCAACTACGAGAAGGAGCTTCTGGAGCTAGTTTGAGAGCCATCTTGTGTGTCCTCACTCTCTTGTTTTATCATACTTACATCTCGCTGATACTTGGTAAGTTCCTGCGGGCTACAGGTCAACTCTGAGTGGATCACCCATAGCTATACTTAGAAGTGTAAATGACGTTCTAATGCATTAAATGCTGATGGCTGCTTTGGGAATGATATAGAACAGGAGGGGTGCTTATTGCTATAAAGGGTGATATAAGTGTGATTGGATGTGAGAAGCTTCAAACAATTCTCATTCTCTGTGATACTGAAAGCTGTCAAATAAAATGCATGCATTATAGGGGGTAGGAATTCTTAAGTAGAGGTACAACTTCTTTTTAATTTTGTTTATTTTTTATGTTTATCATTCTTTTATGTGGTGTTAAACAGTGGAAAGAACAACATACAGCACACTTATGTAGGCACACATCATACAAGACTGTTACACACATAAAAGGAAAAGAATTACGTTAAGTGTTGTGGATGTTGGAAATTAAGGAGGAGGAGAGCCAACAGTCAGTGGACATGAGTATGGGTGTGTGTGAATGTGGCGGGAAATGTTGGGAGGTGGAGAGCGATTGAGGGTTATGAACGTGAGAGAAGATTGAATTTGATTTTCTGTTGGACATACTGCTAATGGAGCAATTTGTAGTAGGGGGCAGTGGAGGTAGAACTAAAGATAAGTGAAGGGAGGTAATGGAGGAGGTTGGTTGGCTAATGAATAGATTACAGTGATCAAAGAGAGAAGTTATTTGGGCATGGATGAGTATTATGTAATAGCTTCCAGGTAAATGTTGCAGCAATGAAAACCAAAGAGTAAGGGGTTTATTTACTACAATGGGAGTTCGATTTAAGATGGGATGTTGCTATGGGCAACCAATCAGAGTCTATCTATTATCTTCTAGAAGGTGCTAAATAAATGAGAAGTAGATTTTGATTGGTTGCCCATAGCAACATCCCATCTGACATAGAACTCTTAGTAAATAAACCCCTAAGAGAGGTCACAGTTAATAGCTGATTGGCCGGCGATAAAAACCAGACACTTGATCACTTTACCGAGCTTAATAAATCTACCCCAGAGATTGCTAGAGGTGCCAATCATGGACATTTTTTTTTTTAAAGCAACAATCATTTACAAGGCATGGTTTCAATGTATAAGTGATTGCCGCTTTAAAAAAACATCATAGAATTGCGAAGATCCTGCAACTCTGGCAATGTTGAACCCTATTACATTTCCCTGCTGGACTCTATTGTCCATCTTCATCTCCGTAGTACTAGCTTCCACGGTGAATTGACCAACTTCAAGTATTTTACCTTTTCGTACGATTAATTGTTGGGTCCAAACCTGTCAAGAGACCTTGATTTATAAAATATGTATAATAGATACTCTGTCAAATTTAAGTAAAAACCTTTTTGTTGCTAAATATCCATGTTAATATATTTGTACTTGCTGTGGCAATTCTATTACCTGAAGGTAGTAATATATCAACTATGTGAAATGGTTACATGTTAGTGTTCAAGTAAGTTGGCCAAAAATTAAATGGGAGTCATAACAGCTGTTATAACAGTTACTGTATGGAGAAGAACCATCTACAGATGTGTCCACAAACATCTAACCTCCTTGCACATTAAACATTCTAGTCACGCCATGCCGTGTAGCGCGCAATGTTTCTTAAGGCATTTTTTTCCATTAAAGTGCATCTTATTTGCAAAAGATAGTGCTTCCCCTGATCTATGACACCCACTGAGCGGGTGTCTTATGTGCAGCGGTGTGGGGCAGGAGACATAGCAAAGCTACAATATTTTGTACTGTGCGCCTGCCTGATTTATGAACGGTCAGCATCGCTGACCGTTCCGCCGCCTGCAGCTATTGACTTTGACAGCTGCAGGAGTCGATGCCCTATGCCCACAGCAGGGACAGCGCTGTCCCTGCTGCTGGCTCTGAGCTGTGCTTGGGATCTCACGTGAGTAGCGAGATCCCGCGCATGCGCAGTCCATCCGGCCGGGGAGAAGCAGACATCGCGTCAGCTGGAGGAGGCATCGCCGGCGGGGGGGGGGGGGTTAGCGCTCCCCCGCTTCGGCGGGCAAGATCTTAGTAGATCTTGACGCTCTCCCCTCCTGCTTCGCCTCGCTACTGAGCGCCGCTATAATAAATCTACCCCGTGTCAATGGTCTGTATAGAAGGGTGGCTAATTTATTTTCATTAACGTATACAAAATGAAGCAAATTGAAATGCTGTGGTGAAAAAGTTTGTGTATTGGATTTATTCAACCATGTTGTGGAGCCAGTGCGACTTGGAAAGCGCTTGTTTTTTTGTTTTACCGAAATGCATCAAATTTGCATTTTTGACAAAAAAGAAGCCTGACATTAGCAGAGTTGCACGGGACCTGACATCTCGCGCTGTGTAGCGTATTGATGCTAGATGGATGAAGGCACATCTGTAGTTGGGATCTAATAATATCTCTGAGAAAAGATAGCTGCATGCCAGGGGGTGTGTCGGGCCAATCTCAGTCGCATTAGAGATGAATAGTTGTCAAACTGATTGTGTGGTGTAAGCTATCTGGATCTATGAAATTTGTGTGGTAGTGGAACAAACATATTGGATCAAAAGAAGATTGATCCAAGCAAAAATATGAATTCTTTACATGTATATTAATGTAAAGGCTCTTACATAGATGCCAACTAATGCGTTGTTAGTGTGCCTGAAGGCTGAAGTTGTGAATCACTAATGTAGTGTGAATCGTTATTATAGATGGAACTAGACCTTTTTGTAGAGTTTTCAATATTTTACTATAATAGGTTGTGTTGTATCTATGGCTTCTATAATGCGTCTTTATGTTTAGTATTAAGGAACAAAAAAAAAAAAATCCGGAAGTTTTCTTATTCACAAAGTGATACCAGAAATGTAGGATCGCACATTTTCCCGGTGTGTACAGCATCATATGTGCTCCTAACCCAATTAATATGAATTTTAACAGGTATTAGAAGTAAACCCCACATATGGATTATATTGTTATGCCCTTGATTCCAACTGTCTGATGAGAGTTGAAACCGGGAACCTTTCATATGTTCATAAACAAAATCTTGAGTATACAACTCTCTTATTTCTAGGTACTGGGGAAGGTAATCTCCAAGAAGCAGATGCACTTATTGAACCCTACCTCAAGAAATTCCCCAATGTAGGTGGTCTTAAATGTACTTACATGTGCTAGCTACATTTCTGAATCAATTAAACTATTCTTGTGAATTATTTTCTCTTGTAGGGTTCTCTAATTCTGTTCTATGCTGCTCGGATAGATGTACTCAAAGGAAACTTTGAACAGGTAATGCTAAGGTATTATACTACCTTCTTGTGATGTGATTGTGGGGTACTCTTAGCCCAACCACAAACTAGAAACTGTCTACTAGAGATGTTTTCCTGACTTGTGAAGTCCAATAAACATATGTTGCTGGTTGCAGTGGCAAACGCAGGATTTTCAGAAGGGGTTTTCCAGATGGGCGGAGCAAACCACAGAGATGGACACTTAGGTGACCCAGTATATGCCGGGTCAGTTAAAGTATTATAGATAGACACAGGGGCGTCAACAGCAGTGTAGACCCCTGGGCATAGCAATGTATTGGGGCCACTACTGATCCTCCAGCGGTAGGGGTGGGGGAAGCTTTGATGTCCCCCGGGTGGTAGGGGGTATTATATCAACTGCTCAGCATGTAGCGCCTGGATCAGTAATTTCCATTAATTACCCCTTTACTGCACAGATGGTGGGAGATGGAGTGGGAGAAGGGGGCACTGGGCTGAATGAAGGGGCCCTGACACATAACTTCCAGGGTGGTTGGGGATGTTTAATACGCAGAGGAAAGGTGTATAGTGGAGTGGGCTTATTATTCATAATTTTCTGGTGGGAGACCGCTTGCTTGACTGCAGATATCTCCAGTTCCCAGAAATACATTTATTAGATTTTAATGGATTTAAAACCTAGAGAATCCCACCTACCAAATGGTAATGGGGACTAGGGGATCAGAGTTCAGGAGGCAGAGCAATCTGCCAACGAGTATATAAAACTACATACCAGGTGTGTGGAGCTGGAGCAGTAACCAGCTGCTGGAAGGCTGATATCTCTGGTTCTGGGAACAGTAGAGACAAGCTACTAGTGTCCACCAATGGGGGAGAATCCCAGCTTTTGGAATATACCCTCAGAGAGTTAGACAGAACCTGAAATATCTGACTTGGAAGAGCAATTAACAGGCTTGGATGGGGACCACTGCTTTGAAGTCAGATATCTCCGGTTCCCAAGGGCCGATTTTTAAAATTCTTGTACCCATGGAAAGAGGGGACCCTCAGCTTTCAGCCTAGGGCCCTTAGACTCCTGGGGGGGGTTTCTGGGTACCCAGAACCCCCCCCTGCGTGCGCTACTGGGTTGAAGTAGGAAATATAGGTATCCATGAATTGCTTGCTATAAATAAGGTACAGTGGTAGTCCCATGTTCAGGAAACTAGTTAGTTTGCAAGTATTATGCATTAGTATTACATTGCATGCATGAAAGAGAGGGGAAACAATTCTAAACCCTCCTAAAAGTGGTAAATAAGATGGCTAGATGACATAAGAAAGTGAAGGAGGCAATGTAAGGTCTCACAAATATGATATTCGGGAAGTGTATTTCAGACACAAATGTATTCAGATTATTTTGTGGTATATTTTATTATCTCTGTTTTAAGTTTATATACAAGAAGGAAAAGTTACCATCTGCAACTTTAAACCCCATTCCGCACATGTCCCCTATTGCTGAAGCATTTCTCTGCTTTCATTATTGTGCAGGCGCAGGCAACCTTCCAGAAATGCATTCTTTCTCAGCATGAATGGAAGCAGATTCACCACCTCTGTTACTGGGAGATGATGTGGAGCTATTCTTTCCAGCAGGACTGGCTGCAGGCTTACCACTATGCTGACCTGCTGTGCAAGGAAAGCAAGTGGTCAAAGGTATGTAAGCTTGTTTAGGCAGATGTTTTATTTTTGTTGCATTTTTGACCTTTTCAGTCACAATCCATTGTAATGGCAAATACATATGGGCAATACTGATTAATCATACATGCAGAGGGCTGTAGGCTAGGCGATTCCCCTCGAGCTAGCGATGTGTGTATGGGGGCGGTCTAAGCAAAGATTACTGAACCAAAGTTTATCCTTTTTTTTATTTTTATTTTTACTACATTTATTTTGTTTGATTTGCTTTACCTATTTTCTTACTTTCCTGACTTTATCATGTTACACCTGCATGATCCTTGTTGGTATGTTCCAAATGGCACATTTATTTGTATGGGACCTACATTTAGATTTCTGGTGCTGACTAAGGGCCTGATTCTGACTTGATACCTGCTGTGCGAATTTGCTGCCACCTAGACAGAGTGAAAACCCTCCCTGTGCAAGTCTGCAAATGATTTTTGAAAATGTCACCGATTGCCGGCCAGCGGCAAACCCATGTGCAACTTCCTCTCCGTTGAATGATTTTCACAGTTTGATTTTCCCATTTGTATGTGGGACACTGGAAAGAAAGTAAGTGGAGTGAAGACCCTGGACAATTTCAAAGCTGGCACATCATCTCAGGCTTGTTTCACTCGATACGCTGATCAGCTGTTTTTGTTTTTTGCTAACAAAGCCTAAAGAAAATATTATAAAAGGAATATGAGAGGGAGAAAGAACACTGTTATGACAAATAGTCATCATAAAGCATATCCCTAAGCAAACTGAATAAGGGAAGTTGTCCAAAAAGATGGATTTCACCATGCTTTGATCTGCCTATAAGGATTGTCCCTTAAAGACATTGCATTAGGAGCAGGAATAGTGATAGCTTTGGCTAACCCCATAGTGGAAATACCCCACTTATGTGTAGCAGTTACTGGCAGCAGGTACACAACTGATATTTCCAGGAAAGCTTAAACTGTGTTTGGCTGGGCTCATGCTTCCCACCCCCCAAAAAATCTCCTCCACCTGAGGGGAGTGACCCTTCTGCCTTCTCACTCTTCCTTTTTGAAAGAGCTGGACTTAAGAATCCTCCTGCATCTGAAGTAGCTGTGTCTTATGAATTTTGTATGGATCTTCTTTTGTTAGATCCTCAACTGTAGCTGAGCTACTGAACCTATTGCATAGGTGCAAGAGGGTAGAGGCTTTTATTGCAGGCTTTCCAGTAGGAATCATGTCAGAGTATGAGGTGCTGACAGAAGCACCTCACCTTAGGTCCAGCAATGAAGGGCTCTACTGGAAGCTTTCGGTTCCCACTAGTGATCTAGTGATGGCTACAAGAAGGAATCCACTCCTAGAACGTACACCCCAATTATCGCCACTACACCCTCGGAGAAGAGAAAGAGAGGAAGACTGTATCTAAGACTGGCCCCCACTTTAATCGTAATGGCATTTGAGGTTCCTGGGTCTTGAGCATCTATGACCACAGTAACCGTCACACTCCTCTCTCCTGCCCACCAAGGGAAAGTGAGCTGCCTGTGGGAGCAGGTGCTTACAGCCACTGAGGGAGGATGACATCACATTTAAAAATAGTGGCAAAAAAAACGTATAATTAATGCAATTTGTTTTTCTGATTCATTTCAATTAGAGAAGAGCAGAAATTATAAAATATCTCTTCTAAAACTAAAACAAAAAATGATGGTGTGCCTTAGCAATTTTAGCATCAGTTATGCTATGCGTGAATAAAGGTTAAAAATGACTGTTTTAACATAGCCTCTTTAACAGATTGCCTCTGTGTCAGAAACACAGAGGCAATCACAAGGAAGCAGACTAGTTTTCAAAGCTTTTGCTTCGAGCAGACTTAGCTAGTATCTATATAATGGTGATTTGGTCATTCTTTAAGATCTTTAATAACTGGCATTTTTTTTATAATGCTCAAATCCTCCAAGTCACTGGAACACATTTATATTTTTTTTCCAAGTGGTTTTGACCATGCCAAGTTATCTAAAAATGGAGGGAGTTGAAGTGAGTTTGCGCTGCTGAATGATATTACTAGAAACACAGTATATTCGGCTGGAGAAATTGAATGATTGACACACTGTTGCTGTTATAAACTTTATATAAAAATAAACATATAAATACACAATTTATACAGTATAAAAAATAATAAAAAATCAAATATATGACAGATCAATGTTGAGTTGGAATCCCGATTTTATGAATTGTAGTAAATTTAAAAAGTTCAGCAATCTTTCATTGATGAATAGAAGTTTGCAATAATATGCATATAATGATGATTTAATGGTACCAGTATGGAAAGTCCAATTTGTGCACAAAAAATATATGGAGAAGTATGAAAAAATATATTTAAGCTGCCCAATGTTTATAATAAAAGTAGCACAGGAAGGTATTTTTGCAGTCACAGGTTTTGTATGTTATGCTCACCCTTTTGGAGTAGCACTCTCTCCGTGCTGATTTGCGTGAGGTCCCGGCAAATAGTCCCAGTTGTTTTTCGGGGAGGTGGTGTACCTTACAGACCTGGCATTCACCCTTCTTCGGCAGCAAGCCGGTGTAGTCCGCCTGTAGTCTGTGACGGAGTCACCGTCCTGGCCGCAGCGGCACACGGGGTGAGTTGGTGGTAAAAGCGTGTTTCTGCCCAAATGGGAAGCCGGATGATTGACCCCCGCTGTAGTGTGGCGAGCGGTCGGTGGAGGCAGCTGATGGCCAGCAGCGTAGAAGCTGCACTTCAGCTGTGATTCAGGCTGGGAGATCAGCGGGGAGCCGGATGGTGTACCTGTGCTGAGGCTCAGTTCGTGGTCTGATTGCCAGCAGCGTGGGGTGAGCTGCGCTTCAGCTGTGAATCAGGCTGAAAGTTTTGCTGAATGGGTTTCCAATCCACAGAGTGATGACGTCAACGCGTTTCGTCCCCGTGGTAGTCTGGGAACTTTTTCAAGACAAGTCATGCCAAGTTATCTCCCAAACTGTCTGAGACACATATCCTTGCTATAACAAAGGCCACAACTCTACATGTGCTATGATTTTATATCTTAAAGGTGGAAGGTGCGCTGCTGAAATGTCTATAAAAAACACTTTAATAATGGTACTATGAAATGACATGGTCTTTTAATACACTCTATCTCTTTGATTATAGGCAACTTATGTATTCCAAAAAGCGGCAATACTGAGCATGCTTCCTGAAGATGCTGTAAAAAGCACAGGAGAGGATGTATTTGCCTTGTTCAGGTGAGATTGAGAGCTTTGTGCATTATTGTATTTCTTTATGTATAGATTTGGCATGAGAAGTGACCAGGGTGGGTGGCGGTGAGGCAGCAGCCGGGAGAGGGTCGCAAGAGCGAGTGTAGACCCAAATGATTGTCAAATACTTATGTACTGCCCACAACTGTTCTCATTAGGCACGCCACACATCTAACCAAAGCTTTTATTCAACTAACCAAATGTCCAAATTGTCTGACCAACTAAGCTTGATATATCTGCCCCCCCCACACACACACACTCTATAATAAGCGTTTTACAGATGTAGACCACATACACAAAGCAAGATTAAGTACAGTATTAAGCATTGGCGTATCTATAATGGGTGCAAGGTGAGTGGGGCACATGATCTTTGGATTCAGGGGACCCACACGCACACCATGCACCACGTTGTCCATCACTGCAGACACACATCACTGGAAAGATGGCTGCTATGGGCATTTTCCTGGTAACTTACTCATGCACAATACAGATTTCCCCAAGACCTGCACTGCTAGACGGGGTCTGCATGGAGCCTGAACACGGGCCCCCTGCACTCTTTAAAATGCCCCTGTGTGTGTATAGAAGTTTTGATTAGGGAAATATTTATAACTTACGGTTCAAATGAAATGATTTTTAAATTGTTTATATTTACATTATAGTACACCCTAAGCCCATAGCACCGCAGTCTGCTCCTTCCTGATGGTTCACTGACTTACATCTCTGCACATGCATAGATGCAGATCTTGTTCTGCAAGATCACTCGCAGTGCCCTGTTGAGCGGGTATGGGGTGTGTATGGGACAGCGCATGCCCAAGGCCAGAATATAGTGTGAATATCCCAACCATCCTGAGAAATCAAAGGGTTAGCTGCATCTTCCAACTGTGCTATTGCATCCATATCTCAGTCTGCCTGTGTTACTTCCTTTCCAAAGCTATCCACCTTTTGGCTTGTATTGACTGTCCAAAGATTAGTAGTGGCAGTGAGTGTAAACTAGTAGGAGTACACATTCACTGACGAGTATATGTTATACATTGCACCAGATCTTGCTCTATATATTCAGTTTGGTCTTGTTGTCCTTTTGCATGTGGTCTCAGTACTGTCCCAACGCACTCAATGAGGTTCCAAGAGGAGCGTTTCTCCATTGGTGAAGTGCTGCTGCTTCTGTGTGGTGCGATCTCTCCCACCAGTGTTCTCTCTCTTGCCCATTCTACTGTACATGTGGAAATTCATAGGAGATAAGACAGACTCTCTTTGAAATAGTTACTTTCATGCTCTCCCAACATTTGCGTTTAATTAGGAGGTTGCCTCAACTTCATCACAAAAAAGAATGAATTGTATTTTGAGAAGAAAATAGTGTGGAAGTATAAAAAGCGGAACTTGTTTCCTAGCACGGCGCCCATGGCATACTGTATGCGATGGTATGCGATGCGATATTCGGGTAAATGACCCGGAATGTACAATTAAATACATGTTAAGTAATCCGCGTCCCCTCGTGGGGTTTGCTGCGCTCGCCACATTATCTAAGATCAACTCCACACCGACGTGGATAGAGCAGGTATGAAAAGGTTGGAGGACGCGTACCGTCGCCCCTCGCGCGCTCGCCACGCTTCGTGTTGGCGTTGACAATGGGGGTGCAATTAAAAATCGCATCGCATGCCGCTATATTGCATGTGATGCGATGGAAATTGGGGGCGCCGTGCTAGGAAACAAGTACCTAAAAAGCTATATTTCTGTGCCTACCACAGAGCTCTCTGCTGAGAGCAGCATATGGTCTGTGTTAATGTGGCTTTGAGCAGCCTGTATTAATGGCTGCTTAGTATATAATTTTGTGTTACAGGCAAGTAGAAAGTTTGAAACAAAGAATTGCTGGGAAATCCATCCCAACAGAAAAATTTGCAATTCGGAAGTCCCGGAGATATTCAGCTGCTAATCCTGTCAAACTGACTCTGCCAGTCTTGGTAAGATGGATACTGTACATGACATGTGTAACCCCGAACTGTGAGTTCATTGGTACATTATACTATGGGAAGGCTGATTTTAGCCATCGGCTGGCAAGTAACATCATTTCTGCAGGCTAATCTCAGAAAGCCTAAATGTATGATAGAAAAGAGAACATTTCCACACCAACGGTATTTTTTTGCTAAATAGTTGTACAGGTCGAGTATCCCGTATCCGAATATCCGTTATCCGAATTATTCCGAAATACGGACATTCCAGAAAGTGAAAAAAAATTTTTTTTTTGCTAAAAACTCACTGGGGACATTTGTAACAGCATCACTGGGGACATGATATGTAACTGGCACTATATATGTGCAAGACAATGATTGCTTGGCATTCAAATTCACTGCTGAGATAGTACACACATTTTGTTTCACGTTTTGAAACCTTGTTTTTTTAACAATTAAAATATATTTGTGTGTATTTTATGTGGTAATAAAATATATTTGTGTGTATATTATGTGTTTATACAGCATAAATGCAAGATACTTCAAAATACATCATTGAAATATTAAAATATTCTGAAATACGGAATAATCCGTTATCCAAAATTCTCCTGGTCCCGAGCATTTTGGATACGGGATACTCAACCTGTATTAAAATTGATCCACATGTGGAAAAAAAAATAGTATGGTAACATTTTGAAAACTAAGATGACCATATTACACGTGGTTTCATATAGTACCCACAAATAAAATGAAATTGTGTTATCTTACTTTGTATCAACCATTTCCATGTCGACCTTTACTATTTCAGTGTCACGCTAATGATCCCGTCGACCTTGTTACCCAGTTCACCTATGCCATGTTGACCATATGGGGTCGACCTAATTAGGGCTGACCAATGATTTATACCAAAGTTAATGGTTGCACTAAATCATAATGAGAAAACATTGACTTGCAGTCCAAGACCATGCTGGAGAAGTACATGGAATAGAACACCATACATATATATATATGCAATAAGCAGCAGGGTAGCATCCAACCCATAACTTTAAAATTGTGGGGATTGGCTTATTTATAGATACTTCCATATAGATACTTCCATAGTGGGCGTGTTCTATTTGTTCTGTTTAGTCTTGGTTTTTTTTCTTTCTTACTTTTGTATCACAGGTCTGTGTGACATTCTTGACAAAATAATTAATCTGCATACAAAATATGTACCTTTTATACTGTATAATCAGGATTACCAATTGTAAATGGCAACAGAATACAGTATGCTGACATTACTCTGTACAATATACATTTTGATAGTTTTTTTTTTTTAAATAGTTTATTGCTTTTTTTTTTTAGCAAATGTATTGCTATTTGTTTAAAAGTAGGGTACTTGTGTATTATCACGGCGCCCACGAAATCGGCCGAAAATCGGCCGCAAATCGCATGGAAAAATCGGATGCGATTTTGCGGCCGATTTTCGACCGATTTTTCACTTTTTCCGGCCAATTTGCATGCTGTTCCATTATTGCACACCTTGCACACCCCCGATTTCCATCGTAGTGCATCGCATGCAATATAGTGGCATGTGATGCATGTGAATCGATTTGATTTGTAATTGTACAATCACCCTGATGGGTGCTTACAATGTTAAATGTACCGCCATTGTTAACGCCACCCCCACTATCAACGCCAACCCGAAGCGTGGCGGCGGTACGCGTCCTCCGACCTTTTCATACCCACACTATCCACGCCGGCGTGGAGTTGATTTTAGTTAGTGTGGCGAGCGCAGCGAGCCACCGAGCCCGAAGCGTGGCGAGGGGACGCGGAATACATGTAAAGTAATCCGCGTCCCCTCGCGGGGCTCGCTGCGCTCGCCACGCTTCGGGCTCGGTGGCTCGCTGCGCTCGCCACACTATCTAAAATCAACTTCACGCCGACGTGGATAGTGGGGGTATGAAAAGGTCGGAGGACGCGTACCGCCGCCCCTCGCGGGCTCGCTGCGCTCGCCACGCTTCGGGTTGGCATTGATAGTGGGGGTGGTGTTAATAATGGGGGTGCATTTAACATTGCAAATCACATCGCATCGCATACCACTTGCTGGCATGCGTTGCTATGCGATATTTAATTGTACAATCAGGGGCATTTTCCCGAAAATCACATCGCATACCATCGCATAGTACCTGGGGGTGTGCAAGGAAGGAATAACATGCAAATCATCAGGAAATGGCAAAAAATCGGCCGAAAATCGGACGCAAATCGGACGCAAAATCGCATTGCAGATCAAATCGGCAGAAAATCGGCAGAAAATCGGCCAATAAATCGTATGTGATATCGGATGCGATTTGGATGAAATCGGGCGCCGTTATAATACACAAGTACCTTAAGTAGTATTTGTTTTTCCATCCTCTTATGTTACAGGAAATGATGTATATGTGGAATGGATTTGCAATAGTCGGGAGAAGGTCTGACCTCACGGAAAATTTGCTGGTTACTATTGAGAAAGCCGAAACTGCTTTACAAAATGAAACAAGTATGTGTGAAGTGTCATTTTATGTTGAAATAGTAAAGCAGTAGACTTTATCATGTTCATAGTATACTAACATAGTATAATACTCTCCATGGGACATTCAGAATCACATTCATACTTTATTGTACCGAATACGAATATAAGCTAGTTTATTTTACCCTTAGCAGAATTTAATACAATACTAGTATTTGTCCTTTCACACATCTGTCCATCATAGCACCCAGAAGTGCACAACACTGTTGCTAGTACTAGGGTACTACTATGGGGCACAAAATGAATGAATGCTCCTGAGAATGTGGTCTTTCTTTAGAAGCATTGGAGTGAAGGCTTATTAATAATGTTATTTGACCCAACAAGTTCTAGTTAAGCCTCTACCCAGCAGCACATATGCTGCACATGTTTAGGCATAGCGTTACTTTCTGACTGCAGAAACCGTCGCCAAAGTATTTGCTTTAAAGGGGAAGCAATTCTATAGATAGCAAAAAATGGACAATAGCATAATAAATGGAAATCTATGTCTCCTCTGACTGATAGGTGGTGTGGTATAGCATGCTGACAGTAGGGCTTACGTAGGGATTCCTACAGTCATTAGTCCGACGTTGGAATCCTGACTGCCAGGATTGAAAGAGTGGGGGGAGGGCGCAACAAAGCCCTTTTGCAGGCTCGGTGGCTATGCTCGCTTTATGGGGGTCGTGGATCCCCACAAGGGAGAATACTCCCTGTCAGTCGGTATCCCAACTGTCAGGAGTTTAACAGTCCAACATCTGTGTAATGATCATCGCAATCACGACAGCTTGCCAAAGCTCCCTACTATTTGTACCTGCAGGGTCTTAGGTGCAAATGAACCTCTCCACCATCCCATAAAGCCTCAGTTTGGTTCATGTCAGACAAATGTGGCCACCACATCATTGGTTAGAACTCTACAGAAAGCCCATTTAGCAGCTTTTGGACAACTTGTGACCTATAGCATGGTGCATTATTCAGCTGGAATATTCCACCGTTGTGGGGCTACATGTAGTCCATTAAGGGCTGCAAATGGTCATCAATCAATGCACCATAGAGGTTACTAGTCAGTAACATGTTCATGCATATCAGTGGACACAATCCATGCCACCGAAACTTACCCCAAACTATTATGTAACCCCCACCAGCATGCACAGTGCCTTGTTGAGAAATGGGGTCCATGGCCTCTTGGGGAATGCCCTACAAACACTACAGTCACCCTGAAACAACCTAATCACTGACTCGTCGGACCATAGCACATGTTGCCAGTAGCACAGGATTCAATTGGTGATATCGCAAGCTCAGATCCTCCATTGTGTCTGGTGTCATAGTGTTAACAGGGGCACTCGGTTGGGTCTCCTGCTCCTCCTATTTCATGAAAGCTATAGAATGCTGCACTGACATGCCGGATACACATCAGGTACTATCTGTATTGAATGTGAATGTGATTTTGAGCTAGTGTTATCACAAACTATTCTGACCAGTCGCCACTCATCACGGTCATTAAACACCCCTGGTTTGCCACTGTACTGTCCATTGTGGCACCAAACATTGCAATTCATATGATGCTCCATTAGAGTGCACACAGCATTCATTGTTGACATTACTGTTGTTCTGTCATTGTGATAGGCTGGTAACTAGAATGTGTATAATATATTTATGTATATAATGTGATTAAATTTATATTAAACATTATCACCTAAACATCCATTGTTGGAGTCTGGATACTCCAGTATGAATCTGCAGTGATATTATGGACACTGTTTCATCGCCATAACATGGACAGTAATCTGGTTTCTGTGGACATAGTAAAGATCCATAAAGATAATATTAAACACACAGCTTTATTGTATCCTCCTCAAACTAACACTAGTGACTTCATTTTCAGATCCAACAGAATACTTTGGAGATGACCAGTGCCTTGTCCAGTTACTGAAAGGTCTTTGCCTGAAACATCTGGGTAGATTATTACAGGCTGAGCTTTGCTTCAACCAAGTGACACAGAGGTATGCACACATTGTAGTGGTACACCTTTTTCTGATTTAAGTTAATGTTTTACTTTTTAATGCAGCTCCTATATGACCCCTACTGCTTTTTTTGGAAATATGTTTTCCCGTATCATCCAGTATCTGTGACACATCAATCATGCATCTTCTTTCTCTCACGTGTTATTTAGGTGTATGTAAAATACAGCAAATGCCTTCTCATATAACCAGAGCTCTCTTGTCTGACATTTCAGTGAAAAGAGGCTCAAGTATGATCACTACTTACTGCCATTTACCTACTTTGAGCTGGGACTCCTATATAAAGACCAAGGTTATACAGATAAAGCCATACGGTTCATTGAATCTGCAAAGTAAGTGAGGTTTTCACTATATGTTTCATCATTGCTAGAAGTAAATGAAGTGTGTGTGTATGTAAGCCAGTAGCAAATCAGGATTGGCAGCGCACCCGCTCCTCATTTGCTCCCTGTACGTGGCAGATTTTAAATGATGGCAGCCATAGATGGACTGTGCACCTAGTAGCCTACAGAGCAAGCGGCGGTCTGCACTCCCACCTCCCCATCTGGTGCTTACAAAGTGAGTGGCCTCCGCAAACACCTTCCTCGCCTGGTCCGGAGCCTGCAGAGCAAGCGACTGACCTCCACAACCTACTCCCTGCCTGAAGAGCAAGTGGCCTCCGCAAACCCCTTCCTCGTCCGGCGTCTTCAGAGCAAGTGCCCTCTGCATACTCCCTACCCACCCCGAGCCTGCAGAGCGAATGGCCTCCGCAAACCCCCTCCCACCTGACATCTACAGAGCTAATGGCCTCCGCAAGCTCCCTTCCTGTCCAGCAGCCCACAGTGCAAGCGACCTTAAACACCTCCCTGCCCGGTTGCCTGCAGAGCAAGCAAACCCCCCCCCCCCCTCTTTCGCTGGATGCCTACAGAGCTAAGTGAGCAGCCATCCACAACCCACACTCTGCCCAGCGCCTGCAGAGCAAACACCCCTCTGCAGAGCAGCCACACCACTGCATTCCTCTGAGGGAACCGCTGTGCCTAGTGCTGCTGTTGTGACTTGGACAAGGTTCCAGTCTGGACTGCTGGAGGTAGGAATGGCTTTTTTTCCACATTGATGATTCATTAACAAATGACGACAACAACAAAAAAATATGCATGCAAAGCTTATGTGTTTTGGAATACTTAAATATAGATTTTCCATAACATCCCTTTCATTTTGGGACACCCATGGTATAATTAAACCAGGTGAAATACAGGCTTGAACTTGGAAGAAGAGGTGCAAATCATAGTTGTTCCAGTTTGATGGGATATACAAACAACCTTTAGAACTGGAGGATAAAGAGACCTGCACTGTTAAAATCTGAGAACAGATCGGGCATTCAAATGGGAGAGGCAATTTGTGACTGCACTACAGCTGAGGGCTATGTAGGCTCCACCGCTTGTCCTATCAGCAAGTTTCTTTATAGTCGATTTCAAATACCAAGCAGCGGTGTATTTAATAGTTAATGGGTTTAAATAGTTAAAAGAATATGGTTTTATGATAATTTTGTGTAGAGCAAAAAACTTACATAATAAGTTCCAAATTTTATCCTTAGGTCTGCAGCGGTTTTTCAGTTGCTACTTTTTCCCTCTGTGGCCAGTCACTTTTACTATGCTGCATTATATGGTTATTTTATTATCGCTAGAGTAGGCCAGAGCTCATATACATGGGTCCTTATATAAAGAAATTACATAAACTGAACCCTACCTATTGTTTAAGTCTGTGGGCAACATAATGGACAAACAGTATTTCCAAATAGAAATAATATCCCTTAAATTGTGTAACAGGCCATTGTACAAGTTCAGTGAAAAGATCCCTGCATCCTATTGTATTTGCTAGTTTTCCAGACTGCAAAATGCAACAAATTAGGTCACACAACTGACTAAGGACCAGATGCACTAAGCTTCAAAAGTGATAAAATGGAGAGTAATAAACCACCCGCCAATCAGCACCTGCCTGACATTTTTCGGACACAGTCTATGACATGGCAAAGTACAGTAGGAGCTGAGCATTTTGAGTACCAAATCGTAATTGGTTGCGGCTTGAGATTATGGGTTTGGGTGTTGCAGTAAGTGCAGTTTGTCAGTGAGCGAGTCTGCGACAGAAAGGCATCTTGCTAATCAATTGTTATTTTGTTTCATCATACAGAAACAATTATAAAGACTACTCCATGGAATCCAGGTTGCACTTTCGAATTCACGCAGCACTCAGCAGTCTTAAAGGCTCACCACCCTCAAGCCCTTAGCGACCAAGTGACACTGGACTACTTTTGTACATGGGTGTTGCTGGAACTTCATACCTGAAGAGGTGGAGATTAAACTAGTTTAATTCTAAATGAACTGACTGTTATCCTGTGTGATTTGTCCAATGTAGCTATTATTTTCTATGGTAATTGTACTATAAAAAAAAATATATATATAAAAATTCTACATTCTATACTTTAAAGAAAAATCAGAAAAAACTTCTATTTTGTTCCATGACAAAAATAATTTATCCATTTTGACTTGAATGAAAATATTTTAAAGACCATTTCTGGCGCAGTAAAGTCTATTCCAAACAAAATGCCTTTTGTATGTTTTAATATACAGTATTTTTTTTATTTTTACAGAAATCACAAATCAATAGCATAGTAGTAGAATTTTATTTAACATGTCAACACTCTTTGGTTGTAATCGCATGTGTATGACATCCGTTCCGAATCGCATCGGATCAGAGCCGATCATACGTGCTGCACATGGGAGAAATCTGATGCGGGGGATGATGTGAAGAGGAAGCCTGGTGGTGGGGCGAATTAGAAAAACAGAGGCAGATCGGTACATTATGGTATTACTGACATGATAAATGAAGCAAAAGCTACTGAAGAAGTTTGCAGAATAAAAAGGGTACTTGTGAATTATCCGGGCTGCCGATTTTGTCCTGAAGTTTAGTTAACTTAAGGACACCCGACCGACGCGATGCCCGCGATTTAGCCCCAAATCGGGGGCATCGCGTCGGTCGTGGCCGTTATAAGGGACCGCGACGCGATGCCCGCGATTTCCCATAGACAGTAATGTTAAAAGACACGATGGACCCGATTTCCCATAGACAGTAATGTTAAAAGACGCGATGGACCCGATTTCCCATAGACAGCAATGTTAAAATAAAATGACAATGTGAAATTGACCAATATGGCCATTTCACATTGGATATGTTTTAAAAAAAAAGGTTTCATGGCCCCCCACCACCGTTAACGCCACCCCGCTATTGAGACCAACCCAAAGCGTGGCGAGCGCAGCGAGCCCGCGAGGGGCGGCGGTACGCGTCCTCCGACCTTTTCATACCCCTACTATCCACGTCGGCGTGGAGTTGAGAATAGAATAGTGTGGCGAGCGCAGCTTCGGGCTCGGTGGCTCGCTGCGCTCGCCACACTATTCTATTCTCAACTCCACGCCGACGTGGATAGTAGGGGTATGAAAAGGTCGGAGGACGCGTACCTCCGCCCCTCCCGGGCTCGCTGCGCTCGCCACGCTTCGGGTTGGCGTCAATAGCGGGGTGGCGTTAACGGTGGTGGGGGGCCATGAAACCTTTTTTTTTAAAACATATCCAATGTGAAATGGCCATATTGGATGAAAAAATCGGCAGCCCGGATAACTCACAAGTACCATAAAAAGGTGTAGATAAAGAAGAGAAGAAGACTATAGACAAGAGTTTTGAGGGATATGGATGGGAATGGGAATTGGATGAGCAATAGAGGTTCATATAAAGGCAAAGTAAGGAATGGTTACACAACTAGTAGTTGAACTAGAAGAGATACTACTTAAGTAAACCAACAGGTTATTTTTAAATCTTAGAAAAAGGGGGGTACAGCGCTAGGTTTAACTGAAAGAAGTATACACTACCACATGTACATAGGTATATAACATTTATTGTACAAAGAGATAAATGAGAGCTCTCATAAAAACATATATGATAAAATGGTATGATAAAAACAATCAAACAGAGGCTCTCTGATAAGATTATAGCTCCACAGTGTGTGCACCAGCACATATATAGTTACCAGGAGGAGACGGAGAGTATGCACGGTCTCCTTGGTGATTTGGCTGCATAAAGTGAGTCCCAATCCGGATATAGTGCCCAGTAGGTCCAGGAATCTAACGACGATGGAATAGGCAGTCCTTAAGGTATATGAATACCAGGCATGATTTTGCAAATGGCTGCTTGAGAATAAAGGTCCTGGAAGGAGATGAACTGGTCCGGAGGTAAAGTGCAGGATTGTAGTGCAGTCTTGGTTGGTGCATTATTATTATAATTATTATTATAATTTGTTATTATTATAATCATTTATTATCTATAATATATGTATCCCCATATGTCACTGTCTCTTTTCTATATAAAAAACTGAATGATTTGCCAACCATATGTATAACGCAATTCAACTTCCGCCCTCCAAGAACACTGTTTCCGGCAACAAACGGAGCGCGACATAGAGATGTCTCTGACTTAGATCAGAGACACTAGAAGAATTACTTCCGCCAACCATCCGCATCCCTGCCAGCCGGAAATATAGAAGTCAGACGCCTCCACTATCCACAGGGGCGCCTGACTCCTATCAGAGCTAATAGAGCGGCTACTTCCGCCAACCGCACGCACTTCTGCCAACCGGAAGTGCGTGAGGCAGACACCTCCATTAATCATGGAGCGCGGACGATAAACCCATACAGATTCATCTATAGTGACGATCCGTATCTATAGACTTTTGACTACCCCGCTATACATAACGCTATCCACCTCTATATAGAATGTTACCTAATATGTTACCTAATATGTATTATCTGGTTCATTTGAGATGGATCATTGAGATCACATCCGGGATCAGGTGACTAATCCCGATCATGTGATATGATCACATGACCACCATACAACGTTCTAAAATCAGTCGTTTTCACTGTTAGTATGTGTAATATTAATAATGTTTTGCATATCCCTCCTGTGCATACCTACCACATTGTTCACTTTGAATGTATTTAATGTATGTTTTTAACTATATTTAACTTAATACCTATCCAAGTTCCCACACCTGCAACTAAGGGAACAATTAATCCAGGGTATAAATATAAGGTCTCTGGACAAGACCCCATACCCCAGCTCCTGATGAAGACGCAAGCTAGCGTCGAAACGCGTTGAGCAGCTCCAAGTATTACTCCACTGCACTTTATTGCCTGTTTGCACCAACCAAGACTGCACTACAATCCTGCACTTTACCTCCGGACCAGTTCATCTCCTTCCAGGACCTTTATTCTCAAGCAGCCATTTGCAAAATCATGCCTGGTATTCATATACCTTAAGGACTGCCTATTCCATCGTCGTTAGATTCCTGGACCTACTGGGCATTATATCCGGATTGGGACTCACTTTATGCAGCCAAAACACCAAGGAGACCGTGCATACTCTCCGTCTCCTCCTGGTAACTATATATGTGCTGGTGCACACACTGTGGAGCTATAATCTTATCAGAGAGCCTCTGTTTGATTGTTTTTATCATACCATTTTATCATATATGTTTTTATGAGAGCTCTCATTTATCTCTTTGTACAATACATGTTATATACCTATCAAAGGCGTAACTACCATAAGTGCAAGGGGTGCAGCTGCTATGGGGCCCAGAGCTAAAGGGGGCCCATCTTCACTGTCTAAGTAATATGTTTTACATACATTTATCACCATCAGTTGCTAAATAGGGGGCCCTTACAAACTTTTGCTATGGGGCCCATGAATATCTAGGTACGCCTCTGATACCTATGTACATGTTGTAGAGTATACTTCTTTCAGTTAAACCTAGCGCTGTACCCCCCTTTTTCTTTGTACACTAAACAATCGGGAGACTTACACACTCCCTGTACAGTAGCTTTGGTTGTGCCTGTGGTTCTATTCCCCCCTCTCTTTATATTTTTAAATCTTAACTTTGGAAAGAACAATTAATCTAAAAACTCTGTTCCGCAGAGTAGTTCCAGTTTCTCCCAAGATCTAATTGGAATAGCCATCATTGTGGTTCAGGTTTGCAGCATACAGAAGATGGCTATCTGCTAGCACTACTCCTGTCCAGTCTTTGATGCTATACAGCTCCTTTTTTTTTTTTTTTTTTCCTTTATCTCTACTCTTCCAGTTCTTCCTCCCCCGAAAGGACGCTCACTTTGTCTGTTCTTGCTTTTTAGTAAAAAAACAACTTTATTTAATAGTAGGAAAGGACAAATAATTTCCAACTTCACTTTAATGTTTTGAACTCCTAATACCATTATTTTATAGTGTCAGTGTGTAAAAGGCCTTTTATTTTGTTTAAATAGACGGGTACTTGTGTAGTTTCACGGCGGCAGGCTACGCTACATTTTCAGCGTAGGCTAAGTTACGTTGTCAGCGTAGCCCAACGGCTGCCTAGTGTAGTCAGTCTAGTGACTCCGCGGCAGCACTGCGTAGTCAGTCTAGTGTCCCAGTCAGCCAGCTAGTCACCGTATTGTTCCCGAGAGCTGCAGCTCTGTCCCTGGCAAGCCTAGTGAGTGCCTCTCACACAGCACCGGTAAATGCCGGTGGGGAGGGGATTATGCTGGTGCCGGTGGAGAGGCGCTCCATTATTGCGGCAGGGTACGGCAACCCTGCCTGCATCTGCTTCAGGGAGACGGACAGGGTTAGGGTAGCGGATGCGTCTCGTGCACAAAGGGGGGGTGCAGCGTGGATAGTGGGGCTGTTTCAGGAACACATTCACACCCATCATGTAAGGCAGGTTAAAATGGTCAATGGCTCCCACACAATGTAATAAGTGCTGACTGACTATGCTAACTACGTAAACTCCAGCTGGCCGCGAACGGGCGGGAACACTACGCTGATATTGACAGGGATGCTGACTACGCTGGCCGCAGGTACACTACGCTGATTCTGACAGGGACGCTACGCTAACTACGTAACTGCCGCCGTAAAACTACACTACGTAACTGCCACCGTAAAACTACACAAGTTCCAATAGACGTTTAGGGGCCAGATGTATCAAGCTTGAAAAAGTGATAAAAGGGAGAGTGATAAACAACCAGCCAATACGCTCCTACATGTCATGTTTTAAATCCAGTCTGTAACGTGACAGTTGGATTGGCTTGTTTATCACTCTCCCTTATCACTTTTCAAGCTTGATACATCTGATACATCTGGTCCTCAGAGAGGGAGAGGGGCTTTACCCTTAGATGGTCGTAATGGGCTGAAGATTTTTTGTACGGAAAAGGCATATGTAACATGAAATATAGAAGCCGCAAAAACTCAATGATGATCACACCACACTTTGGGCTGTACATAGAATATACTTGTAGCTTTGTTTTGCAAGATCAACTTTGGAGAGCTCTATTACAGGCAACATTTTTCTACAGCTCACAAAGGATTTGTAGGAATCCTACAAGTGCAACATTTTTCAAAATGGCAGAAGGGTCAGAGATGTTTCTAGGTTATCTGTAAAACTGCTCTTTCTTTTCATAGACATTTGATACACATATCAATTTAATTTCCCTATGAGTCCTGGCCGGTTAGAGCTACGTAGTCATCGTCAGCCAGCATAGTCGTAGTAAGGCAGTGTAAAGTAACTAAGTGAAGCTGCCGGTGTCCACAGGGTCGGGTGCGCTGTCAGACACGGAACAGCATCAGAGGACGCGTTTCACATACAGCGCCTGGAACCGCCAGATCTCCAACCCTGTACGTCAGCAGAAAGGTGCTCCATGTTAGTTGAAGGCGTGAGCATCCCAGACACTCTGCGACACGCAATTGTCTCATTCGCACGAGTGTCCTAGACACTCTGCAGCTGTCGACGTAAAACCTGCCCATCTCCACATTATGCGTCCTCTTGACCTGTTCATACCCCCTCTATCCACGTCGGCATGGAGTTGATTTTATAAAGTGTAGCGAGCCACTAAGCCCGAAGCGTGGTGAGCAGATGCGGAAAAATAGCAGGGCTTGCTGCTCTCGAAGTTGCATATTTTGGAATCTCTTGCATTAATCTAGCACTGTCCATTGAGTTGCTTGAATGACACATGTTCTAGGGTTGACCTAGACCATGTTGACCTAATGCTTGTGTCGACCTTGTCCCATGTTGACCTAGACACCTGTTGGCCTTGCAGTATGTCGACCCAACGGTGTCCAGGGCCGGATTAACAATGGACCTGATGGAGCTACAGCTCCAGGCCCACTCGACAAATAGGTAGCTGAGGGCCAGGGCTTTCCAACGAGCCCAGCCCTGCGTCGCTATCCCCCCGGGAACCAGAGATACCGCCAGGCAAACCTGAAACGTTTTCCCCATAACATGGGACACGCTAATTCAGACCCCCACCTGGTTCCAATGGCTGCCAGGTCTCCCTCCAGCATCACAGAAGCTCGAGGTTGATCTCAGTCGAATCCAAATCGTTGGGCCTTTAATCTGATACCAGGCTGGTCCATATGGGTTCATTGGTTCTAGAGATATTCTGGGTAAACCAATTTTTTCATTTCTGAAATGTAATTTCATGGCTGTTCATGTTGTTTGAGGACAGATTTCTCTGGAACCAAACGGCCCAGTTTCACGGGACCAAAATAATTTGAAGCCCACTTAAAAGTTCTTCAATATGATACTGGACTCATGTACATGGGTCAGTTGGTTCCGAAGATATAGCTGGTTGTTTAAAGGGGGAGGGGGGGTTTCTCCCTCTCACACCAGAATATGCAGGGACTAGGCTGGTGTAAAAGGGGCCAGTCCCTGCATTTTCTGGTGTGAAAGGGGTATTATTTCAAATAGCCAGAACTTGCAGTGCTCTGAATACAGCCCCCTGCTCTCTGCCCGGCTGTCAATGGCTGTCATTTCTGCCCAGTGGCGGATGTCCCCCAGTTACCGCGAGCATGTATCCCCCCTTGGCAATGAGCATGTAATCCCACTGGGAAATGAGCATGGAACCCCTGGCAATGAGCATGGAACCCCTGGCAATGAGCATGTAGGTAAGCAGCACTTATGTAGAATAATTTTTAATAGTCATTATGATTATGGTGTTTGCCATCAGCAGACTGGCGAAGCCCTATCTAAACAGCAGGGACAGCTCTGTCCCTGCTGTTAGCTCTGGGCTGCACTGGGATCTTGTGTGAGTAGCACATGTCCAGTCCATTCGGCCGGGGAAAGGAGACCAGCGCATCAGTGTAAACTGATGCGCTATCTCCAGGAGGATACATCGTCGGAGGGGGGAGTTAGCACTCCCCCGCTTCAGCAGACAAGATGTTAATACATCTTGTCGGTCTTCCCTCCTGCTTCGCCTCGCTAATGAGTCGAAGCATGAAGTATTATAACGGCACCATAAGCGCCGCTATAATACATCTGCCCCTTTGTTTGGTATAGTGTGTATTTTGCTCAATCCATGTGTCAAAGTGTGAATTTTGCCTTAATCTGTGTGGCATAACGTGAATTTTGACTCAGTCAGTGTGAATTTTGGCTCATTCCATGTGGCATAATGTGTAAGAGGCAAGTACAGTATAAGGGGGTTACTATTGTATTGCGTGATTTGTATAAGGGGTATATGGGTGGTAAACTTAGGTGACCACATAAAAGGCGCTGAAATGTTGTCTACCAAGTTTCGGCTTTCAGTATTTTTTTTATGACTGGAGTGCCGCCTCACCCCGCAAGTATCTTAGGACATCAGCATCCTGCGGGTACATCTTTGGGGTGCACCAGCCAAATATATCTACCTGCATTTTTCCTATGCCAGCCCCTGCCTTTCCAGGCATGTTTAATTAGTTGAAAGTATTTACACAAATAAAGACACACCCATGAGCAGAACACCCCCCTCCCCCCCCCCCCCCCCCCCACACACACACACACACACACACACACACACACACACACACACACACACACACACACACATTATTAGGTGTTGGCCACAACCCCTATTGTTGCACTTAATAGGCCCTTGATATTTTTCAGCTCAAGGCCCATTTAGACCTTAATCTGGCTCTGACGGTGTCGACCTAATGACTGTCGACCAGCCAACCATATCCCTACCCCACCGCTTAAACAGAAAGCCCTAAAAACAAAAAAGTATTTATTGCACTGATGTTCAAACCTATATATATATAAAAAAAAAAAGAAATAAACATTTAATTTTAGTGTTGTGGGAGGGACATCATTATATCTACCAGGAAAAGGCTGCTGTGGATGTGTGATTGTACATTTACTAAATCATGGTAGTGTTGGAGAGTATTACAGATCTCACACTTACTTTACATTATAAAGGACTAATTCTACCACCCAGAAATAATCCTAATGAAGGTTGATATACTTTAGTGTGGTTTAACATTATAGTGCAACACCTAGCTCCTGTCACTTAGCCAGCACTTTGATGTCACCCCTAAGTGGGGGACACCCGTGTTTGGTCCGTACCCCCATAGTGATGCCACTGTGCCTGCATGTACAACAGAGTGCATTCTATGGACAGAAATGTTCCCAATGGAGTACACTAGGGATCTGTACTTGGACCAGTGATCTTTAATAACTTTGACACAAAGATACTGTATGCAACAAAGTAGACACACCAGGACGGGTAAAACAAATGATTGAAGATATAGGTAGCCTAGAGGAATGGTCAAGAGCATGGCAATCACAGTTTACTGCTCAAAAACCCAAATGCTAGATACATCCCTCCCAACTTTTAGATTGCTGAAACTGGGAATCCTGAAAAGGAGTGGGGCCTTCATGCCGTGTCTTGCCTCTATTTTGCTGTCACTATGGTGACTCTTGCCTCTGTGAGCTGCTGGCCATGCTTCCAGTCTCTATCTCTGTACACTGTCTCTCAGACTATGTAATGTATGTATGTATGTCATGTAATCCGCGTCCCCTTGCGGCTTCGGCCGGGGTATGCCCGGGGTGTCCACTTTTACATGCCCCTCTCAGACTAGACTGCATGCATACAGATCACAGTACGTATGCACGAGGCCATAATGTGATAAAAACCTGCTACTTTTTTTATTGTTGGCCATATGCAAGTTGTTTGGCAGAAAGCTGGCATTTGGGGGTGGTAACAGGACATTTCTGTGAGTGCCAAGGAAAACACAGTCGTCACTAGTCATTTGAAGGGAATATGTGTGATATCCGCTCTACCCCGATCAGCCTGGTTCTATTGTGGCCTCCGAATAAATCCTGGGTTCCCCACAGACGGCACGCCGTAGAAAAACCATGTGATGGTGAGTGATAGTGAATGGATTTGCAGCTGGAGTCGCAGGCTTATTGCAGCCTTGCACAGGGCAGGATTTCTCTGACGGGCAGCAAAATGATCACAGGTCTCTGAATAACCCCCAATGTCACTAATCTTAGTCGGGTAGCTGGACCAATAACCATGCACAAGGGAGTTAAAAAACAGGGGTCTGAGTAAGTTTCCTTCCAGGAATCTGAATGGTTGGGTGGACGGCAGGCTCCTTTATAAACCATGTAGAAGGTAAAGCAGAGCTGGAAAAAATTGTATATATCCAATTATATCAATGAATTAAATTTTAATAACAAATAAAAACCATTAATAAGAAACACAATAATAATGTGGATTCTATGGACCCAATGCAATATGTTGTTGGTCACACCTAAGAAGTAAATTTAACCCGCACTGATCCAGGTGTTAGTCCAATAGTGGAGTCCATTAAGCCACTTGTGATGTCCTTTATAAAACATTGCACTGCCATAGCCATGCTTAGAGCCCCTTGTAACCTTGGGGGCCCCTCACAAGGTTGGGGCCTTGTACAGGTGTCCTCTAAGTGCCGGGCCATACATAGCAGAAGCACATGGGGGGGGGGGGGGGGGGGTACCCAGAAACACCCCTGATCTGTGCTGGCTTGCAGACACTATCTGCAGATCTGATGAATCGATAACTCTGCTTCTGAGCCAACCGGGCGCAGCAGAGTCTCTAAAGAGCTGCCGTCCATGTCACTGCTTAGTGCAGTACTACCGGGTGCCACTAGATTCCCCATCTCCATTTGTGCTGAACCATCTGCCACAGTTAACCCTGCTAGTTACTTACATGCTGAACACTGAGCTGACTGAGGGATGGCTACAGCTGAAAGGCAGGAGCAGGCAGTGTGGGGCAGAGACCTCATGAATCAGGGAAATCCCAGGAGGGGGCAGTATTTGGTATCCTACAAGAGGAAGTAAGTTTTGTTAACTGTGTGTGTGTATATGTCTCTTGCTCTCTATAGGGAGTTTGTCTATCATCTCTTTCCAGGGCTGCCACTAGGAATTTTGGGGCTTGGGACTGATCTCCAGTCCGGGGCCCTCCGCCCCTCCAGATCACTTACCGCCCCACTCCTGCTGCAGGTCCCGAGGCACAGGCTTATTCAATGCAGGATGCAGGCGGCCAATTAAAATGCAGCACTGGCTGGTGAGCCAATCAGAGCTCGTGTACCGCAGCCGCTCTGATTGACTAACGGTACACGAGCTCTTATTTTAATTGGCCGCCGGCGTCCTGCTTTGAAGAAGCAAGCAGCACAGTGGAGGCAGTCAGGGGGGTCCGCGGTGGGCAAAATGAGCTGCTGGGGCCCTGGACAGCTGTACCCACAGTACCCCCCTGTCAGCGGCCCTGTCTCTTTCTAGGTGGTGAATCTATCTATCCATCCATCCATTATTTAGCTCGGTGCCCTCACTGCTTACCCTTCCCACAGTCTGACCTATCTACCCCCTAGCCTAAACCAGGGTTGCCTACCCTCCCGGATTGGCTGAGAGGGTCCCAGAATTCGGGTCCTCCTCCCGGCTCCCCGGAAAGGTGGGCAAACCTCCTGCATTCCGAGTCCCCACCCATTCACCCGCGGTCCCACTCTTTAAATATCGAAATGCGGTGTTTAAATACCGTGATTCACAGCTTTTCAGGAGGGGCGAGCTAAAATGACAATTTTAGCTCCGCTCCATATCCGGAGACCTGCAAAACCTGCTAGAGCCTAACTCCTGTACCCAGGGCCGGTGCAAGGCACCGGAGCGCCCCAGGCGAGTCGGGGTGGGGGTGCCCCGGTGCCGGGGGGGGGGGGGGGGGTGTGTGTACCTGTCCTGCGACTGTGTATATAAAGCTTGCGGCGGCAGCGGGGGGTCCCTGCAGTCAAGAAATAACGAGCGCTATCCGCCTGGCTACGCGGAAGCGCTTCTGTTGTGGAAACACTGGCCGCACGCTGATTGGCTGAGATTCAGCAAATCAGCGTGCGCCGTTCGGCCAGTGTTTTCACAACAGAAGCGCTTCCGCGTAGCCAGGCGGATAGCGCTCGTTATTTCTTGACTGCAGGGACCCCCCGCTGCCGCCGCAAGCTTTATATACACAGCCGCAGGACAGGTACCCCCGCGGCACGGGGAGGCGAAATGCCGCCCTCCAGTGGCCGGCGCCCTAGGCAAATGCCTAGATTTGCCTAGTGGTGGCGCCGGCCCTGCCTGTACCCGACGCCTAAACCTAGCCCCCTTCCCCACCCCACATTATAAGCCTAACCCCCTTCTAAACGCCTAAACCTATCCCTGTAGTCTAACCCTAAGTCCCCCCAGTACCTAAAGTTAAGCACCTCCTCCCATTAGCCTAACACTACCGCTACCTGCATCATTGCATTCGGGATGCCGGCAGTCGGGATTCTGGTGCCAGCATCCTCAGCCTTTTCAGAATTCCAGTGACGGTATTGTGTGCAGTAGTGTTCCAAAAGTCAATATAGAGAGAGCTCGGAACCCCCCCCCCCCCCCCTCTAAATCCTGCGTTTGCCCCTGCATAGTGGCAAAGCTAGTCCCGTTCACTGGGACCCGCTTGGCAGGAAGGTGACTGAATACAGTCTGCTACGCTGCCTTCCAAACAGCTGCGGTGGGGCTGCAGCCGCTGGATCTGGTTGGACAGCACGGCGGGACGACCGCATTTCAAAAGAACAATACATTGGAATGTATGTGTTCACATAGTGATGCAATGTGTTACACTTGAAATCCGGCAGTGGTTGGATCCTGTTCTGCAGGATCTGGCCACAGCGCTGTGTGTAACCCCAAACAGCTTACATGCAGCCAAGCAGGTCCTGCTGAATGGGACCCGCTTGGTCGTTATGTGTGGCCCCAGCCTAACACCTGCAATAGGGTACAGGACAGCTTGGTACTGCTCAGCCTGTGCTGCAGAAAATGACCATGCGCCTGCAATGGCTACTGGACCGTAAGATGGGACCCACCAGTGATCACTGATTCTCACCGTATTTGCGTCTCATTTTTTAAGGGGGCTCCAAACTCTAACCTGCCTATTGGCAACTGAAATGAACCCCTGGATAAACAGTAGCGTCTGGAAACATTTTAGGTGCAATAAGGGGCATTTCAAGAGATGAGGAGGCCCGTGTGCAACCTCCTCCAGCCTGACCCCTCCTCTCTTTCGGGAGCAGTACGGTCTGAGCACTAGAGCACAAAGGGGCAGATTTATTAAGCTTGGAGAAGAGATAAAGCGGAGAAAAGGTAAAAGGAGATAAAGCACCAGCCAATCAGCTGAGTTTGAAAAAGGCAGTTGGGAGTTGATTGGCTGGTGCTTTATCTCCTTTTACCTTTTCCCCGCTTTATCTCCAGTTTATCTCTTCTCCAAGCTTAATAAATCTGCCATTTATTGGCAGCTGCACCATTTTTCTGCCAATTTCTGCAGCTCTCCTGCCGCCGCTGCCGCTCCAGGGTAAATATTACAAAAATGGGTACAGTGTGTGTGATGTGGGACTCGGGCCCATGTGCACTGCACACACACTGCACCCATTATAAATACACCTCTGGGTGCAATAGAAACAGATGTGTAACATTAACTACATTACAATGTGTAATAGTGAATACCATGTTATGGTGAATCAAAAGCCGAACTCAAAGACTGCATCACGACTGTTACACCTCTACTGCCGATTTCACAATAAAACCTGATTATTGCCAAGAGAGTTTTCTCATCTGCACCCAAAATATTAAATGTGCTTGCTGTTAATAAAACATTGGCCACTAGGTGGCACACACGCCATTCAAATGATCAAACATGGTTAAAGTAAGCAGCCATAACCAGAACGGTTACTGAATAGGATTTATTCTGTTTTTCACAAGAGTGACATTATCTAAGAATATGGAATGCCATGGGAATGGATTACACAGCCTGGTATATTTCAGCTGTTGTTTTTGTAAGCATTGGGAGGAATTCTTAGTGAGAATACAGTACATGATTTCATCACTATGACAGTGTCTGGGTATATCCTCCTATTCCAATGTGCTTATGAGAACATGCTGAGGCTTACAGCAAAGTACCTCTGCAAATCAACAGTGCATTTCCAGGAACCACGGAATATAGTACATTTTCCACCCAATTAACTAAATAAGAAGCTGAACTCAGCATTTTCAATGATGATGGTTCTCTAATGAATCACTGATTAGGACCACCTGCCTAGGACTGTAAGAGGATGAGTACAACCATTGGCCTATGGAATTTATTTTGATACTAGGCAGCTGTGGTGCTTGCTGCTGCATCTGCTGTAGTAAATCCACCAGCACATGGGTCTGATGAGCATCACGCGGATTATCAGTGTTAGAAATATCATTTCTATTCATGAGCACAAAATGGATTTGATGGAATAATTACTATTTTCTTAGTCTATACACTTCTGAAGATGCGATCATAATGTTATTAGTTTTTGTTTCATCAAAGATGCTGTTTGTTATTTTAAAGCAATTAATCTATGTTAGCAAGGGTGTGCCAACTAAGGGCATTATTGCGGCATCATCAGGGTGAGAGAGCGGGTGTTGATAAGAAAGCACCTAAATGATGAAACACAGACCTGTCCAGAGTGGAAGGTTGCAATGTGCAAAAACCATTGAAGGAGTTCCTGGCGCTATGCCAGTATCAGGTTGTGTATTGTGTAAACATGTTGCTTAAGGGCAACATAAAGTCTATACAGAACCTTAGCGCAAGGTTAACCTATGATCCTGTGCAATATCCTGAAGGCATAGTTGCTATAGACTCCCTGAAATAGCAGCAATCTCCCTCTCTCCCTCATTAGTCTAGCAATCTCCCTCATTTCACCTAGCCCACATTAAACTGTTACATCATAGTTACCTCCCCTCCTGCATGCTGCAGGAGACTCCCTGAAATAACAGCAATCTCCCTCATTAGTCTAGCAATCTCCCTCATGTCACCTAGCCCACATTACACTGTTACATTTTTTGGGGAAAAAAGGAATGAGATACAGATACATTTACATTAAATCATCAGCACCATTTCCCAGCACTATACCAAGTATAGTATCTGTTACTAACAGCTTTGGGGCTCATGTACATTTGGATATAAGTCATTTTAAAAGATTCCTCTCAGATGTAGCAGTACACAACCACGCTTCTAGGTGCCATGTTCACAATCTCTCCATATATGGCACTAGACACGCCCTGTGGGTACAGCATGACACGCCTCCTCAATTATGCACTTTTCAAAATTTTACTACCGACTATAATCTCCATGAAACTAGTTTTCAAAAGTAGGCAAGTATGCCTGAAGGGCAGAGAAAGAGAAACAAAGTACAAAGTTAAAAAAAAAACTTGACTTGAGCAGTATATCCTGGTCAGTGTAACATTGTGGTGTTGGGTTTTGTCTTGAGTGGCCTACAGTATGTAATTATTAAAATGTTTGATGATGATGATGATATGGGGTGTTTAGACTTGTCCAAACTATGGCCCTTCAGCTTTTGTGAAACAACAAGTCCCATCATGCCTTGCCACAATTTTGCTATTAGGGATTGCTAAAACTATGGCAAGGCATGTTGGCATGTGTAGTTTCACAACAGCTGGAGGGCCATAGTTTGGACATGCCTGCTCTAGACTATAGAAATACTGGCAAGTATAAACTAAAAAGGGAGAAAGCAGATGCAAGTGAAAGGTTATTCCTAGATCCACGTTGGAGAAAGGACCTTTCGTATCACGCTCAGTCACCATCCACGCCACCACCTATTGCCTTTAGTAACCAGGATGCAAGTGAAGTGAAAAGAAGCGAGCCACTGCACTTGAAGCACGGTGAGCGAAGCAAGCCCGCATGGGTTCACTTAGGCTTCCATGTCCAGGCCTTTTGTGCTGTCACATGATTGTGACATCAAAGGTCCTTTTTCCAACTTGAGTCTAGGCTTAACCACAAGAGAGAATCAAAACAACGCTGGAATGCTGGGTGCACACTAAATCTGCCATCATAGATTTACCGTAACTAAAGGTCCATACACACTGGGTGATTATGCCCAGCGTGTATGGACAGCGATGACTGCTGTCATAGCTGGGTGGAAAAAACGCTCAGTGCATACACACTGAGCGGCTTTCCCCCTGCCCAGGGCGGACGGCTTTGCATAGCGCTGCCCTATGTCCGCGGCTTTCCCGGCAATGATGAGGGAGAGGGAAGCAGCGCTCATCGCCGGGTCATACACACTGGGCGAGCTGAAAGACGCTCAAACTTGCTATACTGACATCAAAAATGGGCGGTTGAATTTGCATGTGCCCGCCCACTGAGCTGTCAATCACTGGCGGCTCCAGACATGGCTGTACAGGGGGGTCGGCGGATTGCCCGTACACACAGAACAATGTGTCGTTGTATCTTTAGATATATCGTTCATCGGATGTGTTGCACAGCTGACTCGATATATCTGTGAATGACGCCGTTCACGTATCGATGGTACACACTGGCCTATGGTGCATAGATATATTGGCATTTCCGGAACCGTCCAGGTGTTGTCTTCATTTTTCACCCAGTGGGCAGCTGCCTCTCCCCGTTGCAACGGCTAATATTAGCCAGTGCAAGGTGAGAGAGGCAATTCGATGGAGGGGGAGGAGCACTGAACAGCTCCTTAAGATAGAAGATGTCTGAAACTCCTGGATGAGCAGAGACCCTGCAAAAGAGTTTAAAGGCACTGGGTGAAGAAAGAGGATGATCCCTGGAAGTCCCGGATGGGCAGCGACAATGCAAAATATCTTAAAGGCCACCCCCCACTAGGTGAAAAATGAAGAAGACATCTCATTCTTGCTCTCTCTCGAAAATATCTCATCACAATTCCTTCGCAATTTGATGGACAGGAAGTCGGCATTTGGGGGTGGTAACCTGCCGTTTTCTGAGAGTGTCTGGAAAAACTCAGGCGTGCCCGGGCATTTTAAGGGAGGATATGTGATGGCAGCCCCGGCCTCAATCAGCCTTTATCTGTCGCCGACTTGTCGAAGGGTCAAACTTACTCACATTTACATGACTAGGAAAATCATTAGATGGTTAGGGAATTGCGTATTGATGTGCAACTGGATACCGTAATGCTAAATTTTCACAAATCGCTTGCAGATTTACACAGGACGGGTTTTCACACTGTCTGAGTGTCGACTAACCACTCTCAGTCATACTTGCCTACCTGACCCTCTCCATGAGGGAGAAAATGCTCTGTTCCTGGACTTCCCTGGTAATGTATGATTGCCATCACCTGTGTTGAGCTAGGTAATTGATAAGAAAGGTGTTTCACCACAGGTGATGGCAATCACACATTACCAGGGAAGTCCAGGAACAGAGCCTTTTCTCCCTTATGGAGAGGGTCAGGTAGGCAAGTATGCTCTCAGTCATCTATAAACTTGACTGCAAAGTCATCTGAATAAGGCTCGAATTTTGAATCTGTGTACGAGGTACTGCGATGCAGGGAATGCAGCTTTTTCTCACGCCAAGTTCCCTTGTTTTAGCTGCGCAATACTTTCATTCAACATCAGAATATGATGATTAGAAAGTGGCTTTATACTTAATAGACTTGCTCCAGTAAACTGGTTAGCTTGTGAGATATGGAGCATAAACCTACGGAACACATCCTATTTGTTCTATTATGGCTCCAAAAATGAGTCCGGGATTTTGTTTAACGAGATTATTTCTTCCTGTAAGCAATTTCAGATCTAAAACGTGAGGAAGCTGCTATGTCCAATAGTTTTACAACAGCATTTATTAGTTTTCCATATGGTCTTTGTGAAGAGCCTGTGGACATTACTGTTTTCTTTTATTTCTATGCCGTATTTTGGCTTCCTCCCACATCCAGTCTAAATATTTTCTTGACAGCTTCCTTTGATTTAGACTATATGCTAGAACCCTGGTACCAGATTTGTTATTTAAAAGGCATCCAAACAGAGCGTTCTTTTTAATTACTGCTTGGAAGGGACATGTGGTTTATGTTTATGGTTCAGCTAAATTCCTCAATTTGGATTAAACTTAAAAGCAGTACAAGTACTGGGAAAGTTGCCTGATTAAAATGATTGCAGGGCCGTTTATTTGGCCAATGAGTATTCTGCTTCCCTGATCTTTTATGTTTTATTATATTTATGGACTATTATTTGAAATGCTTTTCCTAATATATTTGCAGGCTAATGTGTGCAGTTATAAGAGCCTACTTAGTCGCACAATTTATGACTGCTGATCAGTGAGGGAAAGAAACCAGTTCACAATTTATATTGTATTTGATATTATGATGGAGTCTAGGCAGCATCCAATTATGAGAATATAAACAGCACAAATACATACAGACTGGCTGACCAAAGGTTTCTGTTTTTGTGTAATCCAATCCTGGTGTACCTAAAAATTTTGAGGCAAAAACCAAGGTGTTCTCAGGGCTGTTGTAATGCTTCTCGACACTCTAGGCAAAACTTCAACCAACTGTGAGGTCCTCCCAGCCCCCTGGGGAAGTGGGCAAGTCCCCTGCTTTCCATGAAGGCCACACCCTCCCCTTTGCCACCCACAGCAGAGTACAAGGAGGAAGGGGCAGCAAAGTAGGAAAGTATGCCTCAAGGGAAGGTATGGGGGTGAGGTCTTAGAAGTTCCACAGCCCCCACCTGCATCAAGTACAGCAAGGATCCTCATAGACATTCTTAATTTTTTGATAGGCAGACTTAGTGGCACTCCTCCAGATTATGGCGTCCTAGGCAGCTGCCTAAATCTGTCTAATGGTAGAGCTGGCCCTGAGTGTTCCACAACATAGGAGTCTATTTCATACTGCAATACAACCTCAAATTGGTGTATATACGCAATGCAGAAATATTCATGCATTGTGCGCATGGACCTAAATGCATTTTATTTGCCCAGGTGCAGAGTTGAACACGTCTACATCTATGTGTTTCATAGGCTTGCACACAAGGGGTGCCTATCAATCCCCCATCAAACATGCCTAATACAACTGCTGATCCACCCAGTCAGGATTCAGCAATGAATCATGGGTTCCTATATGTGCATCATAGCACGATGATGACACCCCCATGATCTGATTAGTTGGAGATTGATATCAACTATCAAAACCCTCACCTATAATAGGGGAGTACATCATTCTTATTGCATATGCAGATAGAGCACCTCTCAGCCAGTACCAGGGCTCGCCAGAATGCTCCAGCTGGCGAGCAGCGGTGGAGAGGCTCTCCATCTAACTGGGACACGCAAGCGCCTCTCACCCACGCACATCCCAGTTTCTGGGCGGTTGGGGACACGAACCCTGCCCATCTCCGCATTGGGGAGACGGGCAGGGTTAGGGGGGGGGTGCGGGGAGGAGGCAGCGATTGGCAGGGACCGGCAGGGAGCTCCATCGGAAGGGGACCACTGAATTAGCCCAGCTCCATCTGTATGTTCTTGATAAAAGTCCATAAAGACTGAAATGTTGAACAGAACTACCTGAGAGTGACTGGATTCCTTCTTTAAATCCAAAGAGTGCCATCTACAACTGTATCTATTGATGGGACAAATGAGTGTTTGATTTGGAGGGTACCAGAGGGCTGTCAGTCAAGAGATGTGACCCGGCAACCCAATACAGGGAATCCCAACCCTAATGCTGTCCCCATACCTCCCTAACCTTCTAGCAGCCTAACTCTCCCCACTAGTGCCTAACAGTGATGTCACCTAAACATAACCCCCTGCAGCCTAACCCTAAGTACCCCCACTGGCACCTTAACCTAACCCCCCTTCCAACCTGACCCTAATGTGTGTGAGGGTATGGGTCCACATGTATGTGTGTGAGGTTATAGTGGCAGTCTATGTGTGAGTGAGACCATGGGGTAGTGAATGTGTGAGGCCTATATATATTGTACATCTCTGTAGGGGGGAACCAACATTTATCTTGCTTTCAGGCAACATTGACACCACTGGTACCATCCCTATCCTTGGTGCAGCCCGATAATTGTTACACTGGAGCCCTCAAGCCTCCAACCTTTGTAAATGAGAAATATCCAGATCCCCGAAGCAGCACTAATGGTAGTATTGTAGGCTTAATATAGGAAGACTTAACAACTCATTTGTTAACCTCCAAGCAAGTAAAACAAAAAATACAGAAATTTAAGACCCGATATCACATTTCCTTCAGTTTTCATGACAAAAAATCAAATGAACATTAAAATTATTAACAAAACTCAAAATATACTGTAGGCACAGTAAAGTCAGTCTCACTTGGAATCACTGTTGGTATGTTCTGCAGTAGAGATGCATTGGCACAGTGAAGTGCAAGGTTGGCAGACCATATTTGCATGGGGCACGCATATCGCTTTGTGACATTGATTGCATTCATTCATCCTTCTGTGACCCATTTCTGCAGTACAGGTGATGCATCTACAATTTTTGGAGGTGGGAAGGGGGGGATTTCTCTCGATCATCATTTGGACGCAGTGTGCCTGAGAGGCCACCCTGGACAAACCTACATATGTCAGCAAAATATCCACAATCTTTGTATTTCATTCAAAAAAATAGCAAATTCAACAATTGTGATGAAAATGAAAGAGAAATATGAACTTTCACAAGTCAGACGAGTTCAGTCGCAGTGGGCCTGATTGGCCAGGAGGGTCACTACTGCACTCTATGCAGGCAGCAGGAAAACAGACTAGGGCGGTTTCGAACAGCACCTAAAGATAGTAAGGTACTAGAAAGGACAGGCCGCTGCGCCCCCTTGGGGCGGAGAGAGGAGCGAGAACAGCTTTGCAGTGCCTGTCAGGTCAGCTGTACCTGACTGAGGGTTAATGTAAGAAAAGTCAAGGATGCACTGGACTGTATAACCTAGCAATGATACAATATATTGCTGGTCAGCCCTGCAGCACAGCAGCTATATCCATTATGTGGCCGCAGGCAGAGCCAGATTAAGGTCTAAATGGGCCTGGAGCTGAAAATGATCAAGGGCCTATTATGCCCAATATTAGGGGTTGTGGCCAGCACCTAATAATGTGAGGGGCGTGACCAGTGTTCTGGTTGGGTGGTCTGCTCATGGGTGTGTCTCTATTTGTGTAAATACTAATTATATTGTGTAACTAATTATATATGCCTGGAAAAGGCAGGGGGCTGACATAAGAAAAATGGAGGGAGATATATTGGCGGGTGCACTCCAAAGGTGCACCCGCAGGATGCAAATGTCCTAATATACTTGCGGGGTGAGGCGGCACTCCAGTTATGAATAAAATACTGAAAGTCGAAACTTGGTAGACAACATTTCAGCACCTTTTATGTGGTCACCTAAGTTTACCACACCATATACCCCTTATACAAATCATGCAACACAATAGTAACCCCGGTACTTATATGTTAGTTGGGCGCCCACTATAGTTAGCACGCTCATACCCCCACTATCCATGTCGGCATAGAGTTGATTTTATATAGTGTGACGAGCGCAGTGAGCCACCAAGCCCGAAGCATGGCGAGCGTAGCGACCCCCGCTAGGGGACATGGAAAACTAAGCAAATAGCTTAGTGGGCGCCCAACTAACATATACCATATATACGCCTACTTTTTCAGACCATTTTTTATGCTGATAAAGCCCCTCCTCGGCTTATACTCGAGTGAGGGTCCCACTTAAGTCAATAAGTTTTCCCATTTTTTTGTTGTAAAATTAGGTGCCTCGGCTTATATTTGGGTCGACTTATACTTGACCGTAACCCCCTTATACTATACTTGCCTCTTACACATTATACCACATGGAATGAGCCAAAATTCACACCGATTGAGCCAAAATTCACACTATGGCACACAGATTAAGGCAAAATTCACATTTTGCTACATGGCTTGAGGCTTGAGCCAAAATACACACTATACCAGGCATGTCCAAACAGTGGCCCTCCAGCTATTGTGAAACTACACGTCCAAGCATGCCTTGACATCGTTTTAGCATTCCCTAATAGCAAAACTGTGGCAATGCATGATGAGACTTGTAGTTTCACAACAGATGGAGGGCCATAGTTTGGACTTGCCTGCACTATACCAAACAGATTGAGCAATAATGCACAATATGCTTCATAAATAGGGGCATTGTGCGCCAAAGGCGCGCATTAAAAATTTACACCATAATGCCCATTACATGTTAAACCTCACACCATAATCTCCATTACGTATTATGCCAAACACCATAATGCCTATTAAAAATTATGCATCATAAGTGTTGCTTACCTACATGTTCATTGCCAGTGGTTCCATGCTCATTGCCATATGGGATTACATTCTCATTGCCAAGGGGGAATACATGCTCGTGGTAACTGGGGGACAGCGCCGATGGGCAGAAATGACAGCCATTGACAGCCGAGCAGAGAGCAGGGGGCTGCCCGGCTGTATTCAGAGCACTGCATGTCCCGGCTATTTAAAATAATACCCCTTTCACACCAGAAAATGCAGGGACTTTCCCGGTAATATGGTCCCAGGATCATGGAGGGACATTCCCAGACTGGCCCCTTTTACACCAACATAGTCTCTGCATTTTCTGGTGTGAGGGCGAGAGAAAATCACCCCCGCCCTGCTTTAAACAACCAGCTATATCATGGGTCTTCAAACTGTGGCCCGCCAGATGTTGTGAAACTACAAATCCCAGCATGCCTTGCCACAGTTTTAACACTCCCTTATAGCAAAACTGTGGCAAGGCATGCTGGGATTTGTAGTTTCACAACATCTGGAGGGCCACAGTTTGAAGACCCATGAGCTATATCTTCGGAACCAACTGACCGAAGGCTTCAAATGATTTTAGTCCCATGAAAATGGGCCGTTTGGTTCCATAGAAATCTGTCTTCAAACATGAACAGCCAGAAATGAAAAAAAAAATATTGGTTTACCCGCAATATCTCTAGAACCAATGAACCTATAAGGACCAGGTATCAGATTGAAGGCCCAGCGATTTGGGTTAGACTGAGATCAACCTCGAGCTGCTGTGATGCCGGAGGGGGAACTGGCAGCCGTTGGAACCGGGTGGAGGTCGGAGTTAGCGGGTCCCATGTTATTCTATGCGGAAAACGTTCCAGGTTTGCCTGGCGGTATCTCCGGTTCCCGGAGACTAGCGAAACGGGGCTGGGCTTGTTGGAAAGCCCTGGCCCTCAGCTACAAAATGGTCCTATTTGGAGAGTGGGCCTGGAGCTATAGCTCCATCAGGCCCATTGTTAATCCGGCCCTGGCCGCAGGAACTAGCGACAATGACATTATAACTGGGTGGGCAAAATGAAATACCCATCCAGTTGTGAAGTCTGGCCAAACGCATCAAACGACTGATTGCTAAGTGTGTATAGTTGATTGAATCTGTCACATGGTCAGCAGAACTATCGGATAGCTCCTGGATTGCTCAGGTGTGTACCCAGCATTACTCAATGGCCACTTTTTATCACACAAAGTTGCAGTGGTGGTTCTTACCCTTTTCAAGGAGGGGGGCTCCAATGTGAGCCCCCCCCCCCACACACACACACACATACACACATTCCGGACCGGTCCCCTGCACGGGACCAGCGCATGCTCAGTAAATTCATATATACTGCACATGCGCTGGCCCAAGCCTCCATGGGCTGCCTTTGCAGCAGCCCCCGGAGGCTTAATCGGATTCCTGGGTCAGGCGCATATGCAGTATGGTCCGCGGTACTGCGCATGCGCAGAACCCATTTTGGGACTGCTGTGCATTTGCGCACATATAGGAATCCTGGAGGGAGGGAACACCTCCCAATAGGACTGCCTTCAGTGACTGGCAGGTCGGACTTCCAATAGGAAGTCACTGCCAGTCACATTGAAGCCAGAGCAGTCTCGCTGACTGCATCTGGCTTCACTTTAGGCACAGATAGTGGCAGATTTTACCTGGGGGGGGGGGCTACAGCCCATAGGTAAAAACCGCCACTGCCAAGTTGTCATACTGCTCAACAGAAACTATTTTTTATAGAGAACATCCCCCCTTAGAAAATATTATGGAACCCATATATCAGAGCTGCCCTAATGTGGTCCTCAAGGCACCGTAACAGGATTACCATGCTTAGGTACAGGTGACTTAATTTATACATCAGTAAATTTGATTAAACCATCTGTGCTCAGTCATGGATATCTTTAATACATGGATCGTGAGGGTCTGGCAACCTCTGGCAACCTCTACCACACAGTATATAGTTTGCAATACAAATGCGATTTTAAGCATCAGTATTTCCCAAATTCAGTCTCCAACAACTCATGTTTTCCAGGTCACCCATCAGGTACACAGGTGCACTCATTACTCAATGACATATTATAAAAGATCCACAGGTGGAGCTAATTATTTCACTTGTGAATCTGTGAGGAGACCTGGAAAACATGTGCTGAGAACCAAGTTTAGGAACCACTGATTTAGATAAATATTTGTAATCATGATTTATTTATTTACTAAACACTTTTCCCCATCAATTTCAGGTAAACCTGAAAAAAGCATTCTAAATTATGTCTTTAGTGCAGTAGTATAGAAAATATAAGTGCTCTATGTCTATGACTTTAGACACAAGATTTGCACAAAGAGCAATGTAGGCAATTAATGCTAATTAATAAAAACGGCATTATAATTGTACATTCCAAACATTATTGTTTTGTGCTTTCTTCATTACTGCCATAGACTGCCACAGCTAAAAAGCCTCTATCCTTACATTTATATACAGTTACTGATGGATAGAGGGAAAACAACATCAGTTAAGTCCCTGACTAGCACTATAAACATTTGGATTAAAGAAAATTCCTTTACTCTTATTGGAGATTGTTATCTCTTAATGTTAATAACACATGCTTGCATTCCTCAGTTATGTAGGAGAGGTGATAGCACATATATCCCTATTCCTTTTCTTGTAATATTATAAGATATATGCATGTAAGCATGAGAAAATGTTACAAGGTTAATGCTAGGTGGTACTTAGTACCTTCTAAATTCTACGTGCTGATTTCTTCAACAGATTGTTCCTGCTGGAGGCAATGTGGAGAGGAGTGTTTGTTTCTCCACAGATGATGCTCGTGTCTGATGATCTGTTCTTACCGGGACCAAGTGTGGAACCTGCGGGTCACAGGTCTTTCGTTGCCACAAAAGGCTTCTGTAGTGCTTCTGTGTGCACCTATCCAGTAGGCCAATTAAGCACCAGGACAAGTTAATGACCCCAAATTTAGCTACATGTCTGGTTATACTAAGGCTTGGAAGTGTTCCACTGCTCCCTCCTTTGTGCCTGTGTCAATTTTGTGGTCTCTATGGAGTACATTTTGAGCCTACAAAATAAACTGTGGCCACTTTTCATAAGGTCTGGCTCACGTGGTACTAATACCAATCCTCCCACTTCCCAATTCCCTCTTTTTTTCCAATTTTTTTCGGCTTTATTTCTCTGCCATCTTCACACATTGCTTCCTAATGTTTCTATATTTTTGCTTAAATGTATCCTTCCTAAATCTACCCCCTCACCCCTACCCTTGTAAGGTGAGTAGAATGTACCCCAGCCTAGTATTTTTGTCTCTCTTACTGGCCATTTGTAGTACGTGTATTCTGCATTGGTTTTAGTTTTTCATTTCTACTGACTATATGTACCCCAACAGAAGTCATAAGTTTCCCAAAGGGTCAAAGCACCTGTGGGGCCACCTGTGGCTGGCAGAGGACAGAGGGTGACAGACTGGTGGTGTGGATGTGTTAGGGGAAGAGGGAGGTATGCTGGTGTGCGTGTTGGGGGTAGAGGGAGGTATGCTGGTGTGCGTGTTGGGGGTAGAGGGAGGTATGCTGGTGTGCGTGTTGGGGGTAGAGGGTGGTATGCTGGTGTGTGTGTTAGGGGGTAGAGGGTGGTATGCTGGTGTGTGTGTTAGGGGGCAGAGAGTGGTATGCTGGTGTGTGTGTTAGGGGGTAGAGAGTGGTATGCTGGTGTGCGTGTTGGGGGTAGAGGGAGGTATGCTGGTGTGCGTGTTGGGGGTAGAGGGAGGTATGCTGGTGTGCGTGTTGGGGGTAGAGGGAGGTATGCTGGTGTGCGTGTTGGGGGTAGAGGGTGGTATGCTGGTGTGTGTGTTAGGGGGTAGAGGGTGGTATGCTGGTGTGTGTGTTAGGGGGCAGAGAGTGGTATGCTGGTGTGTGTGTTAGGGGGCAGAGAGTGGTATGCTGGTGTGTGTGTGTTAGAGGGTAGAAGGTTAACAGTGGCAATGTGGGTGTGTAAGGGGGACATTTGGGGGATATATTTCTAGGATGACATTAAGTTCCCAATCCATCCATAACACTAGGGAATGACATTGTAGTGGAATTAGCATAAATTCACAGACACAACTGCAGGAATAGACACAAGAATGACTGTAACTCAGAATCATGCCCTATGAGGAGTGATCCCACCCCTTCAAAAGACTCAAGGACCCCGCCTCCAAGAGGGATGCTTCCAGAACTTTCTCTGGCTAGTTTTCTATCCCAATCTGCCCCTGGTGGTATAACCAGCCAAACTACAGCATGAGTGGAGTATAAAAGCGTACAGTTACATGAAAGTTGCAAAATGATTTCATCTATTCCTAATAATATTGTTAAAATATTGTGAAAGAGTATATAATCTTCCCCTACACGTGTTTCTTACTAGGAGATACTAAGGAAAGGAAGAGCTAGGGCTCCGTGAGAATTTACGTATGAAGAAAGGGCCTGATTCAGACCTGTTCGCTAGTCTGCGAACAGACTTTTGCGGGTCCGCAGGGAGAGGGCGGGACTAAAATGGCACGATCTGCGTCATTTTAGCCCCTCCCCCATCCATGGACCTGCAATTTCATGCTGAAACCTGGGGCGGGGCTTGGGGACAGCCTCGCCCCGCCCCCAAAACTAAGCCTCTTCCCGCCCTCCTTTTTATTCCTCTCCTGGGCTTCTCCCGGGGAAAGTTTCAAAAAGTCGGCAGGTATGGTCTGCGTATGTTCACAGCCTAGAAAACAGGTAAACACCGCCAGCCAGAATGCATGCCACCGTGCGAATCCCCACATTTGCATGCGTGGAAATGTGTACAGTTACACATCCCCTCGCATGCAGCCGCACGAATGAAAAACCATTCAACGACTCTTCCTGTTTGCAAAAAAAAAGTCAGTCTAGAGTGACTTATTTCTGAAGGAGATGGCTGAAAAGTGGGCAGCCGCTGATATCATGTGACATCAGCCACCTACCATGAGCATGTATCAACCTGCCTGCATTTCCAGGGGAACGCTTAGTGTTTTCATGGAGACAAAACAAACAAAATCTCTTTAGGCGCTTATTTGGTACATATTATCATCTAATTTTACCACATATACTTAGAATTAAGCTGCAGAAAACGAAAGTATGCTTGTGATTGCATATAAAGATGTTTATATATATATATATATATATATATATATATATATATATACAACTAGGAGTGACTCTAGTCGCGCCACACAGGAGGCTGCTACTCTAGAAAGACTCCCCTGTTAGTGGGAGACAAAAGGTATGGATAGTAGAGAGAGTAGAGAGCGCCAGAGATTTCCACCACCTTAAGTACAGTGTTCGAGTCAGGTATGTAAATGATCAGAACATTTTTTGAAAAATTAACATATTTTATTAAAACGTTTATAATAAAAAACGTGTGGTGTCTCAGTTCTTTTTGAAGACGGATATAACCCAACGCGTTTCGTCTTTAGAAAGACTTCATCAGGTGTTTCAACTTAAAAAGTTTTAGAGGTCCATATGAGATGAGAATAATTTGGTCCCAAATTCTTCTAGATATGAGGAATCTTCACACGATTATCGATTCAACAAATACCCAATGATAGAGGTTTGATTAAAACCGGACAGAGTGGAACAGGATCGGATGCACGGTCTACGTGGTCAAACAACCTTAATTTCTTCCAGATGTTGTCTAGGATAGACACGGTTGTGAAGATGGGACTGAGTCCACATAGAATGGAGTTGTTGTAAAGTCACCTATATGGTGTCTTTTTTCTATAGCGATTCTTCCAGATGTAATCTAGGGTAGACAAGATGGTGTAGATGGAACTAATTCCACATGGACAGACGCTGCTGCAAAAACACTTGTATGATGGCTTTGTGCAACAGTGGTTCTGTACAAAAGTATCAAATGGGGCATCAGCAACGTCCGATGACTATATATATATAGGGGCTCTATCTCACAGCGGAGAAGGCGGCACACGGTAAATGAATCATAGTGGAGTCAGGAATGTCATGCAACGTTTCGATTTTATTCTTTCAAAATCGTCATCGGCATAAAATAAACAATCACAAGCTTACCTTATATCCCCGCTTCACCGTGCACGCCACAGCACGTTTCCCGCGACAGCCGCACTACGTCATTCAGCAGGCGTCCCCGCACGTCACGCAGCCATGGAGACCAGCATCAACAAACAACGCTAGTCACCCGGCAACGATCGACGCGCAGTGACGTCACATCTGTCAGACGAAGTTACGTCCCAGCGGTAAACAGTGCTGTTTAGAGTGATTAAAACAGCTGAAGGATGAGGATAGGGAAGGATATCACATCAGCAATAACATCAATAAATATGAAAATGGTATATATAAAGATGTTTACATAAATATAACCACAAAAAATACAAAAAAATCACAAAAAATTTCAAACAATTCGTGCCAGAGGCTAAGGCAGCGCGAATCGCAGCCCTATGCCCAGCCATCCGTTCCCGTAGGGTTCTTTCAGATTTCCCCACGTATTGGAGCCCACAAGGGCAAGAAATAAGATAGACTATATAGCGGGTGGTACAGGTGACACGATGCCTGATGGAGTATCTCTTGCCAGAGAATGGGTGACAAAAGGAATCCCCCACAGTCAGATTTCTGCAAGTGGTGCAGTTTAAGCACCTAAAACAGCCATTACGTCGGCCCAAGAAACCAGTACTGGCCGGAACACTGGGGAGAGGGGTGATGTCCGTACGGACCACCCAGTCCCGAATGTTCCGGCCCCTGGTATAACAGGGCATCAACTTCACATCCTTAAGTCCCAGTGATCCATCAGTGGTAACCAAAGGCCAGTGTTGTTTAGAAATTTGACAAATCCCATCACTGGCAGTATTATAATGGTTCACCCAAGGCATTTTCTTGGTAGCTGTATTGTCCCTGACCTTCGGTACAAGTAAAGATGCTCTAGGTAAGGATAACGCTCTCTGTTTAGCTCTAGTGAGGAGATCCAGATCATAGCCACGTACCAGAAAATTCTGGATCATGGCATCAATTTGGATAACAGCTTCAGTGGCATCACTACAAATCCTACATGCTCTTATGAATTGGGAGTAGGGGAGCCCGAACTTCAAAGGTTTAGGATGATGACTGGCTGCATGTAGTATGGTATTACGATCAGTATCCTTCTTGTATAATGAAGTACTGATACAGCCAGCATCTAGTCGGACCGCTACATCCAAAAAACTAACAACATGAGGATGGATGGAGAAAGTCAATTTAAGAGGTGATGTCGACTGGTTATGTCGACCAATCATGTCGACAAATGCAGTTTCACTGCCTGTCCATATCAAAAAAATATCATCGATGTATCTAGCATAAAAATAAATCATGCCAGATACATCTGGATCAGAAAAAAATATTTCATCCTCGGCTATAAACATATACGCGTTGGCGTACGATGGGGCCACATTGGACCCCATCGCACAGCCAGAGCGTTGTAGGTAGAATTTACCATCATGTACAAAAAAATTATGAGTGAGGAGCAGCTCCAATAAATTGCACACAAAATCGATGGATGGACCCTTGTACAACGGATTATTATCAATGAGCATACGCACAGAATGGATACCAGCCAAATTCGGGATCACAGTATATAGGCTGGACACGTCAATACTACATAATAAACTATTGGGTGGCACAGAGCCCAATGATATAAGTTTGTTGATAAACGAAGTAGTATCGAGCAGATATTTACTGTGCTGTAGGATACATGGCTGTAGCAGAGAATCTAAATATACTGCACTGTTCTGAAATAATGAATTACAAGCAGCAATAATGGGACGCCCAGGAGGGGCAGTGGCATGCTTGTGAATCTTGGGGAGAGTGTACATCACAGGTACAACAGGCCAAGTTGGTATAAGTGCCTCTCCCAAAGATTCACAAATAACATTGCCATCTACCGCCTCCTTGACCAAAGTTGTTAACAAGGATTTAAACTGCACAGTAGGGTCACCATTCAAAGGGAGATACACATTATCATCAGACAGTTGGCGCTCAATTTCTTTCTTATAGGAGAGCAAATCCTGTATCACCACCCCCCCGCCTTTGTCAGCGGGGCGGATGATGATATCAGGGTTGCTCGACAATTTCTTTAGTGCCAAAAATTCCTGGGCAGACAAATTACCTTTAATATTTTTATTAGAATGCATATCAGTTTTAACAAGATTATTCACGTCATGGTTTAACATCCTAGAGAATGATTTGATCGAAATGTTATTAGTAAGAGGATCAAACCTTGATCTAGGTAATAACTTTCGCAACTGTGTCGGTATCTCTTCAGTTGAAGCCATAGGAACAGTCACAGATTGGACAGTGTCAGATCTATGAAAATGTTCATGTAACCGCAGTTGTCGATTAAGGCGATATTTCTCAATCTGCCAGGAAAAGTCATTGAAATTAGTCGTAGGGACATAAGACAACCCCTTACTCAGGACTTTAAATTCATCAGGGGATAGTTGGTACGAGGATAAATTGAAGATCACCGCGGTCTCCTGTTCAGCGGCGGTCTTCCGGGCTTTCTTTTTTCTCGCCCGTTTCCCACCCCGTCTTGTCCTGGATTGGAGTCGCTGAGCAATTGGGTCCGGGTGCGCACCCCTAAAGGGGCAGATCGGTATGGGGGTCCACTCGATTGGTCATTATAGTCAGAGTCACTTGTGGTATAATTATCATGGGAGCGGCCAGCTCGACTTGATCGATTAGGAAAGTGGCGTTGTGCTCTCCTTCTACTGTGACCCCGTTCCCTCTCAGGGTTAATCCACTGATAAACCACATTGCGTTCATAGTCGTTGACCACCTTTTCCAATTTCTGCTGTTTAAACTGTAAAAGGTCATGCTTGTATGAAGACAGTTGGTTCTTTAATTTATCATACCAGTCAATAGCAGAATCAGCAATAAGGAGAGGTTTATTAGTGGTTTCAAATAGACCAATTTTTTCTCGAGTAGCCTTCAGCTCACGCCCCGCCTCCTCAATAACAAGTAACATTAAATCATAACTACATTTATTTAAGACACCGGTACTTATGTAGTATCTGGGCGTCCGATTTAGAAATCGGATCAGATCGCATCGCATCGTATCGCATCGCATGCGACCAAATCGTATGCGATGCGATGGTCAAGATTTTTCTATAGGATTCAATGTTAAAATGGTCTGAGTCCATTTTAACATAGAATTCAATGGGAAAAAGGGGTCCTTTTCCTTTTCCCACTATCCAAGTGGGCATGAAGTTGGATATAAACCTGTGGCGAGCGTAGCGAGCCCCCGAGCCCGAAGTGTGGCGAGCGTAGCGAGCCCCGCAAGGGGACACAGAATACTTTTTAAGAAATATGCGTCCCCTCGCGGGGCTCGCTGCGCTTGCCACGCTATATAAAATCAACTCTATGCCCACTTGGATAGTGGGGAAATGAACAGGACCTTCTTAACATTGAATCCTATGCAAAATCGCATCGAATCGCATCGCATCGCATCTGATTGTATGCCTTAAGGTAAGGCATACAATCACAAAATCGGCAGCCCAGATACTACATAAGTACCAAGACACCTATCCACCGTTTGCAAAAAGATAGGTTGTGGCGTCCAATCGTCGGGCAATTTTTAACCCGAAAGCCACGGGGTATATGTTTGTCTTTATAGTAGTTAGATAAAGTCACACCGTGATAATAAATGTCTAGTTCTTTTTGTTTCAATTTCAACAACTCACGGTAAAGCAGGTCGGGAGATTTAGGGGTAGCAGCATCCAGAGGGTCTTTGAAAAGAATATCATCGGCTTCTGATTCCGAAAAGGTGACGGATATCCCTTGTGTGATTTTTGATAAATTGATGCACTCAAATTATATCATTGGGCTCTGTGCCACCCAATAGTTTATTATGTAGTATTGACGTGTCCAGCCTATATACTGTGATCCCGAATTTGACTGGTATTTATTCTGTGCGTATGCTCATTGATGATAATCCGTTGTACAAGGGTCCATCCATCGATTTTGTGTGCAATTTATTGGAGCTGCTCCTCACTCATAATTTTTTTGTACATGATGGTAAATTCTACCTACAACGCTCTGGCTGTGCGATGGGGTCCAATGTGGCCCCATCGTACGCCAACGCGTATATGTTTATAGCCGAGGATGAAATATTTTTTTCTGATCCAGATGTAATGGGGGAAATTTACTAAAGGAAATTTGTAAAAAAATAGGTGTATTTTTATCCAGAAATACACTTATTTTTGACATTTACTATCCCAAAAATACGGCAATTCGTAGTCGTATTGATGTGCTATCAATACGAATACGAATTGCCGTATTTTCGGGATAGTAAATGTCAAAAATAAGTGTATTTCTGGATACAAATACACCTATTTTTTACAAATTTCCTTTAGTAAATTTCCCCCAATGTATCTGGCATGATTTATTTTTATGCTAGATACATCGATGATATTTTTTTGATATGGACAGGCAGTGAAACTGCATTTGTCGACATGATTGGTCGACATAACCAGTCGACATCACCTCTTAAATTGACTTTCTCCATCCATCCTCATGTTGTTAGTTTTTTGGATGTAGCGGTCCGACTAGATGCTGGCTGTATCAGTACTTCATTATACAAGAAGGATACTGATCGTAATACCATATTTCATGCAACCAGTCATCATCCTAAACCTTTGAAGTTCGGGCTCCCCTACTCCCAATTCATAAGAGCATGTAGGATTTGTAGTGATGCCACTGAAGCTGTTATCCAAATTGATGCCATGATCCAGAATTTTCTGGTACGTGGCTATGATCTGGATCTCCTCACTAGAGCTAAACAGAGAGCGTTATCCTTACCTAGAGCTTCTTTCTTGTACCGAAGGTCAGGGACAATACAGCTACCAAGAAAATGCCTTGGGTGAACCATTATAATACTGCCAGTGATGGGATTCGTCGAATTTCTAAACAACACTGGCCTTTGGTTACCACTGATGGATCACTGGGACTTAAGGATGTGAAGTTGATGCCCTGTTATACCAGGGGCCGGAACATTCGGGACTGGGTGGTCCGTACGGACATCACCCCTCTCCCCAGTGTTCCGGCCAGTACTGGTTTCTTGGGCCGACGTAATGGCTGTTTTAGGTGCTTAAACTGCACCACTTGCAGAAATCTAACTGTGGGGGATTCCTTTTGTCACCCATTCTCTGGCAAGAGATACTCCATCAGGCATCGTGTCACCTGTACCACCCGCTATATAGTCTATCTTATTTCTTGCCCTTGTGGGCTCCATTACGTGGGGAAATCTGAAAGAACCCTACGGGAACGGATGGCTGGGCATAGGGCTGCGATTCGCGCTGCCTTAGCCTCTGGCACGAGTGACCAGCCGGTGGCAAAGCACTTTGCACTGGCTGGCCACAGTATGTCCAATCTACGTTATATTATAATTGACCATATTCCACAAAACTTGCGCGGGGGTAACAGACCTTTGGCCCTTGTACAGTGTGAATCTCGTTGGATCCACCGTCTGAGGACTATGGTACCCCATGGTCTTAATGATCATTTGGGTTTCCATGCATTTCTGTAAATTGACTTGGACGGAACTTGCCTTTATATATATATGATAGGGTGTACTATTGTATGTATAAATTTCTTTTTGTATATATCTATCGCAATTGTTGTACAGATCTATGTGAAATTTTTTGAAATTTTTTGTATTTTTTGTGGTTATATTTATGTAAACATCTTTATATATACCATTTTCATATTTATTGATGTTATTGCTGATGTGATATCCTTCCCTATCCTCATCCTTCAGCTGTTTTAATCACTTTAAACAGCACTGTTTACCGCTGGGACGTAACTTCGTCTGACAGATGTGACGTCACTGCGCGTCGATCGTTGCCGGGTGACTAGCGTTGTTTGTTGATGCTGGTCTCCATGGGCGGTATTCAATGACGTGAATCGTTGGTCACGGCGATTCTGATTTCAGATTCGCCAGCCATTCGCCGTTTTTTTTACGTCGATTCGCCACGCGTAGGGATTCGTCGGGAGTCGCCGGGACTAGCTGTGTCACCCTATTCAACGTGGCTGAGAATCGCCGCCCCCAACGGCGATTCTCAGCCAATCCGGCGTTTCCCTAAACAGCTTCAGTACTGTAAGAAATTGCAGTGAAATGCAAGAAAAATGCAAATTACCCTGAAAAAACGATTCCAATACAGCAGACTGCAAAAGCTGTGTAATCTCCTCAAAGGCCAAACGAAGGAGTGAGGTGGGGAGGAGAATCATGGGTAAGTGAGGTGCACCATGGGTAAGAACAGTGCTTTGTGGGAGAAAAAAAAATACCAGAAAAAATTAAATATATATTTGTATAGCACTTCTACAACCATCAAATCACACAAGGGCAGCAAATATTATTAGATTACACTTGCAGAGTGAAATTAAACACTTAAAACCAATTATTTCACAGGTTCATAACAAAGTTCACCATAAAAAGATGACGAGGGACACTCGGTGAGGAACGGCGATATGAAACAAGAAATAAGAATCGCCAACTTCTCATTGAATACACTTTTGGCGATTCATGGTGATTCCCGTCGACTACCGGCGAATCCCCATGAAAATTCCTATAGACAAAAACCGGCGATTTGTAGAGAATAACATTTGGCGATTGGTGCTTCATTCACCGGTCGTCATCGGCGAATAGAGGTCGTTGAATAGGGTGATTCGCTTTTTCAGCTCAAAAAAACGCCGGCACACACGAAAAAAACACAGAATCGCCATAAAACTTGGCGAATCTGCCTCATTGAATACCGCCCCATGGCTGCGTGACGTGCGGGGACGCCTGCTGAATGACGTAGTGCGGCTGTCGCGGGAAACGTGCTGTGGCGTGCACGGTGAAGCGGGGATATAAGGTAAGCTTGTGATTGTTTATTTTATGCCTGATGACGATTTTGAAAGAATAAAATCGAAACGTTGCATGACGTTCCTGACTCCACTATGATTCATTTACCGTGTGCCGCCTTCTCCGCTGTGAGATAGAGTGTCTGGATATGACCGCTGTTGGTCTTTGGTGAGCACCGGGACAGTTTTGGAAGTTATCAGTGTGCTTGGCCGTTTGGACTATATATATATATATATATATATATATATATATATATATATATATATATATATATATATATATATATATATATATATATATATATAAAAGAACCTGTGCTAGGTTTAAATGAAGTTGGACCAATGTGAACAGATCATCTATATATGTCTAGTGTCCACTTGTCTCCGATACACTGCCATCTTTTGGCAGCAAGTGAAACTACATCTTTTTCTCTCTCACACACGCACAAACACAGACGGTAGCAGACTTGCTGTCGAAGCTTTTGCTTCAAGCTGGCTTACTAGTACAAAATATGCAAAAAGCTGTCAACAAAAATATATTGTATTTATTGTTCACACAAAATTTATAAGAATATAAGTAAAAAAAAACAAAAGAATCAATTGATATGTTCACATTGGTCCTGCTTCACTTAAACCTAGCGCAGAAACATTCCTATAATCTGTTTTCATGGGGACGCCCATAGAACGCTGGACGTTCCCCTGCTGCTGCCCCCTGCCTATGCAAACACCTTGGCAAATGTGATCCTCGATGAAAGCGTTCACACAGGGGTCTGCACATGCGCATTGCCCATGCACAGACAAGCACAATCGGAAACAGGGTGCAATTCGTCCCCAACTGCTTAAATCCTAATCAGGCCCAAAGTGTATGCTGCATGTAGCAATGACTCCACCTACATACAGGGCCCGATTCTGGTTCACTGGCAAAAGCAAATTCTCTCTCTAATGGACAAAACCATGTGCACTGCAGGTGGGGCAGATGTAATATGTGCAGAGAGAGTTAGATTTGGGTTATTTTGTTTCTGTGCAGGGTAAATACTGGCTGCTTTATACTTACACTGCATTATAGATATCAGTTTGAAGTACAAACCCCACCCAAATCTCACTCGCTCTGCACATGTTACGTTTGCAGGAAAATTTGCTTGCCATGTAACGCTGCCTGCCTCCCGCACTTATGCCTGCCCCGCCACCGTTTCACCTTGCAACCATGCGATAACGAAGACACATCCCCTCGCTTGCCACCGCTGCAGGAGAAATCATTCGAAAGTCACTGTCCATCGAATGATTTCTCCTGCCTTCACAAATAAAATTCAGTCTAAACTGACTTTCATTTGTGGGCACCGGGACGAAGACGGGGCAGGTGGCTAACATCATGTGACGTCAGCCGTCTGCCCCCGGCAGGCAATGGCCCACCCATGTGGGAACACCCAGCATTTTTATGGGGATGACCAATAAATGCTGGGCATTAACATGGCCCAGCAATGCCACCGCCCCCATTCCTTCTTCCCTGCTGCCAATGGCCTGGTGACTGAGTAACTCCTCTCAGCTATTCTCAGTCGGGGTTTGCAGAAATGAGTATGTGCAAACCCCGACCATCAGGGCAGGGGCCGAATTTGGATCCAGAATCGGCCCCTAAGTCTTTTAAGTTTCTTTCCTAAAATTACAAAGGGTCACAATGAGCTATGAACAATTTCATTTTTCAGTACTGGTCCTCTACTGTGGAATTTATTTCAGCTCCTTACAAAGCGTACAAAGCCATTCAGTAGAGAGTAACTGTAATTAACAACTGGGAGATCTGGCATGTAATTACTAAGCACAGCATATCACAATGAGGTTTCTAGGCAACCGGTAACACAATTACTGCTGATAAAATAAAAACTTCACGTAACACTTAAAAACTAAACTAGAAATTAATCTATTTTCAATGTCATTTTAGGTTTTTCTGACATGTTAAGTTAGCTGTACTGAAAAGCATGTTATACATTTTGAACAAAGCTTTTGTTGCACACTCGGTTCACTGCCAATTTATTCTTTTTGCCTCTAAAAATTAGACCAAATGTCTTTTAATGTGAGCAGAGAAAATGTAATAAGGATGTTTCCCATAGTGTGAGGATACAAATAAACCATTTATGGCACATGTACTTCCATGTCGATTTGGAAACAACAGTGATTAAACAGTTGTTTCCAATTGTAAAGTGCAACGGAATATGCTGCGCTATATAAGAAAGTGTAAATAAATAAATGTACTGTAATATTTCTGCTTTTTATATAAAAAAAAACAATGTTTTGAAATGAAAACATCACACTCAATAAGGGCCACATTGATGGCGCTGATGAAGCTGAGGCCCAAGCCTCATATGCAAGTAGGCCCAGAAAATCTGATTGTGACCAACAGGCAGGGGTTAAAGTGTGTGTGTGGGGGGGATGGGATGGAACTGAGTTCCACCACATGTAATGGTAGGGTAACTCAGTTCCACCTCCACCTCAGCCCTGTACAGTAATTCCTATAGAAAAGCCTGTCACAGTGGCCTCCTTGTCTGGCACAAAGAAGGGGAAGCTGCTGGTGGGACAGAGACAGATAAGTATATAAAGGGAACCTACTGTGGACATTTTGTGAAAGGGGTACTACATCTGTGGGCATTATGTGAATAAGCAATACTACTGTGGGCATTATGTGTAAGTGACACTACTGTGTGGCATACATGTTTAAGGAGTACTACTGTGTAGCATAACATGAATAAGTGGCACTACTGAGTGACACAATGTGAATAAGGGGCACTAATGTATTTTTAATGTCAATAAGGGGCACTACTATGTGGTGTAATATGAATCAGTGGTACTACATGCAGTGTAAAGGAATATGATTGTACTAGTTGGGTGCAATTTCAATTGGTGATCATCATCGTTCTTGTTAGGCCACTGAGCCTTTATAAAGTATGAAAGTAGGAGAACAAATTTTGTAGGTTGCAGGTGGTGCCAAAAAACCTGGCACTAGCCTGGGCTCCGGCTAATGGGGTTTGGTGTCAGGGGAAATGAGTTCCACTACCTCATCAGGACCACTTTAAGCACTGCTGACAGGGTTGGTCTCTGACCATTGAAAACATGCTTGTCTGCTAGCACTGCTTGAGAAAGGAACATAGGATCCGAAACATGTTGCAGATGCAGGAGGGATTTTAATACGTTTGGAGACTTGCCATTGCAGAAGCTTATAGTGAGGTGGCTGTTAGTGGCAAAGTCTAAGATCTCCGCAGGTGCCAGCTGACTTAGGGTATGTAATAGAGTCGGGGTCAGGCTCAGATGCTGCTGTGGCTTTACAAACTTGGCCACAGAAGCACAATTCAGGATGCAATCAACATTCTTCAGACCTGCCAGCCAGAACGAGTGTTAACTCTGAGTTCACCCCAGATTATCATAACAATTCCTAGAGGAGGAGGTTGGAAACCAGGTAGTGGGGCTTACCAGGGGTTCCCCTGTGCCCCTATGGGCCAGTCCAATGCTGCTGAAGCAGTCATTAAAATGGGGAATATCACAATCAAAAGACAGCTATGCATAGACAACCAGTAGAGTGTTGAACATTAACTTGTTATATACGATCATTTAAAAGACAATATGATATCAAATAGAAGAGCTGTGAAAGGATTCTTGAGTGCTGAAGAAATTAAGCTTCTCAAGCTACTATATGAGTCCACTGTTCCAAACCACAAAATTAACACAGCTTAATAAAGCATTTATACCAAACATCAGGAAAATCACAAATGCACAAGCTGTGAAGATCCCTAGCAGCTCCAGGTATGGAGAAAGTACCGCCCACCAAACACAAAATAGAAAGCATCATCTCCAACAAATCCATATAGGCACATCGCCAGCAGAGGAAAAAGAGGGGGTTGAGACCGCGCTCGCTAAAAACATGCAACAGGTGTAAATGTGTATTTAAAACATTTATTATGAACACGAATAAATCTTAAATTATTTGGGATAAAACATATATCTGTTTAAAAATTGGGGGTACAACAGTGTAACAGAGAGAGCAAGGATAGTCACCCACAGTTTGGCCGTGTAATGTCCTGTGTCCGTTCCTATTAGTGCCTCCAGATAATCGTCCGGTTAGGAAATGCCAAATGCAGGAAAACTTGTATTAGGAGAGATGCTTGTCTCCAGACCAGGGAGCGCCTGATGTAGTGAGGTGCTCTACCTGGTGTGCATGGAAGTATTGCCTTTCGGTTCCTGATTTAGGGAGTGGTTCTGGAGACTGGTCCGGTTTGCAGGTGATGAAAAATGGGGCGTCTGAATAGTTTGGGTGTCCTTGCTCCCCTCCACCATCATCACAACCCAGAGAAGCCGTTTAAAAGAAAGTTACCATGATAGGTTTTCTTACAAGTTTGGGTCCAGTATTCAGACTGTAATTACCTTGGAACGATTTCCATGTATATACTGTACACTGCATTATGAATACCTTCCGTGGTTTTCTTTTTCCTTTTTACAAAATAAGACAGGTCTATATTGAATAAATTAAAAAATAAACAGTTGTCCCTTTAGTACCATCATAGGGTATAAAGGGAAGTATATTTTCCTAATATGAAAAATTGGATAGAAAAGGAACTCTGGAATACTTGTTATGTATAACATGGCTGAATTATCGCTAACCCATTATCTGACATGGGGTAGATGGCCATTGTATCTCTCCCTAATGCTCCATCTTCTGTAGAACTAAAAGCCCAGTACAATATACCACACATGATGGGCTTGTTAATTCAAATGTAGGAATAAAAAAGTAATAAAATATCGGTCTGTTTAACCAAATTATGTGTCCACATTGCCTATAGAAGAATTTCTGGTTATTCTTGATTTAAATCCAGATATACATCCTGTCATTTTGTGTGAATTCATTTGTGGGTGTAGGGAGCAAATTGGTGGTGCCTCGGCATTTGAACGCGGGCAACAGCACCGCATCTAGCACCATTCACCTCCCAGCCAAATTAACCCAAAAGTGATTGCAACCCTATGGGAGTTTTGTGCGAGTTTGAGCTGCCTTAAAGCGAATCTGTTGCAGCGCTGATTTGTCTTCTTCTGCAATTACATTTTCCCATTCAACTCATACAGTAAGTCTAGGGCGGCTGGAACCCTTAACCTGTTAACCTGTTAATTTTTTGCAATATAGAGAAAAAAGAGTTTAAAGTTGTGCTGCTGAATGGATCTGATGTGAATACGAACCCCGCTGAATAAAACAACGCTGGACACACTGTTTTCATTTTCAATTTTTATAAGATAAAGGGGAAAACACACATAAGTGATATCACCACACAAAATATAAATAGTATAAACACACAATCAGTATATCTACAATCTCATTAAATTAATAAAAAATGTAGCAACGGTTCCTATAGGATAGTGTTTTAAATGCCGGCATTTAAAACACTATCCTATAAGAAACCATTTGAAATTCGGGATTGCTCCAGAGATGAAGAATTATAAACAAACCCTGAGTCATTTTAGACTTACGAATGAGGGAGGAATGTCACCAATAATAATCTTTACGGACATACGGTAGAAATTATACAAACCTGCAATATTACAAACAATAGAGGGGATATGTATACGCATATGTATAACTACAGACTTTATGACTTACTGAATACTTACCTAACAAGCAAACCAATTAATCAATTATCCTAGCACCTTAGCCATTAACAAAGGGGAACATATGTATAAGAAACTAATAACCCTTTAAGCTCATTTCACAGATGATTGAACAACAATTATTATACTAATAAAGAGATTACTTTAAGAAGATTCTTCATGCGTGTATTTAGACAATTCAATGTGCTTGTTTTCCTTTCTCTTATTATAATTAAATTAATTAACGGAACAATATTATGCACACGCCCACATCCGGGAACCCTCATGAATATGCATGAGAAACCAGGTACATAAGGGGCTTACCGGTGCAGACCAGGTGGGTCCTGATGAAGCTCTCATAAGCGAAGCGCACGCTGACTAATTGTTGTGATTCCCTACTCCCTTTCCCCACATATCGATGTTTAAATATTTGTGATCTTTAACCAGCCGAGCCCTTGCCTCACGAGCATGTGCCAGTCGCCACTGGGCACGCCAGGTCAGAGACGCAGTGTCTGACGTCAGCACTGTCTCTCCTGACCGCTCAGACGGGCTCCAAGCCCCCGGCGCACTATTCATAGACGCCGCGGCTTACCCCGTATTTCAGCGGGAGGTGTTTGCGGCTCTGTGCTACTGACTGCGGGGGCACGGTGGTCTGACTGTGAAAGTGGCAGCTCACATCAGACACCGTCCACGCGCCGGCACCGGAGACGAAACCCCAGACCCGGGACCCGCCACTGACTTGCAAGCGGGCTTACACTCCATACAGTTAATATAACCTGTTATTTACGAGTGCTTGGGCTGAGCCGGATAACAATCAGTCTCCAACAAATTTTGCCTTTTCATATACGTGGAGACAGACAGCAAATCAATAATTCTGTCAAGGGGGATATAGTATTGTAGTCACATCAAATAGGATATATTATCCTTTTTAAATCACTTTCGTGTTTCATGTTCTGTAATGTTTGTGTCCATACTTCGCTACAATTTTAAAGATTTGTAATAAAGGTTACATTTTAGATCAATCATTTTTCTCTGTGCACCACACAGCGACATTCTTTCCTTTCCCTGTTGCTATAATAAATTTGTATACAGTGGTAGCACACCCTCCACTTGTTTCAAATGTATATTAAAGAAAATAATATATGAGGGTAAATCCAATAAATCTTCGTAATATTCAAATCCTGTGGGACTGTTCTGACCCCTTTCCCCAAAACTCCCCCCAACCTGTCTAATAAAAAATGTATATTAAGTATACAATTATATAGCGCTTGAAAATAGTGCATTGATATTGGAATCTCCGTATAGGTCAAAGCATGGGTTAATAAAGAGTTAATTCCAGCTTTATATGAAGCAGGTTTTTAGAAATCAGGCAGGTAAAGCACATGGGTTGCGGTTATGCAGAAAGTTTGTTAGCAGATAGATATATATTAGTAACAGTCAATTGGGCCCATACATAGGTGCGGTAGTTAGTATTGCAAGGAGTAGTTTAATAGCTCACCCTCCTTTATGAATCGGGTACTTGTGTATTAGCACGGCGGCCGATTTTACTACGTACGCAAACGATTTTGACGCTTATAATGGCATTTAATGTACTATAGCATTAAATGACAAATAGGGTGAAATTTACTAAGATGTGAAATACACTTCACAGGTTGCTATGGGCAACCAATCACATCCTGTCTACTATCTTCTAGAGGGTGGAAAAAAATAAGAAGTAGCTTCTGATTGGTTGCCCATAGCAACATGACCTGTGAAGTGTATTTCACATCTTAGTAAATTTCACCCATAATGTCATTTATTAAGGCCCCCCCCAGTATCTACGTAATCCTGAAGCGTGGCCAGCGCAGTGTACGTGTCCGACCAACCTTTTCATAGGCGTGGAGTCGATTTTATATAGTGTGGCGAGCCCGAAGCGTGGCGAGGGGACGTGTATTATGTTACATGTATCGCCCCGCTTATATGTAATTTTACCATTATTCTAGGTTCCATCAAAACCGATATATCATCACATCGCATGCCATACAATAATGGCATGCTATGAGATGTGATTTTTTAACGCATCTTTTTAATGGATTCACTGACACAGAGCAGTGAATACATTAAATAGGAAAATCGCATCGCATCGCATGCCATATAATATGGCATGCATTGCGATGCAAGGCGATTTCACTACCGTGAATAGCCCTCTACGCAAATGGAGTAGTGGGCGCCGTGATAATACACAAGTACCATGAATTGTTATCGTGTTGGGAAGAAGACGGGGAGCCGGGCAAGTCAACAGCTCAACCCGATGATGGTAGCTGTAGGCGTTCCTCAAATACGTGTCCCCAGATGGATTAGGGTCCAAAGGACGGGGACAGAGCTGAGATTTAGCCTCCTGCTAACCGTTATATGAGCGATGGCTGTCAGGTTGCTGCGGCTCCAGGGATGAGAGCACAGCCGACCAGCCATGTAACAAGGAGCAGCGGTAATGGGAGAGATGGGTAGGTTTGCTCTGCTGTCCGTGGTGAGCAATCGGCAACCAAGTAGCAGCGGCTACAATAATAACCAAGTTCTGGCAGCTCCAATGATAAGGGCCCGGCAGACCAGCTGTATATTCATTTTAATGGTGGACCAATCTGAATGAGGTTGTGACCCATATTTTCGCATTCTCCCACAACAGGGATAAGCAATTACAGTAACTTGTTGTATTTCTTTATATTTTGTTTTGTATTGCAAAGAAACTATTTGTAAAAACATGTTTTCATCATACTTACCTACTTTCCGGCCCCACCTACTGGAAGGGGCAGTGTGTTAGGCACATAGGGGGTGTGGCTGGTGGGAAAGTGGGCTGTCTGTGAGCATGGAAGCATGATCACACAAGCATGGCTGCCTAAAAAAGCAGGCACTTTTTAGTGTAGCTACAGCAACATAATTCACAGAATAACGTTAATGGGCCCCCCTTAGACTGTACTGTGTAGTGGGCGCTGAGGTGGGGTAGAGGTGGCTGGTTGGGAAAGTGGAATACTGTTCCACCTCTTTCCAGGAGCCTTCCGATGTCGAAGTATTGTTTTTATTATTGATTTTTTTGTTGTATATTTTTTAAGTACTGTTAGTAACCTCATTTAATAAGATTTTATCTTGTTATTAATAATGAATGTGCCAGACAATTGGGCCAGTATAACTACATGCAGAAAGTCTGTTCAATATAAGTGTAGTGATGTGATAATGCAGGGAATTCCAGTAAGAGGTCAGCTCTTGAAACAAACCTAGCAGTGACATCATTTTAAAAATAATGTATAAATAATAGTATGCGTGTTTTATAAACAGTGTATATCTCTGATAGATAGACCAGGTGGGTTTACTCTGTGGTGAACGATTTGTTACACATGTCACAAAGGAGCAGGTGTGTTCAATAGGCCTATTTGAGAGTTCACTGAATTATATCTTCTTATCTAGCTAGTTTTGTGCTGAACGTACCTCTCCATCAAAGCATTTCTAATAGGGTTATATGATGTATCTAGAAAATGAATGAAGACAGACCTTCATCTCTAAGATGCTGGGAAACTATGTACAGACAGCGTCAACAGATGATGTCAGCAAGATCATTTTGTTTTGGCTTGAAAAATAAATCAAACCAGTCTAATTCCTTTTTCTGTCCTTTTATTAAACATGCATCGTAACAACATAATGTACTTGTTTTAACCCCTTCCTGACAGAGCCTGTTTTTGCCTTCCTGACAGAGCCCTTTTTTTCAATTCTGACATGTCTCACTTAAGTGGGGATAACTTTTTTTTGCTTTTACTTATCCCAGTGATTTTGAGATTGTTTTTTCGTGACACATTGTACTTCAAGTTAGTGGTAAATTTTCGTCGATACAGTCTGTGTTTTTTTGTGAAAAATACCAAAATATCGTGAAAAAATGGAAAATTTAGCGATTTGCAAAATGTTAAATTTTCTGCTTGTGAGACAAATAATCTTACCACTCAAAATAGTGAATAACTAACATAGACCATATGTCTACTTTATGTTGACATCATTATTTCAACTTCCTTTTAATTTTTTGGGACACTAGGAGGCTTACAATATGAATAGCAAATTCTCAAATTTTCAAGAAAATTTCAAACACTGATTTTTTTAGGGACCAGTTCAGTTCTGATGTGACTTTGAGGGACTTGTATGTGAGACACCCCCATAAATGATGCCATTTCAAAAACTGCACCCCTCACAGTATTCAAAACAGCATTTTGGAAGTTTGTTAACCCTTTAGGTGTTTCACAGGAATTAAAACAAAGTGTAGGTGAAATTTCAAAATTTCTTTTTTTTTGCAGATTTGCAATTTTAATACATTTTTCTAAGGAACACAGTACATTTTACTAGAGAAATGTGACTAAAAATTGATTCCCCCAATTCTTTTGTTTTCATAAATATCCTATATGTGGCCCTAGTGTGCACGGTGACCAAACCACAGGCTTCATAATAGAAGGAGCACCTACTTGATTTTGGAGCCTCCTTTTTATGAGATTATTTTTTAGGCACCATGTAGGTTTCTAGGCACCATAACATGCTAAAAGTTAGGAACCCCCCCACAAGTGACCCCATTTTGCAAACTACACCCCTCAGGGAATTCAGCTAGGGGTATAGTGTACATTTCAAACCCGCAGGGGTTTCACCAATTGTGGTACAACTGGGCAGTGAAAATGAAAAATTATTTTTTTTACACAAAAATGCAGTTCTGGCTCCAAATTTGTCATTTTCAGAAGGTATGAAGGAGAAAAAGCACCCCAAAATCTGTGCCCCAATTTCTCCCGAGTACAGCAATGCCTCACATGTGACCAAAAAATACCAGTTGGGTGCATGGCAGGACTCAAAAGGGAAGGAGTGATTTTTGGATTTTGCAGCTCAGATTCTGGTGGAATTTTGGTGGGTGCTATGTCGCATTAGCAAGACCCCCCAAGCACCAATACAGTGGAACCCCCCCACAAGTCACCCCATTTTGCAAACTACACCCCTCAGGGAATTCATCTAGGGGTATAGTGTACATTTCAAACCCCCAGGGGTTTCACCAATTTTGATACAAGTGGGCAGTGAAAATGAAAAATTACATTTTTTTACACAAAAATGCAGTTCTGGCTCACAATTTTTCATTTTCAGAAGGTATGAAGGAGAAAAAGCACCCCAAAATATGTGCCCCAATTTCTTCCGAGTACGGCAATGCCTCACATGTGACCAAAAAATACCAGTTGGGTGCATGGCAGGACTCAGAAGGGAAGGAGTGATTTTTGGATTTTGCAGCTCAGATTCTGGTGGAATGAATGGTGGGTGCTATGTTGCACCAATACAGTGGAACCCCCCCACAAGTCACCCCATTTTGCAAAGTACACCCCTCAGGGAATTCATCTAGGGGTATAGTGTACATTTCAAACCCCCAGGGGTTTCACCAATTTTGATACAAGTGGGCAGTGAAAATGAAAAATTACATTTTTTTACACAAAAATGCAGTTCTGGCTCACAATTTTTCATTTTCAGAAGGTATGAAGGAGAAATAGCACCCCAAAATATGTGCCCCAATTTCTTCCGAGTACGGCAATGCCTCACATGTGACCAAAAAATACCAGTTGGGTGCATGGCAGGACTCAGAACGGAAGGAGTGATTTTTGGATTTTGCGGCTCAGATTCTGGTGGAATTTTGGTGGGTGCTATGTCGCATTAGCAAGACCCCCCAAGCACCAATACAGTGGAACCCCCCCACAAGTCACCCCATTTTGAAAACTACACCCCTCAGGGAATTCATCTAGGGGTATAGTGTACATTTAAAACCCCCAGGGGTTTCACCAATTTTGATACAAGTGGGCAGTGAAAAAGAAAAATTACATTTTTTACACAAAAATGCAGTTCTGGCTCAAAATTTTTCATTTTCAGAAGGTATGAAGGAGAAAAAGCACCCCAAAATCTGTGCCCCAATTTCTCCCGAGTACGGCAATGCCTCACATGTGACCAAAAAATACCAGTTGGGTGCATGGCAGGACTCAGAAGGGAAGGAGTGATTTTTGGATTTTGCAGCTCAGATTCTGGTGGAATTTTGGTGGGTGCTATGTCGCATTAGCAAGACCCCCCAAGCACCAATACAGTGGAACCCCCCCACAAGTCACCCCATTTTGAAAACTACACCCCTCAGGGAATTCATCTAGGGGTATAGTGTACATTTCAAACCCCCAGGGGTTTCACCAATTTTGATACAAGTGGGCAGTGAAAATGAAAAATTACATTTTTTTACACAAAAATGCAGTTCTGGCTCAAAATTTTTCATTTTCAGAAGGTATGAAGGAGAAAAAGCACCCCAAAATCTGTGCCCCAATATCTCCCGAGTACGGCAATGCCTCACATGTGACCAAAAAATACCAGTTGGGTGCATGGCAGGACTCAGAACGGAAGGAGTGATTTTTGGATTTTGCAGCACACATTCTGGTGGAATGAATGGTGGGTGCTATGTTGCACCAATACAGTGGAACCCCCCCACAAGTCACCCCATTTTGCAAAGTACACCCCTCAGGGAATTCATCTAGGGGTATAGTGTACATTTCAAACCCCCAGGGGTTTCACCAATTTTGATACAAGTGGGCAGTGAAAATGAAAAATTACATTTTTTTACACAAAAATGCAGTTCTGGCTCACAATTTTTCATTTTCAGAAGGTATGAAGGAGAAAAAGCACCCCAAAATATGTGCCCCAATTTCTTCCGAGTACGGCAATGCCTCACATGTGACCAAAAAATACCAGTTGGGTGCATGGCAGGACTCAGAACGGAAGGAGTGATTTTTGGATTTTGTGGCTCAGATTCTGGTGGAATTTTGGTGGGTGCTATGTCGCATTAGCAAGACCCCCCAAGCACCAATACAGTGGAACCCCCCCACAAGTCACCCCATTTTGCAAACTACACCCCTCAGGGAATTCATCTAGGGGTATAGTGTACATTTCAAACCCCCAGGGGTTTCACCAATTTTGATACAAGTGGGCAGTGAACATGAAAAATTACATTTTTTACACAAAAATGCAGTTCTGGCTCAAAATTTTTCATTTTCAGAAGATATGAAGGAGAAAAAGCACCCCAAAATCTGTGCCCCAATTTCTCCCGAGTACGGCAATGCCTCACATGTGACCAAAAAATACCAGTTGGGTGCATGGCAGGACTCAAAAGGGAAGGAGTGATTTTTGGATTTTGCAGCTCAGATTCTGGTGGAATTTTGGTGGGTGCTATGTCGCATTAGCAAGACCCCCCAAGCACCAATACAGTAGAACCCCCCCACAAGTGACCCCATTTTGCAAACTACACCCCTCAGGGAATTCATCTAGGGGTATAGTGTACATTTAAAACCCCCAGGGGTTTCACCAATTTTGATACAAGTGGGCAGTGAAAAAGAAAAATTAAATTTTTTACACAAAAATGCAGTTCTGGCTCAAAATTTTTCATTTTCAGAAGGTATGAAGGAGAAAAAGCACCCCAAAATCTGTGCCCCAATTTCTCCCGAGTACGGCAATGCCTCACATGTGACCAAAAAATACCAGTTGGGTGCATGGCAGGACTCAGAAGGGAAGGAGTGATTTTTGGATTTTGCAGCACAGATTCTGGTGGAATGAATGGTGGGTGCTATGTTGCACCAATACAGTGGAACCCCCCCACAAGTCACCCCATTTTGCAAACTACACCCCTCAGGGAATTCATCTAGGGGTATAGTGTACATTTCAAACCCCCAGGGGTTTCACCAATTTTGATACAAGTGGGCAGTGAAAATGAAAAATTACATTTTTTTACACAAAAATGCAGTTCTGGCTCAAAATATTTCATTTTCACAAGGAATGAAGGAGACAAAGCACCCCAAAATCTGTGCCCCAATTTCTCCCGAGTACGGCAATGCCTCATGTGTGACCAAAAAGTGGCAGGACTCAGAAGGGAAGGAGTGATATTTGGAGTTTGCAGCACAAATTCTGGTGGAATTTTGGTGGGTGCTATGTCGCATTAGCAAGACCCCCCAAGCACCAATACAGTGGAACCCCCCCACAAGTCACCCCATTTTGAAAACTACACCCCTCAGGGAATTCATCTAGGGGTATAGTGTACATTTAAAACCCCCAGGGGTTTCACCAATTTTGATACAAGTGGGCAGTGAAAAAGAAAAATTACATTTTTTACACAAAAATGCAGTTCTGGCTCAAAATTTTTCATTTTCAGAAGGTATGAAGGAGAAAAAGCACCCCAAAATCTGTGCCCCAATTTCTCCCGAGTACGGCAATGCCTCACATGTGACCAAAAAATACCAGTTGGGTGCATGGCAGGACTCAGAAGGGAAGGAGTGATTTTTGGATTTTGCGGCTCAGATTCTGGTGGAATGAATGGTGGGTGCTATGTGGCATTAGCAAGACCCCCGAAGCACGGTGAAATTATGAACCTAATATTCCATAGATGTGTGGTATAATTTAAAACACTCCTTTATACATAGGCCGGGTTTGTCGGGGCAAGTGTCACACTGGAAAATAGTTTGCTTTCTTATTCCCTTTTTATAGCAAACTTTGCACCTTTTTTGTGTCCTGCCCTTTTTTCCAGTGGAGGGGATTTCATCAGGAAAATGCTGCCCTGGTACAATACGGGGGCCAGTACTAGAAGTACTGGGGCCCTCTGCCTGCTGGTTCCCAAATATTAGGCCCTTTATGACTTCCTCTTGAAAGTGCATAAATGTCCCCCTCTGGCCGGTAGAACGGAATAGCACGTAAGCGTTATACAGTGCCATCTGGATGATATACACGGCCACCTTCTTGTACCAGATTTTTGTTTTCCGCAGGGCACTGTACGGCTTCAGTACCTGATCTGAAAGATCCACTCCGCCCATGTACCTATTGTAATCCAGGATACAATTAGGTTTTGAGGTGTGGGTACTGGTACCTCGTACAGGGACGGAGGTGGTACTGTCTCCGTGAATTGTTGTCAGTATAAGGACATCCCTCTTGTCCTTATATTTGACCAACAACATATTTTCGGTGCATATTCCCCTGCTTTCACCCCTTCTCATTACTTGGGCAATGTGCGTTTTTGGGAGGCCTCTTTGGTTCTTGCGCACAGTACCGCAAGCTGCTGTACCTCTTGAACCAAGGGCCTTAAACAGGGGGATGCTAGTGTAAAAGTTATCCACATAGAGGTGATAACCTTTATCCAGGAAGGGGTGCACTAAATCCCAGACAATTTTCCCACTAACACCTACGAGGGAGGGGGGGCATTCTGGCGGTTGAATTCTTGAATCCTTCCCTTCATAAACCCTAAACCTGTGGGTGTACCCTGAGGTGCTTTCACACAGCTTATACATTTTTATGCCATACCTTGCCCTCTTACTGGGAAGGTACTGGCGGAATTTAACCCTTCCTTTAAAATGTATAAGGGACTCGTCGATACAAATAAATTTTTCAGGGATGTACACCTCTTCAAATTTGGCACTGAAATGATCAATGACCGGCCTGACTTTGAATAGCCGGTCAAAGGTGGGATCATCTCTGGGTGGGCACTGTGCATTATCGGTGTAATGTATGAATTTAAGAATTGTCTCAAATCGAGTCCGGGGCATGGCCATACGGTAAAATGGAGTACTGTACAGAACATCTGTACTCCAATATTGCCTAATTTCTGGCTTTTTTACTATGCCCATATGAAACACCAGACCCCAAAACGTCATCATCTCTACTGCATCTACAGGGGTCCACCTAGCAAATGATGACGTGGGGTTTTGAGCAATAAACTGCTGGGCATATAAATTAGTTTGGTCCACCATTAAATTTATAAAATCATCAGAGAAAAATAATTTGAAAAAGTCAATTTCTCTGAGACCTGTGGAATCAAATTGGATTCCTGGCATGCCCAAAAACTCAGGAACCTGGGGCTCAAAATTGTCTGGTGGTGGGGTCCATACTAGATCAATTATTGGGGGGGGAATCTCAGCTGATCTACGGGGGCGTCTTTGAGGGGGTCCCTCATCAGCAGAGGAGGAAGAGGAGCTTAAGGCAAATCCTTCAAATTCCCCGCTTGCATCACTGCCTGTGTCAGAGTCAGAAGCAAGCATGGCATATGCCTCCTCCACTGAATACATTCTCCTGGATGATTGGGAGGACATTTGGGAGGACATTTGGGAGGACATTTGGGATGCCATTTTTATTTTTGTGTTACCGGTAGTGAAATGTTTCAACACGTGTATAGTGTAGGGGGGGGCACAAACTTTATTTCAATCCGGGGGGTATGTAGTGTGTAGTGTGTATGTGGTGCAGAAAAAAAAAAAAATGCTTTATACCAATAAAAAAAAAAAAAATGAAGGGGTTAAAAAAAAAAAAAAATGAAGGGGTTAAAAAAAAAAAAAGGAAGGGGTTAAAAAAAAAAAAGGTCCTGCGCCAAAAATTGAGCACAGATGTTGGTCAGTAACGTCTGTCACTGAACAGCGCTCAAAGGCAACAGGAATTTGATCAAAAAAAAAAAAAAAATAGATCAACCCTGTGCCGAAAGAGATGATCAGTGATGTACGTCACTGATCAGCGCACAGCGGCCACAGGACACCCACAAAATCACAGTGTGTGTAAAAAAAAAAATTAAAAAAATACCCCACAGCACACACACAAAAAAAAAAGGTGATCAGTGATGCGACACTGATTACCAGTGAGGTGCAGCAGGTGCACAACCTTTGGTGCAACTGACAGGTATATATAAAAAAAAAAAAACCTCTGTACCCCCAAAAAAGTTGCTGATCACCTCAGATATAGTGATCAGCACAAAAGGCGGGGACAGCAGACACAAAATTTAGCACTCTCTATCACTATCTCTCTCTATCTCTCTATCTCTCACTATCTAACACTATCTAACACTCTATGACACTGCAGCAGCAGCACTCACAGGTATATCTATATATAAAAAAAAACCTGCGCCCCCAAAAAGTTACTGATCAGTTAATTTATACTGATCAGCACAAAAGGAGGGGGCAGCAGTCAGTTATATAAAAAATATATAGCACAATCTGTCACTATCTCTCTCTATCTCTCTCTATCTCTCTCTCTCTATCTCTCTCTATCTCTCTATAACTATCACACTGCAGCAGCACAAAATATAGCACTCTGTCAGTAGGCCTCTCTCTCTATCTCTCTCTCTCTATCTCTCTCTCTCTATCTATAACTATATCACACTGCAGCAGCACAAAATATAGCACTCTCTGACACTATCTCTCTCTCTATCTCTCTCTATCTCTCTCTATCTCTCTCTATCTCTCTCTCTCTATCTCTCTCTATCTCTCTCTATCTATCTCTATCTATCTCTCTCTATCTATCTCTATCTATCTCTCTATCTATCTAGCTAATACTAATACAGTGCAGCAGCACAATATCACAGTATGGCACAATTATTGCACAGGATCCAGGAAGCAATCAGCAGCGATCAGGTAAGTATTGCAGCAAGTATTTCTGGTCAGTATGGCGGCAGGGGGGTACGGTGACCGCACTGCACGCTTTCCAGACCGGAATGGCGTCTGCAGTGCAGTCACCGTTAGTTTAAATCTCCCTCCTTGGCTGTGATTGGTCCGTCGGTCCGACGGACCAATCACGGCCTTTGGGGGCGGGCGGGGTGAGGTGGGGTGACACCAGTGTCACCCTTACACCCCGCGGTGATTGGTGCTGTACTTTACAGCACCAATCACCTCTGATCCCGTGTCACCGGCGAACGTTATTCGCCGGTGACACAGGAAAACGCTGTGAATGGCTGTTCACACTGAACAGCCAATCACAGCGATCGCCGACGGGGGGGCGGCATCGCAGCCCCCCCGGGGCATGCACGGACATGTCTGCTGTCAGGGACAGCAGACATGTTGAAACTGTCACCGCGTCTATAGACGCGGTGACAGTTTAAATCCATGACGTACATTTACGCCATGTGTCGGGAAGTGCTTCCCGACCATGACGTAAATGTACGTCAAATGTCGGGAAGGGGTTAAGACAATACAAGTATTTAGTAATTTTTTTTTTCCTCATTTGAAAAGAATTTATGAGGTATAACTAAATCCCACACTTTCTAGTTCTAATGAAAAATACCTTCATTTTTAATAAAGAGATTTTAATCAAATAATCCCTTGGATTGAGTTGAATATCATGTAAGAGGCACATATGTAACTGAAAAGTAGGTTATCCTTTGGCTGCTGTTGGTTATTTTCAATGATAAAGGATAAAAAAAAAAAACATATCTAGGGGTGATAGGGGCGGCCCTCTTGGGGCCCCCACAAATTAAGTGCCCCAACATACTCAAAGGCTTTCTGAGTGGTCCCCGCTGCTGCAGATTGGTAAGAGATCCGTACGCTCCTGTCCCCCCTCTGCACTGATGGACAGTTGAGTCACTGTATAGCAGAACAGGGCAGCAGGGAAAAAATAGGTGGCACTCCAGCGGAGAGGAGCAAGAGGAAGTTGACTGCTAGGAGGAGATACATTGTGTGTATACATGAAGGGGGGGGGGGCATTGCCAGCAATTTAACTTTTGGGGGATGGTGAAAAGAAAGTGAAAAGTTTTCACTCTCTGAGGAAGCCGCTGATTGACAGAGGCAGAGAAACGCGTTAGAGACACCCATAGTTGCTTCTGGTACTAGTTTTCTCTTCTATGTTTGTGGACAGCAGTGCCTCTTGTATACCCTGGTAAGGCAGAAATGGAAGTGCTAACCAGGCCGGGGGACCACATCTTTTACACTATGCAGGAGGCCACCTGTCTATCCACAAGCATGCTTGTTTAAGGAATCAGAAAAACAACGGGTATGGGTAAAAACCGGACCAGGACAAAACCCCCGGACCGCCGGACCGGACATCAAACTAAGAATTTTGGAGCTTGTAGCGTCCGGTCTGGAGGGTGTCCTGTACGGGGGGCTGCCTGTGACACCTGTCACTAGGTAGGGGAGGAGGGGGTAGAATAAAGTCTCCCTGTATGGTCCAGGCATGTAGCAAAAAATGGACGTCCAGACCACACGGGGAGGCTGTAATCTCCCCTCCCCCATGTCCCTGGTGATAGCTATCACAGGGACCCCCCGACAGGACACCCCCCGGACAGGATACCCCCCGGACCGGACCCTACAAGCTCCGGACTGCAGATTTTGATGTCCTGTCCGGCGGTGCGGAGTCTTATCCGGGTCCGGTTTTTACATAGTCCCGAAAAACAACACCTCTTTTAAGAAGGAGTGGTAAATAAACCTAACAATACTAACTGCTGATTTCTCATAAACTTTATGGAACTGCTATACTAACTGATTTCTAATCAACTACTAATATGGACTACCCAAAGTTCCACTATCCCGATTTGCATGCACCTAAATAATAATACAGGAATTCCTCTGCAATTATAGTAATACAAACCGAAGAAACAATAGTGTATTTTATCGCTTTATATTATTTCTGTGTGATTACTTTGTGCATTTTGTATGATTTGTTGTATGTTTGTTTTATTCATTCTTATGAGTTAGGATTAAATATATAATTTTCTTTTATTATACAATATGTCTTGGATTAATTATCTCGATGGCTGAAACAGCTGAATTAGTGTATAATGCATACAATTAGGAAATAGTGACTCCTACTGATTATAATATATTGATAGACCATATCTAATATATTGATAGTGCCAGATCCAACGTCCATAGAGAGATCTCGGGTGACATTCTATGGAGTGAGATAAAGGTGCATGTTTTTATATCGCACCACATCGCACTTTTGAAAATCGCAAGATTGGCCCATTTTTCGCATATTTAATGAGATGCGAAAAACGGGCCAAATAGTGCAAATAGGTGCGATTTGGTGCGATTTGGTGCGATTTCTTTAGTCCTGAAAATGTGCGATTTTCAGGTGTGAAAATCGCACGTTTGCAGGAAATCACAATTAAAAAAAAAAAAAAACCAGTGCGGGGTCCCCCGCCAGAGCATAACCAGCCCCGGGCTCATTGAGCCGGTGCTGGTGACATAAAATCAGGGTCCCCGACAAATAGGGGTCCCCTTGATTTAATGAAACCAGCACCAGGCTCAAGGTCCGGCGCTGGTTCCCGAAATACGGGGGACAAAATGACTAGGGGTCCCCCGTATTTTAAGAACCAGCACCAGACCCAACCAGCCAGCAGGGTAATGCCACAGCCGGGGGACACTTATTATATAAGGTCCCGCAGCCAAAGCATTATCCCCCTGGCTGGTCAGCATGGGCAGGGGTCCTAGGGAAGTGGGGACCCCCCCGATGAAGGGGTCCCCCCCCCCCTCCAGGACTTACCAGCCCATGCTGAAAGTCCGGGGCTGTCCCCGATGCCCCTGGGCGGTGGGCATCGGGCTGATGCAAAGTGTAAAAAAAAGATTAAAAACTATTGTTTTCTACTGTAGAACTATGAGTCCCAGCAAGCCTACCCCGCATGCTGGGACTTGGAGAACCACAAGTCCCAGCATGCGGAGCATTAAAGGGCCCGCTGGCACTTGTAGTTCTACAGTACAAAAAATAGTTAAATAAAACACACTGACACCCTGAAAAATTAAATTTTAATACATACATAACACACACTCTGATACTTACCTACCTTGAGCCCGTAGGTCGGTCCCTGGATCCTGGGTCCGGGGCTCCTGGACAGAAGAGTCCGGTTCCGGGGCCTTGGTCCTGGTTCCGGGGCTGGTCCGGGGTCCTGGGCTCCAGGGCTGATGTCTCCGGGGTCCAGGATCCGAAGAAATCCAAAAGGGGTACCTGAGGAAGGAAATCCTACTCACCTGGTCCCCGGCGACGACCCCAGCATCTTCTCCGGCAGACGCGCTGCTCCCGGCTGGTACCCGCTCATGGACTGGAGAGGTGCAGAGATGTTTCATCTTCCGCGCCTCTCCTCAGAATGATTCCATTGGCCGCCTAGCGGCCAATCAGGAGCCGAGAAAGTCGGCTCCTGATTGGCCGCGAGGCGGCCAATAGAATCATCCGGAGGAAAGGCACGGAAGATGAAAATCTCTGCGCCTCTCCAGTCCGTGAGCGGGTACCAGCCGGGAGCAGCGCGTCTGCCGGAGAGGATGCCGAGGTCGTCGCCGGGGACCAGGTGAGTAGGATTTCCTTCCTTAGGAACCCCTTTTGGACTACTTCGGATCCTGGACCCTGGAGGCATCAGCCCTGGAGCCCAGGACCCCGGTAGGTAAGTATCAGTGTGTGTGTTATGTATGTATTAAACTTTTATTTTTCAGGGTGTCAGTGTGTTTTATTTAACTATTTTTTGTACTGTAGAACTACAAGTGCCAGCGGGCCCTTTAATGCCCCGCATGCTGGGACTTGTGGTTCTCCAAGTCCCAGCATGCTGGGTAGGCTTGCTGGGACTCATAGTTCTACAGTAGAAAACAATAGTTTTTAATCTTTTTTTTACACTTTGCATCAGCCCGATGCCCACCGCCCAGGGGCATCGGGGACAGCCCCGGACTTTCAGCATGGGCTGGTAAGTCCTGGAGGGGGAGGACCCCTTCATCGGGGGGGTCCCCACTTCCCCAGGACCCCTGCCCATGCTGACCAGCCAGGGGGATAATGCTTTAGCCGCGGGACCTTATATAATAAGTGTCCCCCGGCTGTGGCATTACCCTGCTGGCTGATTGGGTCTGGTGCTGGTTCTTAAAATACGGGGGACCCCTAGTCATTTTGTCCCCCGTATTTCGGGAACCAGCGCCGGACCTTGAGCCTGGTGCTGGTTTCATTAAATCAAGGGGACCCCTATTTGTCGGGGACCCTGATTTTATGTCACCAGCACCGGCTCAATGAGCCCGGGGCTGGTTATGCTCTGGCGGGGGACCCCGCGCTGTTTTTTTTTTAATTTTAACTGTTTAAACTTTTTTTTACACCAGAACCATGCACAGATCACAATGATCTGTGCAGGGTTCTGGCTAATTCGCCCATCAGAACCTGGTCTGATTTTTGGGCGAATTATAGACACAGTTTATACAAATCGCATACCATTAAATATGCGATTTTTTTTAATGTGAAAACATCTGGATGCGATGTGCTGCGAAAAGCAGCCATCGCATTTCCAGTGTGTCCAACTTGTTGGCCAAAATCGCACTTTTTTCACATTTTCGCAGCTCATTAAATATGCGAAAATGGAAAAACATGCGATTTCGGCCATTTTTGCAAAAAAAATCGCAAAAAAAACCCCACCGCAAATCATAGAATGTCACCCCTCATCTCCAGCGCAGTTTATCTTTCTTTCCCTTTTTTTCTAGTATTTATAATGTGGTTGAGTACCCACATTTTGACTGCCGCTCGGAAACCAATTTTTTTTTAAAGGTATTTGTTTAATTCACACTCAGTGGATTGACAGCGTATAGCCACCCCACCCCCGCTTTTTCCCCTCTATTCAGTTGTGAGACAACCCTGCAGAAAGGTTAAAAAAGTTTGTTCATTATCATAAGTTCAAAAACTGACTGCACACGCACCTTGATTGCACTGCACATGGGCGAATCAGTGCAGAGTGATTGCGTAGCCGTAGACCTACTTGAGCTGTCAATGTTCCTCTTTTATTGCATAAAGATTGCGAATGAGCTGCAATAGCTCTAGTGGGTGTTTCCTTTCTGGGTGAGAGCTTCACTTGGTAACAGAAAATCACAATTACAATTGCATTAGTGGTCAACACTGAATCAGGCCCCTAGTTGTTTGTTTTTCAAACATTGATTTTATTCCTAACAGTCTAGCTTGTGTCTAGTACTTTAGGATCCTGTCCTGTCCTGCACAACAGTTACACGTGAAGGGATCCTGATAAAACATAATGTACTCGGCTTAAGGATAATCTTTTTCATTTTGAAAGTCTACAGATATAAACATCACCTTTGAAGATCAAAGCACTGAAATAATTTTGACATAAAAAAAAATGATGACATATAAGATATATATTAAAGTATGATGGAAATCAGCGTTATGTATATAAACAACTCTTTAAAATGTAAGTTTTATGTTGTTTAAATTGCGTATAGCCATTTGGGTTGTTTTCCATGCCCTCAATTGTCTGCCACCTTTCACAATGTACCGTAACAAGGAAACAGATTTCAAAACGGAAAAATTACCTCAGACAGAAAAATGCCTTTGAAGGCTCTGATGCAGGTGTGCTATAATAAATGGGAAGCCATATATACCCCCTCCCCCCACACAGACACACACACACACGCATACACACATGAAAAGATGGCAGTAGTCAGGGATTTGAAAGAAACTACAGGACCAGCTACGCCAACATTTCCATGCAGACACATTTTCACTTGTGCACTACTATTTGGTGTGTTCTTTCCATTTCATGTGTGGTGCAATGAGTAAAGTTTATTTGGTACTTGTGTATTATCTGGGCGCCCGATGTTGAAATTGTATGCCACTACCTTAAGCATTCGATGCAACGCGATTTGATGCGATTTCCCTTGAAATTCATTTGAAGAGAAAATCACGTCCCATTGTATGCTATTGTATTGCATGCGATGCGATGCAACGCGACGTGATTTGACACAATTTTTATATGTACAGGCACCCAGAGGCCTGTTTCATATGTAAAATGGCCCCCCAGACCCCATTTTTAATTGTATACCCCCATTGTTAATGCCACCCGAAGTGTGGCGAGTGCAGCGGTACGCGTCCTCCAACCTTTTCATACCCCCACTATCCACGTCGGAGTGGAGTTGATTTTATATAGTGTGGCGAGCGCAGTGAGCCACTGAGCCCAAAGCATGGCGAGCACAGCGAGAGCTGCGAGGGGACGCGTATTACTTCACATGTAATTTGCGTCCCCTCGCGGGGCTCGCTCGCTACGCTTCGGGCTCGGTGGCTCGCTGCGCTCGCCACACTATATAAAATCAACTCCACGCCGACGTGGATAGTGGGGGTATGAAAAGGTTGGAGGACGTGTACCGCCGCCCCTCGTGGGCTCGCAGGCTCGCCACGCTTCGGGTTGGCGTTGATAGTGGGGTGGGGTTAACAATGGGGGGCATTTAGCCATCAGGGTGGGTATACAATTAAAAATGGGGTCTGGGGGGGGTCATTTCACATATGAAACAGGCATCTGGGTGTCTGTACATATAAAAATCGCGTCAAATCGCGTTGCACCGCATGCAATATGATTGTATGCGGTGCGATACAATGCGATTATTAGGTGCGATGAAGAAAATCGGGCGTCCAGATAATACACAAGTACCGTTTATTTTTGTTGAGAGTGCGCAAGATGTCTTGGTGTCACATGCTCCACACTGTTGTTGGATAGAGAAGCTGACCACAGCAGGAAGAGGACAGCCAGAACACACAGGAGAAAGTACTGTATATCTCTAAGGCCTGCTGGATGTGGGGGGCTGCTAGAGACACAGATGGTGGTGGTTTGAAGACACAGAAGGGCAGTGGACAAGTTGGAGAAACAGGGGAGCTGGTTTGAGACACAGAAGGGTAAGTCACTGGAGAGAGACACAGAAAGGGAGCTGACTGGTGAGGCAGAAACCAGAATGGAGCATGAGTGACAGAAGGGGGTTGGCTGGAGACACACAAGGAGAGCTGGCTGTAGACAAAGAAGGTGATGCAGGGCCCAGAATTGTACTCCATATACAAGGTGAGGTCTAACCAATGCCTTGTACAGTGGCATAATTGCTTTTGAGTCCCTAGTTTCCATGCCCCTTTTAATACATGCTAGAATTCTGTTGGTATTTTTTGTTGCAATGTGACATTGCAAACTACACCCCAGTTTATTTGGACTCCTAGATCCTTTTCAAGTACTGAATTACCCAATGCCTCCCCGCTTAGGTTATAACTAGCACATTGGTTATGTCTCCCCAGGTGCATGACCTTGCATTTATCCACATTGAACCTCATCTTACACTTTTTTGCCCACTCATCTAGATTGTTAAGATCATTTTGAAGTGCGAAGACATCCTCTGTTGATTTAATAGCTCTACTCAATTTTGTGTCAGTAGCAAAGATGAATACATTGCTGAGTAACCCCATCCCAATATCGTTAATATATATGTTAAATAAAATGTTTTATTAGTGCAACACTACTGTTAGTTTAAGGAGCCACAACATATTAAATACAACCGCAGCCAGAAGATAAAGAATAAGTCATGGCCCATATGACAGCATGGCTCTGACAACCTTTATTGTAGTGTTTTGCACTTATACTTAGGGATAACCATCGACCATCGATGATTCAAAATCATCAATGTTTTATGGCCGATGTTGAATACTTTTGCCATCGATGGGGGAGAACCAGATGGTTTCCCTACATCAATGGCACAGCAAAACCAATGTTTTACTGTTTTTTTCTTCAAAGTGCCGGGACACTGAGCATAGCTCCGCCCCCTGACATCCGCAAAGCCCCGCGCATGTGTTTTGATTGGCCCACAGGCCATAGATGACCATTGATATGTTAAACTATCGATGGTCACCCATTGAATTGTTTTGCACTATCGATGGCCAGTTGCACTTTTGCCATTGATGGCAAAGGCACCAATGGCCATCCCTACTTATACTCTGCATTTATGCTATATTACCCCCTTCCCATTACTGTGCTACTGGACTCTTTGTGGAGCATTAAAAAAAGGTAAAACTTAATACTACTGTACTTTTATTTGGCACTTGAAAAAAGTGTTAAAAACTATTTAATTTAAGATATAGAATAATGTAGTGTAATTTTTGTGGCAATAATTATGTTTTCTGCCTTTTTGCCTTGTTTACAGTATACAGTGCATACCAACATACTGTACTACCAAAAATAAAACCCCATGCTTCACAAATTGTGTATAATTGCAGTAAATATCTTAATAAATAAATAAGTTTTAACACTACTGTAAATGTATTATGATAAAATCTGTTATTGGCTGAAATATTTATGGGGCCTACAGGTGGGGCAACTGTGCTGAGCGATCTGAGCAATGTAGATCGCCCAGCAAGACCGCTCAGCACACAGCGCTGCACAGCGATGTGTCAGTGATGTGTGCTGAGAGATCTGTCAGGGCCAGTGTTCTCCGGTGTGTACACTGGCCCTGGCTGCCGATCTGACTAGATTTATCCTGCATGCAGGATATTACTCACCGGGCGATAGTGCCACTCGGGCACCGCACATCGCTATCACTATGGCCCCTACACATGGAGCGATGGGCTGAGATCACCCTGTCCGTAGGCCCCATTACACACTTGAAATGTATGAGTGTAATCCACATTATGTGCCCTTAGTAATGATGTTTACAGCAAAATCTGTGATGCTGAACAGATTGCTCTATCTTGGAATGCTGCTTTGTTTAAGTGCATGGTGATTACAAAAAAGTAAAGTAAATACAACTCCATTTCCTTAGGAACTCATGTGTTATCTGAATGTTTTACAGAGCGTTAAATTCTGTTGCATTCTGCTTTGAAATTACCCAAAGACTTAAAAGTATGCAAGTTTATTCTTTCATAAGACTATGCATTGATAGCCTCAACAAAAATGCATTGGACTTTTTGATTTTAGTTATTATTCGTATAGCTTTTATTTAACTTTTGGCTTTTGCTGTTATAATTTTACCATTAGCATACATAGTTCGTTTACAGAAACAGTCTCTAATTAGGTGATATTTATAGAAGGTGCAATTAACAATTTGCTGCTGTCCTGAAAGTTGTTTTTTTTTTTTTTTTTTTTGGGGGGGGGGGGGGTATCTTGCCACCTGTGACTTTAGTTCTATGATCCAGCCAGGGTCTTTAATACTGGAGAGCATGGGAGGCAGTCGTCCCTGTGCGCCAGACATGTTGTGGGGGCTCTGATTTCCTCCATTGCTCTAGGTCCTGCTTTATGCACCCCAGAGGACAATTAAGCATGTGCCATGATATTCTTTCCTACCCCATAATCCGGCCCCAGCCTAGGGACCAGGGCCTAATTAAAGGCTTAAGGTGCTCTAGGCTAATACACATGTACTGTAGCTTCCCTTGTAATACAGCTAAACTCACATGTATGGCACTCAGGGACTTGCCAGTCATATTGCCCATGTGCATGTAATGAAGCATATACAACTGAGATCTAATGCTTGCAACATTGGAAGGAGGCTGCTTTAGGCTGCCCGGCTGGCACTGAAGCACAATCTAAATAAAATATTGGTTATATATATATATATATATATATATATATATATATATATATATCAGTAAATTACATTGGCACAGCTACCTGGCACTTACCTTAAGATTTTTACCCCCACAGTACATGGACAGATGATAGCTAACAAGCATAGAATAAATTAAACCTTAATTTTATTCCTTGGATGTCACATGCAAGCCCCCCCCCCCCCCCCCCCCCTATTGGTAAATTAGGCACTGCTATGGATGTATCAAAGCAAGCAATCTACACAAATGTACATACAGTAAGAGGGGTAGGGAACAACCTGGAGTGCATGCATAGCCCTCACCTTTGTTGCCTCTTCCCCTTCACACAAGTGGGACTTGCTTCCCCTGCTGTTTCAGCGGGAGCAGCAAGAAGTAAGAGTGGAAGACCTTAATCAGCAATATATTGTGCTTGTGTGCTAGGATATTGGTAATTAATATATCACCGGGAAGATGGTGCCGGCCGCAGGCATCGAACATGGTACCGCCTCATCTCGGTGCTACTCATACTTGCCTACTTTTTAAAACTAATTTCAGGGAGATTATAGTTGGCAGTAAAAAGGGGGCGTGTCATGCTCCACCCACAGGGCATGGCTAGTTCCGTATATGGGCATACAGTATATGTGCTTAAATGTTTGTTTGCGAGATATTTCTAGATAACATTACTAACTATATACTTTGGGAAATGTAGCAAGTATTGATAATAACAATGCTGCCTGCAATATTGGATTATTTGTTTGCAACTATTTGCTGTGATATGTAGTTTCTTCTCTCTCAGCACAACATGCATGATAATAAATGTGATGCCTATGTAATAAATTCCAAGTGCAAACCCCATCTGTATATTTTTCTAATTTATTTTTCTCCCCAAAGAGGTAATGGCTGCATAAGGTGGGTTAGGAAAATCAGGGAGATTTTAAGACTTTTCAGGGAGATTGCTGTTATTTCAGGGAGTCTCCTGCAAAATGGTGCTACTGAATGTATGTCTGGATCCTTCTGGGTGTTAGTAGTCAACATGGGTATGGGTGTGTCTGGGTGCTGCTGGGTTGTTGGTAGTGAATTGTAGTGTGTGTGTGTGTGTGTGTGTGTGTGTGTGTGTGTGTGTGTGTGTGGGGGCTAGGCAACAACTATTTTGCCTCTGGGCTTCTGGTAACTTACGCCGTTGTATGAGCATAACAAGGGGATTCCACCTGCAACCTTTGCAGCCATCACCCACATGTGTCATGACTAAAGCTGATTACTCTTGAATAGCTTCCGAATGTTTCTGTTCATAATGGAGAACAAAACAAAACAAGAGAGTATATTTAAAACCGTATCCCACTTCTCCGTTATCTAGATTGAATCTTGATTGGCATGCTGAAACAGACTGAGAACTAAAGGCCTAAAGCAATGTTGGCCCTCCAGATGTTGTGAAACTACACATCCCAGCATGCTTTGCAATAGTTTTAGCATTCTCTAATAGCAGAACTGTGGCAAAGCATGCTGGGATGTGTAGTTTCACAACATCTGGAGGGCCAACGTTGGACATGCCTGGCCTAAAGCCATGATTTTTATCTATGTATATAAAGAAGTGGTCCAACCTGAAGGATAACCTTCTAATGTTGGTTTTATGCTGCTTTCCCACTGCAGAAACGGGTCATTACCCGTTTTTTTTAAAACGGGTTTTTAAACGGCAAGAGCCATAAAGACCCTTTCCCACTGAAGCTTTTAAACGGTAAATTACCCACAGCTGTAACCAGCACCAGGCTGAAAGAGCCGGGGCCGGTAATTAAAAATCAGGGAACCTGACAAATAGGGGTTCCCCGATATTTAACAACCAGCCCCAGGCTCCAGGTCCAGGGCTGGTTCCCAAAATACGGGGGACAAAATTAGTAGGGGGTCCCCTGTATTTTAAGAACCAGCCCCAGGCCAAACCAGCCAGCAGGGTAATGCCACAGCCGGGGGGAGACTTTTTATACAAGTCCCCCCAGCCAAAGCATTCATCCCTACCGACCAGTCAGCCTGGCCAGGGGCCCTGGGGGAGTGGGGACCCCCCCAATAAAGGGGTCCCCCCCTCCAGGACTTACCTGACCAGGCTGAAGCCTGGTGCTGTCCCTGGTGGCCCTGTACGGTGGCTACCGGGCTGATCATTGTGTAAAAAAAATAGATGAAAAACCTATTGTTTTAAACTGTGGAACCGCACAGGGCCACCGGGGACAGCACCAGGCTTCAGCCTGGTCAGGTAAGTTCTGGAGGGGGGGACCCCTTTATTGAGGGGGTCCCCACTCCCCCAGGACCCCTGGCCAGGCTGACTGGTCGGTAGGGTTAATGCTTTGGCCCCGGGACCTTATATAATAAGTGTCCCCCGGCTGTGGCATTACCCTGCTGGCTGGTTGTGCCTGGGGCTGGTTCTTAAAATACGGGGGACCCCTACTCATTTTGTCCCCCGTATTTTGGGAATCAGCCCGGCCCATGAGCCTGGGGCTGGTTTTAAAAAATCAGCAAAGCCCTATTTGTCTGGTTTCCTGATTTTTTATTGCCGGCCCTGGCTCTTCAGCCTGGTGCTGGTTACGGCAGTGGGGGGGGGGGGACCCCACGCCGATTTTTTTTTTACTAAATACAGTTTCAGAAGCATTCCCACTGCCTCAAAAACTGTATTTTACCGTGTAGGACTCTGCTTTTTAAACGTGTTGAAATACCGGTTAACTTTAACCGGTAAATCAACTCTGGCGCTTTCCCACTGCAGCCTTAAACGTTTAGAAAGGGGGAAAAAAACGGCAATATACCATTTAAGACCTGCAGTGGGAAAGGGGTATCATACTCTTATGTATTATTATGTTGTTTTTATGCATATTAAATAAAACCACCTAATAAATGAATAAGAGAACGTTCTTTTCTCCACTCCTATGAGATTGGTGTGCAGACACTGTATCCTTTGGATCCGGGAGAACATAGGAAAGGGTACTTATGTAATATCTGGGCTCCCGTTTTCCTTATAAGACCGCGTGCGCTCGCCACGCTTTGGGCACGGTGGCTCGCTGCGCTCGCCACACTATATATAATCAACTTCATGCGTAGTTGGATGGTAGATATATGAAAAAATGGGGTGCATTTAACATGGGAGCCCAGATAATACATAAGTACCTAGGAAAGCACAAGTGGAAGAACAATTAACAAGTGATTAAGCGGTCTGTATACCTGTAGTAAATACTGTAACATTATATTTGGCTGCCATATAGAACTTTGCCCTGTTCCTGCCACTGCATGCATAGCTGCTAACGTTCCCTAAATTAGAGAAAAATCAGGCTTAAAAGATTTGTCTCTTTTTTATTTTTGTTTTATATAAATGTGCCAATGTTTTTCCATGCAGACCATCTTACTACAGCATATATATATATATATATATATATATATATATATATATATATATAATCCTTTTTAACCGGCACTCCAATAATATATACAACGGGTCAGGTGCACATCAAAAGCTGTAATAGGTGTCCAATGAAGAAGGCACACTGACAATACCAGAAATGGTGATAAAATAAATAAGCTGTATTGGGCATAGCAGACAAGGTCTCAGCTACATCGAGCACTTTCGGGGATTCCCCCCGTCCTCAGGATAACAGCCCACAATCACAGAACAGCAAGTTGTTGCACTGTGCCTTAAGCGAGGGGCTGCGGTTGACTTCCAACTGTGTACATGTTGACTGTGTCGACATTCGGGTAAAAAAACTGTGAAACAACCCATGTCGCCCTAACGACATGTCGACCTAACGCATATGTCGACCTAAACCCATGTCGACCTTGTCCCATGTTGACCTAGACACCTGTTGACCTTCATCCATGTCGACCTAGAACCCTGTCGACCTTCCCACCTGTCGATCCAATGGTGTCAACCTAATGACTGTCGACCTAACCATGGTCGATAAAACGATCCACACCCATTGCATGCGAGGCAATGAGATACCTGGCCCTAGTGGATGTGCTTTAATCTAAAACACATGAAAAGTGGTTAGCCAAAATTGGATAATCAAAATCGTCCAGGAGCCAGAATTACACCGTGTGTCCACAGCATTATTTATTTATTTACAGTTTCTTATATAGCGCAGGATATTCCATTGCGCTTTACAATTATAAACAACAGTGATAAAACAAACTTGGTAGAAACAAACCGACATAGAGGTAGGAGGGCCCTGCTCGCAAGCTTACAATCGATATCCTATGTGTTTTATACATTTACATATCTTGAAAAAGTCTATTGGGCCATAAACACAGGGCATTACAGCTCCATTTGTAAGCTATCAAAAATGAAGCACATATCGCTCCATCTGTACGGCCTCCAGTGACAGCAATGCATGGTCCCGTGCGTCGCTATCACCTGACTAGATTTATAGTGAATACAGTATAAATCTAGTCATTGCCAGTGTTCTCTCACTTGAAACAGTGGCCATGACAGATCGCTCAGCACAAAGTGCTGCTGCAGCCTTGTGTGCTGCGTGATCTGTGCTTAACTAGATCACTCAGCACACTGTTCCCGTGGCCTCATGTTTATGGGGCATAACATAAAACTATATCTAGAAGAATATAGAAATTGACCAAAAATTCTATTTATTTAAATTGTTCCTAAAAATCTAAAGGGGCATACAGATGTGACAACCCGTGCTCCGTGCTGAGCAACGGACATAAGCATGATCACTCAGAACATGTTGCGGTACACCCACGATGCACCCGGCAATGCTGTGTGCTGAGCAATTGTGCTGAGCCCCACAATCCAGCAGAAAAAACTAAGTTCAGCACATATTGGGCCTGATGCTCAGTTGGACACATATCCCATTATGACTGCGTCTTTGTACACAGTGGTACAGCGAATATATGCCAATACAATTGCACTGGAATTTGAAAAGAGAAGCCAGCCAGCAAAGTCTCCAATCCATCACTTGCATACAAAGATGCACTACTGGTAACATCAGTCGCACCCTCCAATATCTGTTGGATGTAGACTGTCATTGCCAATGCAACTGTGTATACAGATGCTTGTAACACACCTGTATTTGTCCCCTGTTACATCCCATAAACACACACTGGCTGTCAATTACTATATATATATATATATATATATATATATATATATATATATATATATATATAACAACTCCAAGTCTGCCGGCACTCAATGTCAATTAGCAGGTACAGCGGGCCCCGGCAGGGCAGCCGAGAGGAATGCCGGGCCCCGGTAAAATTTTGGGGCGTGGCCTAAGTGTGTGTTGTGGGAACCTCCCACACTTAGGCCACGCCCCCAAAATGTTTAGAGGAGGGTGAAAGAAAACTCTAAAAACTGTAATCTCAGAAGCAGCACACACCTACAGCATGTGCTGTGCTGACTGCAGGCTCAGCATGACCTCTCACGCTGTCAGTGAGACACTCATGCTGAGCCTGCTGTCAGCACAGCACATGCTGTAGAAGTGTGTGCTACTGTTGCTACCCGGGAGGGATGGAGGGGGAAGGGAGGGGTCAGACCAGGGCCCCTTCAGCAAGTGTGGGCCCGGGTAATTAGTACCCGCTCCCCCCCTCTCTCGGCTCCCCTGGGCCCCGGTGCCCAATAGTGAAAGTAATACAATGTCCAAAATCAATGGCACTCCGGAGGCAGGTATAAGCAGGAAAAACGTGTATTTAAGAAGCAAGCTTTCGGGGTTTGATCCCCTTCATCAGGATACACTACAGCAAAAGACACACAGTACACAACATACATAAATACCTGACCGCAGGTCTCACCTCACCACGCCGTCCAATGCCCGGGCGCACGCACCTCTCACCGGAAGACGGGACTTGATGACGTCATCTGACCACGTCTCAGCTACGACGCCGTTGCCAAGCAACGAGCGGCGCTTGCGTTCCAGCGCAGTCCACGACGCCATCCTCCTCACTTCCTGGTAGCGCTGTGGACCCTGCAAGGCTGGCGGAGAGGGGAGAGACACGGATTAAAATACAAATAACAAAACGCAAACTAATACAGACATCAACAAGGGATGGGGCACAGGGGGAGCAAGGAAAACGATAAACATATATAAATACAAACACTCAGCAGTAAACAAAAACAAGAACACATCATAGGAATCTCAGGTGACCGCATTCCAACTGATTTTATCATTTAACCCATTAGGGGAAATTGTATTAAGGCGGAAAATCCAACGTGACTCGGTGATAAGTAAACGTTTTGCCCTATCACCGCCACGTAATGAATCTTTGATATGATCGATGATAAAGTACTTGAGTGAGGACAACGGGTGTCCAGCACTCTTAAAATGGCGTGCCACAGGCTGGTCCACAGATCTGCCAGCTAGTGACAGATCTATGGCAGACCTGTGTAACCCCATTCTGACACGGAAGGATTGGGTGGTCTGGCCTACATAATAGAGGCCACAAGGGCACGTTAAAAAGTAGACCACATACTCTGACCTGCAATTTAACACATGACGGATGTCATAGTGTTTATCCAAATGTGGGTGCTTAAAAGTCTTGCATGGCACAAGGTGTCTGCAAGTTGTGCAGTTATAGCAACTGTAGCAGCCGGGGGGTTTAAAATAAACATTTGTGGGCCTAGGGGCATTTAGGCCCGTGATGTCTGCTCTCACCAAACGATCACGCAAATTACGGCCTCTCCGGAAGGCTGCTAGTGGTCGTACAGTTTTAAGCACTGGAAGATCAGGGTCATTTTTTACAATAGGCCAGAGGGCCTTGGTTGCATACTGTAAAATCGGGCTAGCTACTGAATATGTGCTGGTCCATGGTCCATATATATATACCTCCAATCCCTTTGCAGGGAAAAACGGCGAAAGTGTGGCGAGCGCAGCGAGCCCCGCGAGGGGACGCGGATACCTTCACAGGTATCCGCGTCCCCTCGCGGGCTTCACAGGTATCCGCGTCCCCTCGCGGGGCTCGCTACGCTCGCCACGTTTCAGGCTCGGTGGCTCGCTGCGCTCGCCACACTTTCTATTCTCAACTCCACGCCGACGTGGATAGTGGGGTATGAAAAGGTCGGAGGACGCGTACCGCCGCCCATCGCGGGTTCGCTGCGCTCGCCACGCTTCGGGTTGACGTTGACCGCGGGGTGACGTTAACAATGGGGGGGGGGGGGGATTTCACACTTCAGGGTGGTTATTCAATTCAATTTGTGGTCTGGGGGCTATTTAACATTGTTCCCTATGTAAAATCGTGTCCATTGGGTTGATCTGGTTGATTGGAAGGGAATTTAACATTGTTCCCTATGTAAAATCGGGTCCATTGGGTTGATCTAGTTGATTGGAAGGGAATTTAACATTGTTCCCTATGTAACATGCTGCTGACCTGACGAAGGGCAATAAAGCCCGAAAGCTTGTCTATAAGAGCCTGTTTGGTATGAGTCTTTTTTGCTGAAGCAAGTCTGTGGGTGCAGGTTGCTGGAAATGATATATATATATATATATATATATATATATATATATATATATATATATATATGTACTTGTTTCCTAGCACTAGCACGGCGCCCACGATTTTGATTGTATTGATCGGGTCGGAAATATCGCGTCGATCGCATCGCATGCCAACCAAATCGCATGCGATGCAATCGACGCGATTTTTACATTGGAATCAATGTAAAATGGTCCCTGAGACCCAATTTTACATTGATTTCAATGTAAAAAGCCCCCAAACCCCCCATTTTAATAGCAACCCCCCCTGATGGGTGAAATGGCCCTCCATTGTTAACGCCACCCCACTATTGACGCCAACCCGAAGCGTGGCGAGTGCAGCGAGCCTGCGAGGGGCGGCGGTACGCGTCCTCTGACCTTTTCATACTCCCACTATCCACGTCGGCCTGGAGTTGATTTTATAAAGTGTGGCGAGCGCAGCGAGCCACCGCTATACGCGTCCCCACAGGTATACGCGTCCCCTCGCGGGGTTTTCTGCGCTCACCACGCTTCGGGCTCGGTGGCTCGCTGCGCTTGCCACACTATATAAAATCAACTCCACGCCGACGTGGATAGTGGGGGTATGAAAAGGTCGGAGGACGCGTACCGCCGCCCCTCGCGGGCTCGCTGCGCTCGCCACGCTTCGGGTTGGCGTCAATAGTGGGGTGGCTTTAACAATGGGGGGCATAACCATCCTTTATAACCATATACAATGAGAAATTGGCCATATTGGCCCATTTCCCATTGTTCCCTATGTAAAATCGCGTTGATCGCGTCGATCGCATGCAATGTGAATATTCCCATGGGAAGTGATAACAACTGATTTTAATCATCTGAGACAAAATAAACTGATAGATATGTTTTATTTCTATTTGTAGAGTAATTTTTAAAGATTTCCTAAAGTAGTTGTTGTTGTTCTGTGTACTGTGTTATACTTTCAGTGCCTGACACCTGAGTTCAAATGTAATAGGGTGTAAGAATCAGAAAGTGAGAGATTTTGGGAGAGTTCCCCCCCCCCCCCCCTTTTTTTTTTTTTAAAGCGGCAATCATTTACATGGCAAAATCAACTTGGTTTTGCAGTGTAAATGATTGCTGCTTTAAAAAAAAAAAAAGGAAAAACTCTCCCAAAATCTCTCACGTTCTGATTCTCACACCCTATTACATTTGGCCCCTGAAGTTTGTTTGCACATGATGATTATCACTTTTGTCCTTTCGGTGCTCTGATTCCAGCAGTGCCCTTTTCTGTTCACATCACATGAATACTGTTTCAGATGGGAGTATTTGTTTGTGTTTTGTTGAATACTGTGTGTATGAGAATGTTACAACTGTCTGTCTGCCAGGAGGCCCTGTAACAGTGACGTCCTAGAAGAAACAGAACCATCCATCTGTACTCCAACTAAGTACATCTCTCATCTCTGGCTGCTCTTGCTGGATTCCTCAGAAGTGACATTGTGATAACCTTGGAGTTTAGATCGTTCTATGTGATGGGAAATCTCTGCAGCATGAAAATCTAGAACACCGAGTTTCCAACTCCATTCACATCAGTGTGGGAGTGGGATTTCCAGCTGTGTCATCTGGGGAGGGGGAATAAGGATTGCAGTTGACAGGACCTGATACATCCCAGATCCCATTAACAAGTGCTCTGTGGGGTCCCAGCCGACCGGTGCAGGAGGAGGCAGGATCGGTGGCTTGCTGCCAAACACTGCTCTTGTACAAACATTCTAAAATATTTTTTTTTTATAAGTGCTGTTATCGCACTAATCCCCCAGATTTCGCTTTTCTGGACATTTGCAACTACTTTGCTGCCACTTGCCCAGAATACCAAGGTGCAATCCCGGAGACAAGCGCTGGAGCACAGAGCTGGGCACAGGGACTTTCCGCAGGATGTTCTAATTGCCTACAAGGGAAACGATTTGTGAGTATTAATTTTAGAAGTTACATTGTATGCGTCTACATTTACTTACTGTGTAATAGTCTATCGTGAAGTAGGCTCACATGTATGCTTAGTATAACATTATGTGATACTATATATTAGTAAATACTGTATGGGGTGTTATTTGGTAGCTTAAGCTGTTTGTAATCTTCTTGTGCTGTTTGATGTTAAGTGATATGTAAATTGAGGTAGTGCTTATTGTGTAAATGAGAAATTGTCTTCAATCTACTGTACATTGTTATATTAGTGTTTATTTGGTTTTTGCATACTAAAACTATATTCTAGAAACATACAGGTTCTATTGTAATATAGATAAGAGACATGTTTTTAACTTTGGAAACAGTTTCAGCCACTTCTGTTGGAACTTGTGCACAACTGTTGCACTCACTGATTAGCCAGACAACCCTGATGTTCCCTGCATTTTGTTTTTGCTCATTGTGCAAGACTATTTGGTATAGTAAAATCATTTATTGAACCTCGAAGCAAACGCTAGTCTGCTACCTTCTGTGTTTGTGCATGTGTGATAAAGAGATGTAGTTTCACTCTCTGCCTGCAAATAGCAGTGTTTCGTAGACTCTGGGACACTAGACATATTTATAGATGATTGTTTATGGCTATTGTTGGGATAGATTAACATACACACAGTGTTATTTTCAACTTTTTATATCAAGGGGGTATGCAATTACCCAGGATCATTGATCACAGACAATTTCTTTGCTGGGAGCTATCCTATTAGCCACAGGCAAAACAAAATCACTGATGAGCGCTAACACTTTGGGGATACTGATTTTTTTTTATTACACAATAAGTTTTCGGTACTTGTTTCCTAGCACGGCGCCCACATTTTCTATGTACGGTACCATACAGATATTGCATGGCATGGCGCGTTATAGTGACATTCAATGCGTGCGATGCGATTTCAGTACTGTTCACGTTCCCGCTCACTGACATTCCCGCCCCCTGTTGGATTCTCTCAGAAATCACTCTAATGTGATTTTCTGTGACTAGTGGATGCAGCATTCAGAGCTCCTTCTGTTTTATTGATATACTATATTAAATCTATTGATATGGCAGCATCATTGAATATATTCACGTTGCCTCAGTCCGAGGAGGAGGCGATTACGTTATTTCAGGACGGTGGACTTCTCCCAGTCGTGCAGAATTGCGCAAACGGCCACACAATGCACCTTGCAGTTAAGGAGGCAATGTGTCGTGCCGCATGAAGGCGTGCTGACTTAAGGTCAGCTTGCGAGCGGCACAATGGTTCCCTGGCTGCTTACCATTTCTCACATTGGTACGGTTCCATCTGAGGGGATGCAGAAAGGTCGAAGGACGCGTTCCGCTGCGCTCGCCACACTTCGGGGTGGCGTTGATACTGGGGTTGACGGTAAAAAATTTCATAGGTGCAGGTGCTTACAATTGTAAGCACCCATCACATCTCATACAATGCACACATCACATCTCGTGGCATGGGTGCTTGTACAATGAAATATCGCAACGCATTTGGTGCCATGCGATCCCATGCAATATTTAATTGTATAAGCACTCCTGTGCACTTTATATGGACATTGCATCGCACGCATCGCACAGCACTATACACGCTACGCGATGTGATGCGATTTTCCTACGCAGAATAGCCCACTAAGCTATTTGCTTAGTGGGCACCATGCTAGGAAACAAGTACCAAGTTTTTAACAGGATACCACAGTAAAAAAAAATATTGGTAGAACATTAGGAAAAATTTGCTCTTGATGATTCATTGCATGTATTTGAAAAGCCTTTTCTGAGCGATATTGTTCATAATATTGCCTAGTGCGTATGGGGCTTAAGGCCCTATATACGGATGTCTGGCGGACAGGATGCTGGTGGACAGAAGACCAGCAGTGGCATCTCCATACACAGAGGGCCTCATTCTGGTTGACTCACAAAGCTGAAAATCATTGAAATTCTGGCTGCCGCCTGCACACCCCCCCCCCCCCCCCCTGCACACCGAGTTCCCCATGCAAATTGTTGTTTTGCATATACATCCATTTGCAGCCTTGCTTGCAGGGACAAAATCATTCGATGGTTGACAACCATCAAATAATTTTGCAAGTGGTCGCAGACCCAAGACACCTCTGTGGTGTCTTGGATCTGCCGGGCACTGTACGGGAAGTGGGTGGGCAACTGACACCCGCTGACATCAGCTGCCCTCCCCCTGCACCCATGTCACAGACGCATTAGCATGGGAACACAAATGCTGGGAACACCCATGAAAGACTGGGCATTCCCATGGGTGCGATCCTTTACCGCTGCCTGCACGGCTAAGTGTGAAAGGGATGTTGAACAAGCAGTTTGCCGCGCCCACTCGCACCAAGCGGCTGCACATGTGCATAAATGTATATGGGCAGTCGCTCACCATTGCATGAACACACAGGGGAGCTTGATGACCTGAATAAGGTCCAGAATACAGACAGGGGTCCAGTAAGCATACTTACCTTCTCCCTGTGCCCCCGAAACCTAACCCTCACTCCTGGCAGCCTAACCCTAAGCCTCCCTATTAGTGCCTTACCTTCCCTCCCCACAGCCTAACCTAACCGCCTTCCCCCGTGTAGCCTAACCAAGCCCCTAGTGCCCTGAGGTCTTAGCCTAACCTGGCCCAGCATGCTTACAATCAGGATGTAATCAGTCAGAATTCTGGCATCGGCATCTCCAGCAATTGTGGGATACTGGCACCAGTCTTCTGGCCATGAGTTAGAATTCCGGTGCTGGTATGTTGACTGACTGCCACCCTCTATAAATCCTTGTGTATTATCACGGCGCCCATCGCATCGCATACCACTAAAAAAGGTATGCAATGGTATGCGATGGCATGCGATTTTCGCGTCAAAACAGAAAGGAAAAATGTACAATTAAATATCGCATCGCATGCAATTTTTAATTGTACAAGCACCCTGATGGGTGCATACAATGGTAAATGCCCCCAGAATGTTAAATGCCCCCCCCCCATTGTCAACGCGACCCCCACTATGAACGCCAACCTGAAGCGTGGCGAGCGCAGTGAGCCCGCGAGAGGTGGCGGTACGCGTCCTCTGACCTTTTCATACCCCCACTATCCACGTCGGCGTTGAGTTGATTTTAGATAGTGTGGCGAGCCACCGAGCCCGAAGCGTGGTGAGTGCAGCGTAATATGAGCCCGAAGCGTGGCGATCGGAAGTGGAATACATGTGAAGTCATCTGCGTCCGCTCACCACGCTTCGGGATCAGTGGCTCGCTGTGCCCGCCACACTATCTAAAATCAACTCCACATGGAGTTGACATGGATAGTGGGGGTAGGAAAAGGTCGGAGGACACGTACCGCCGCCCCTCGCGGGCTCGATGCACTCGCCACACTTCGGGTTGGCGTTAATAGTGGAGGTGGCGTTGACAATGGGGGTGCATTTAACATTGAAAGCACCCATCAGGGTGCTTGTACAATTAAAAATCGGATTGCATCGCATGCGATTATGCTACATGCGATGTACTAAGATGAACATCTTGGGCGCCGTGATAATACACAAGTACCCCTACATATACCGCCGGTATGTTTTTTGTATATCTACCTTTTAAAAGACTTTCACTGACTGATTGGTAAGTATAGTCAAACCATTCCAGTTGCAGAGTATTAGAAAATATACATGTGTCATTTTACTGTATATAAATATATTATATATACAATGGCCAATCCCAACACCTTTCTATCACACAAGCCTGGCTGTTACAAATGCACGGAATGTGCAACCTGCAACTATATGGAGCCCGGTAACTCCTTTTCTCATCCACAGACACACCGGAAAAAGGATAGACATAAAGCAGGGCTGGGCAACACCGGCCCTCCAGATGTTGATGAACTACACATCCCAGCATGCCTTGCATCAGTTCCAGCAAGGCCACATAGCAAAACTAATGCAAAGCATCTTGGGATGCGTAGTTCATTAACATCTGGAGGGCCGGTGTTGCCCAGCCCTGGCATAAAGCATGTTCTATGCTGCACTAGCAAATTCATTGTCTACTTCATAAGATGCCCCTGTGGACTCCTCTACATTTGCAAAAATACTACTTCAAAGAGAGGATGGCTACACACAGGATGTCGATCAGGCAAGCCTTGCAAGGATGCGAACATGAGCTTCCCATTGCCAGACACTTTAAAGCATTAAAACATAGCCTGGCAGCATTATGATATAAGATATAAGACCATGTTCTGGTCAATATCAGAGGCGGTGACTGTGGTAAGAGACTACTCCATATAGAGTGCAGATGGATTCACACACTTAATACTGCATCTCCCAAAGGCCTAAATGAGATGCTTCCGTTTAGCTGCTTTCTTTGATCCTGGATTGTAACGGACTCCTTCACTGTGCTTTAATTGTGATAGTTACATGCAACCTTTTTATGACTACAGATTAAGAATTTTGGCATTTACAATCCTCTGGTTTTACCACATATGTAATTATATTGTTATATTATTAACAAGTTATCATATACACAAGTCGCCCCCCGCCGGTCTCCCTATTATCGCAGTGTCCCTGTTTCCAAGGCATAGATGCTCTCTATGAGATCTACAGTTGTATGGTCAGTCTGGTTACAATTGATTCTTCCCATTATCACCTCTATTGCTCTCCGTTAGTATGCCTACTAGCTACACTATTTACAGTACAACCATTTTTCCAAACCACATTGCCAGGTATTTAGATCATACCTTATAGAATTCACTGTCAGCATCCAAGTTCTGGACCTCTCCGCTACAGTTGGTTTCCAGTGTCACTGTTGCATGAAGGGATATTAGTTACATTTTGACGCATTGACCTAGACTTTGTTACTCAGTATGTATACATGCAATTGTGTGCTGGTCCGGTCTTTTTATTATGCTTTTCTGCACAAGCTTGTCTCTCAGTAATAATTTTTTCTTGATACTACTGTAATAATTTACTGACTCTGCTGAGCTGCATATTCTGTTACTAGTGCTGCTGCCACTGTGTACATGATTTTCATTATCTGTAATGTTCAGTTACTATTTTTGGTTTGCTCACTGTATTTACTATTAATTGGTTGCCCAGCAATGCGAGTGTGGGGCAGTCAGCATTGTGCGCCTTGGCGCCATCTTGTGACGTCACCCCCACCACGCGGTGAGCAACTTGTCTCACAATTAGTCATTTACTGTATTCACTTGTCCTGTGGAAAGTTTTAATATATAAAACTGAAGTGTTGACCTGCTTCAAGGGCTAGTCACCTCAACATTATTTGATACATAAGAAGTCTGAGTGAGTGCCGCCAACCACCCACATATATATATATATATATATAAATATATATAAACCATTGTTCACGGCGGCACTCAGGTAAGAAGACACAATAGACAGTTGCTGGATCTAAGCCAATGTTTCAAAGAGTTTATCTCTTTTTCGTCAGGGCAAACAGATGAAAATGAGATAAACACTTTGAAACGTTGGCTTAGATCCAGCAACTGTCTATTGTGTCTTCTTACCTGAGTGCCGCCGTGAACGATGGTTTATCTTGGAGTCCTTTAATATTGGATGGCAACAGGGACGTTTGACTGCTATTAGAGAGTGCCAAATCACCCTGATATATATATATATATATATATATACACACACACTACCATTCAAAAGTTTGGGGTCAATCAGACAATTTCCCAAAGCACAGAAGTAGATCAACAACAGAATGGCTTCAACAGAAGAAAATACCCCTTCTCTAGTGGTCCAGAGTCCTGACCTCAACCCAATTGAGCTGCTGTGGCATGACCTCATGAGAGTGATACATACAAGACATCCCAAGAATATTGCTGAGGTAACAAAGATTTGTAAAGACTAATGGTACAAAATTCCTCCCGACCATTGTGCAGGTCTGATATGCAACTATAGGAAACGTTTGGTGGAGGTTATTGCTGCCAAAGAAGAGTCAACCAGTTACCAAGGGCTCACATACTTTGTCCACCCTGCACTGTAAATGTCTACATGGTGTGTTCAATAAAAACATGAGAACATATAATTGTTTGTGTGGTAGTAGTGTAAGCACACTGTGATTGTCTATTGTTGTGACAGATGAAGATCAGAACACATTTTATGACCAATTTATGCAGAAATCCAGGTAATTCTAAAGGGTTCACATACTTTTTCTTGCAACTATATATATAGCAGAATTGTGATCGTCACTCCTGTTGGAAAAACATGTGATATGCCTGGGTGCCCTCCCACGTGTAGAACACGGTATACAAGAAAAGAGAGGATAGGTGGCACTTGCAGGTCTTATGTAGAATAGCTAGACAGGTATGGCGGTCTTCAAGCAATGTTTTGGTCTTTATGCTTGGGCTTGAGGATGTCAATAAAAACCAAAGACCACCGTGTTCATAAAACCTGCGAGTGGCACCTATCCTCTCTCTCTCTCTCTCTCTCTCTCTCTCTCTCTCTCTCTCTCTCTCTCTCTCTCTCTCTCTCATATATATATATATACACACTAGTAAGCCCGCTCGAAGCAAAAGCTTCAAAAGCTAGTCTGCTACCTCCTGTATTTGTGCATGTGTGAGAAAGAGATGTAGTTTCACTCTCTGCCAGCAGATGGCAGTGTTTTGGAGACTCATGTCCACTATATATATATATATATATATATATATATATATATATATATATATATATATATATATATATATATATAGAAAAAGATAAACAAAAAAGCAGGCACTCCAGGGACTTGATGCAAATGGTGTATTGAAAAAAGCAGCAAAAAGCACAGCCAACGTTTCGGGGCAACAGCGCCCCTTTATCAAGGCACAATCAAATAGTGAAAAACACAGCAATCTTTGATTGCTGTGTTTTTCACTATTTGATTGTGCCTTGATAAAGGGGCGCTGTTGCCCCGAAACGTTGGCTGTGCTTTTTGCTGCTTTTTTCAATACACCATTTGCATCAAGTCCCTGGAGTGCCTGCTTTTTTGTTTATCTTTCTCAATATTGCTTAGCCGAGCACCAGGGCTGCTGACCTAGGAGAGGAGAGTGCCAGTCCGTCGACCAACTATATATATATATATATATATATATATATATATATATATATATATGATTAAGATCTCTAGTTAAAGGCTGTAAACAGTTACTGTACCAAAGAAATAAGGGTACTTATGTAGTATCTGGGCTGCCGATTTTTTGATTGTATGCCTTAAGTTAAGGCATACAATCAGATGCGATGCGATGCGATATCGCATCGCATCGCATACGACCATGCGATGCGATGCGATGCGATGACCCGATTTTTCCATAGGATTCAATGTTAAAATGGACTGAGTCCATTTTAACATGGAATTCAATGGGAAAAAGGGGTCCTTTTCATACCCCTACTATCCAAGTGGGCATGGAGTTGGATATAAACCTGTGGCGAGCGTAGCGAGCCACCGAGCCCGAAGCGTGGCGAGCGAAGCGAGCCCCGCGAGGGGACGGTATTCTGTGTCCCCTCGCGGGGCTCGCTACGCTCGCCACGCTTCGGCCTCGGTGGCTCGCTACGCTCGCCACAGGTTTATATCCAACTCCATGCCCACTTGGATAGTAGGGGTATGAAAAGGACCCCTTTTCCCATTGAATTCTATGTTAAAATGGACTCAGTCCATTTTAACATTGAATCCTATGGAAAAATCGGGTCCATCGCATCGCATCGCATCGCATGCGATATGGTCGGGTGCGATGCGATGCGATGGACCCGATTTCAAAATCGGCAGCCCAGTTACTACATAAGTACCGAAATAAGTTATAAATATGTACCTAGTTCATGGTCCTACTATCTGGACATCACCAGCATAACAGATTGATGAAATGCATTGGTTTACCCTTGTGACAATTGCAGAGGCAGATAAGTATACTCTTATTTTTAATATACTTAACCATTTTGTACAGTAGGAGCTTGAACATATGGACAATTATAATATACTTACCAGGTATCTTTATGGAGAAACCGATTTAGCAGTGAATATAACAGCTTAGCAAGAAACACCCAGAGACAGCGCATTTAGGTTTTAATCACAACGGGGGGAATTTAATAGGATGAGAGATTCAGAAAGTTTGAGCTTATTTATTATTATGTGTCCTTATTTTAAGTGTATTTCCTTGCAATACTTCAGGAATAGTGGATATATTCCCATACTCAAACTGCACAACGTTGGTAGTACCCTGGGGTTGCATGAGACTTTGCCTTTTCACCTTGGTTTATTCTTTTTGATTGTTTCCCTCACCCAAAGAGCCTTATTCAGATCTGAGCTCAGTACAAATTTGTTTGGAAAATGGGCAAAACCATGTGCACTGCAGGTGGGGCAAATGTAACATTTATAGAGAGAGTTAGATTTGTGTGAGGTATTTTGTTTCTGTGCAGGTTAAATACTGGCTGCATTATTTTTACACTGCAATTGAGATTTCAGTTTCAGCACACCCCACCCAAATGTAACTCTCTCTGCACACGTTACATCTGCCCCACCTGCAGTGCACATAGTTTTTCCCATTTTGAAAACAAATTTTTACTGAGCTTAGATCTGAATAAGGCCCATTGGGTGTATTTGGTTTATATAAAAAAGAAGAAATAGATAGAACACGAAAATAGTGAATATTATACCATGCAATAATGTTTGTCTTCTATTTTTTCTGTATGTTTTATGTATGTACACATGTATTTTATATATATATATGTAAGCATTCTCACTTTTTTTGATACATTAATAAAAAAAAAAAAAGTTCTCTTTCACTAAAGTCACTTTATTCATTATAAAAAACATATATTATAAAAGGGTACTTTTACTGATATTTATCAAAATTACACAATATACAGGGCCAAATGTAATAGGGTGAGAGTTTCAGAAAGTGAGAGATTTTGGGAGAGTTTTCTCATGATTTTCAAAGCAGCAATCAATTACATGGCAAAATCAACCTGGTTTTGCCATGTAATTGATTGCTGCTTTGAAAATCATGAGAAAACTCTCCCAAAATCTCTCACTTTCTGAAACTCTTACCCTATTACATTTGGACCACAGTATGTATATTCTCACTGATATGGTCCTTATAATAATATCAATCTATAGCAAGATGCTCATCATCTGCTTATCCGCTCTGCCAGTCCCTCCATTGGTTGTCTGTATTTTACTGTATTCAATATACAATAATTCTGCTTACATATAAAGCTATTAACCATACTGCACCAGTATATATCTCTTTACTTATCTCTAAATATCTCCCAACTCGACCACTCCGCTCCCACCCTATGGAATGCCATTTCATGCACAATGAGACTCTCTACTAGCCTCCAAACTTTCATGCGTTCCCTGAAATCTCACCTCTTCAGGCAAGCCTATCATAACATAGGCCCTTATTTTGATTCGTGCGGTACGGCCCGCGTGCGGCCGTACCGCCGATGTTTTTCTTCTGCACATGCGCAGAGGTCAATCTGCGCATGTGCAGCCCCCTTCGCCGCAGACGGATTTCGTCCGCCGCAAAGGGGGCGTATAGGGGCGTGAGGGGCTTCATCCCCTCATTTCCCTATGTGTACGCCCCGCGTTTCATGGGCGTTCCCATGCAAACGCGGGGCGTACGCATGGTAATGAGGGCATGACGCCACTCATGGGGGCGGAAAGCTGACGTCGGCGGATGTCAGCTTTCAGCCCCCATACAAGCTACCACACGGACGATTGTCCGTGTGGTCTCAGCTTGCGGGAGCTGCCGCGGCGTGCGGCCCTGCCTTCGATGGTCGTCGACCATCGAATGCAGGGGGCAGCTCCCACCATGGTGGAGGCGTACGCCTCCACCATTTTCGTGCGGATCGCCAGCCGTCCGTGTACGGACGGCCGTGGCGATCCGTAGTGTGGGCGGGGATACGTCTGGTGCGGTCGGAGCCGCATATGCGGCTCGACCGCACCAACCAGAATAAGGGCCATAACCCTCTGAAGCACTTGTATTATATAGCTTTTCTTCTGGACATGCAACTTGGTGGGACTGCTAGACTATTACTGGTACCTGTCCTTGTGTTTCCCTCCTATGTCCCTATAGATTGTAAGCTTGCAGCAGGGCCCTCTTACCTACCCTATCATTGTCTAGAATTGTAAAGCTCAATGGAATTTTCAGCGCTATATAAGAAACTGTAAATAAATAAATAAATATAGACCTGGAGGACAAAAGAAGGGAAATCTTTTTAAAATCATGAAAAAGGATGCACTAACAAAATAATGTGGTAAAAACCCAGTCATTGGGGTTTTTACCGCATTTTTTAATGCACTAAAGCACACACGCCAGGGTAACGCTGCTGGGGATATCGCCAGAAAAAGATCGCTACACCCTATAGAAGCCTATGAGCTTCTTTTCCGCAGCGCTGTCTGAGGCATTATGTGCCCATGCCCCTTGATCATGAAACCACACCCCTACATATTTAGCGTGCCTATTATAAGCATGGCGGGGGGGGGGGGGCACCAATTACCTTTCTGGCACAGGGTGACGAAATGTCTAGTTACGGCACTGTATTACTGCATCATCATGGTGCAGTACTGGTCCTGTCCCCCAGTACTGTATCTAATGATGGTAATCACAGCATTGTATAGACAGAACACAATGACCTAATTATGCCTCCTACATCACCCACCGGAATGTACGGATTACTGGCTGCTGGAGGGAACAGCTGAAATATCAGCAACTATGGTGCCACTAGGAATTGTGGGGCCTGAGACTGACAAAATAGGCAGGGCCCCCATAGTGTTTCCCATGGGAATTGGAGGAAGCAAGAGAAGAAAGAAAAAGAAAGGACCGCAATGGTAGAGATAAACAGAAGGAATAGGCAGGAGACAGAAAGGGGGAGTGAGAGGAGGAATACTGGAATATAAGAGAGAGAGGATGAATATGGTTAGACGGGAGATAGGAAAAATAGTGGGAGAATGGGAGAGAGGAGGAATAGTGGGAGACAGGAGATAGAGGATGACAGGGTTGGCATCGGAAATTGTGGGGTCCAATACTGACCCCAGTGGATGCAAAGATATAGCCTGATGCCCTGATGCCCAATGTAAACAAGTATTATGATGCCCTTCCAATAGTTTTAATGTGCTCCACATGCCCCTAAACACAGACATATAAGTATTAAATGTAAAAAGATTAGACCTGATCGCACGGCTGCAAATTCGTAGCCCAGGCGATTTTTTATGTGTACAGATCGTAGCGCACATGCGCAAGGCCGTCCTGTGATACTTTTTTCATTGCTGGCCTTTGGCAAGTTGATTTAGAGCAAGCCAGTGTTTGGGGGGTGATAACATAGGTGTTCCCAGGCGTTTAGTGGGAGGGTGTGTGAGCGGCTCTGCTAACAATTCACAGGCTTGCCCAGGTGGGATTTCCCTCTGGCAGAGTGGCGTTTACCTGATCGCAGGCCTCTGAAAATTAGCAGCTGTGTTATCAGGTCTGAATTAGACCGATAGTCCCAAAAGGAGACGGGTCTCCCGTACCCCTGTGGTTCAGTCCAACCTTAGTTATAGTGAGTCTTGTGGTGACTGGCACAAACCCACCATGGATGCAAATTTGTGGCGACCAACAAGCACGAGCATCCGGATCGCCACAATGATGAGCGTGGCTACATCTGTAGCTATTGGCTGAGTTTGTGAGCTCAAGGGGAGGGATGACGCAAGAAGAGGGTCCTGCTTGCAAACAGTGCAGGTATTATCATGATATAAAAGGATTAATGATGTAGAAGGGAAACAATGGATTAGGAAGAGCTCTGCTACACTGGATTTTTCTATTAGTATATAAAGGTGTATATAGTAAACTGCCCACAGATTATATATACAGTTATTTATGGTAAACTGTTAGAATGTTTCATTCAAACTGGTACTGTACACAGGTAAATGTGCTGTAATCCACAATAAACAATGATATGTTTGCTTTTATTTTTATTGGTTGTCATGGATTACAAAGCTACAAAACAATTGGTCGTGCTTACAATTGGCCGGCCCCCCTCTCCATGTGACTGAAAAATGCTTTACATAAACAAGGCTAGTGGCATGCATCTGTTGGGGCACTCAATCACCCAAGTGCTGCCCATATGGTGTACTGTACGTCAGTTTTCATAAGATTACCAAAGTAAGTTTTGAGTTTAGAACGTACAAGTCATTCATTTTGCAATGTTTGCTTTTCCTAATTAAGGTTCCGGATTAATATATCATTACACTGGAAACTTGATTTTGGTAGTGATTGATGGGTCCTAATATTTCCATGTTAGGACACATCGACACTTGTGTGTCCCTAATTATGACGTTTTATTCACTTAAGAGCAGACAGAGGAAGGTTGTAAAACACAAAATGATTTGTTTTGTCTGTGTTAGCTATTATTGTCAGCCTGGAGCATTGGCTTAAAGTCTTCTGTATGCTGGCTTGGAAGATCGGAAAATTATAACTGTGATCTGTTTGATTTGTAGATAAATACAGCAGCCAGCTGACTACAGCAATTATGGCTGTGTACTGAACACAATGGGGATATTCATGCCTCATTTGCCATGGCAGATGTATGAATTTCAGCATTTTATGGTTATTTGTGACTTGCTTTATAAATTCATTCTTTTGCTTTGGGAAAAGTAGAATGGGTTTTATCTGGTTAGATTGAAAATCTATAGTATAGCACATCTAATAAATATTTTGTATTGCACTGTCGGTACCACATCAGTCAATGAAAAAGCTTCTGTTTGGGGTCCATGACTACTAGAGAATGTCTCCACCTTTACTCCATGGTCATCACTGACCGACAGAGCAAATTTATTACATTACTATCAGGCACTCAGTCATACGCTGGAGACCGTTATAACAGCCACTGAAATGAAAGATGGACGTTTAAATATTTATACTGCTGCTTACTTGCTCTGTCTTTTTTGTTCTAATGATATGGTGATTTTATTCTTGCATTGCTTGATATGTGCTTTAGGGTTCCCTTTATTACTATACAGCGGTGATTAGGATATCAATTTGAAGCATTTACCATATGATGTTTTGCTATTTGGATTATGTACAGCTTCCTGGTGGGAGACAAACTACATTAACGATAGTCTATCTCGCCATTTTTCTTTAGAAGTTATTAGCTATTAGTGATTGTAACTACCTAACCAACAGCTGTTTGTAGTAAGTTAATGTGGTGTGTAATTTTCTGTGGCTACTGCAACATCAAGGAGCTCATTTAGCCGTTTTTACGATGGTGGTTGGACGTAACATGAGATTTTCAAGGATAAGTAGTGGTGGCCTTAATGGAAGATTTATGAGGCTAAAAGGAAATTGTTTCTCATATTACTACTTATTTCTATAGAGATGATGTACTGCTGTACAGAGTAAATATTCTACAAGAGACAAGGCAAGCTGCCCATAGAAACCAATGTACTTGATAAATCACACTTTCCTACATTTTTGGTCTCCTCTCTGGAAGAAGCCTGAAGAGGAGATGCATCATACTAGTTTAAGGGGCAGGGCCAGACTGTGATGTCATTAGGTACTGCCCCCAAGAGTCCTTGTTTATGGGGAAGGGCTAAATTATACAATTCACTCCTTTTAGCCCCGTCTCCTTCACACAGCTGATGAAATTGTAGTGATTTTATCTCCATCCTGCTGGTTCATTAGGAAACGGGCAGGATACAGGAGAGTTACATAGAGTCCTGGGGCTGTGAGACAGGGGGCAGGCAGTCTAATGGCAGCGGAAGAGCTCCGGAAGAAGCTGAAGTCCTGGGTGGGTGGTGGCCAATGCAAAAAATGCCCATCTTTCACGAGTCCTTGTGTAGGGGGAAGGGCTAAATTATACAATTCACTCCTTTCAGCTCCGCCTCCTTCACACAGCTGATGCGATTGTAGTGATTTAATTCCCATCCTGTTGGTTCATTAGAAAACAGGCAGGATACAGGAAGGTCACATAGATTTCTAGGGCTGTGGCTGACTATCCAGAAAATTGTAGCTTCTAGGAGGATAGGCAGGCATATGATAAATGATACCTCAAAGCTGATTCATTGCTATGGCAACTTCACCACTGGTCCAGTTGTCCGCTTTTCAATGATTGATACATCAACCCCATACTAAAAATTACATTATCTAAAAATGCACACTAACATGACACCAGGGGTTTAACTCCTAGAGGCAATGAAGTCAATTGCCTTCAGATTCCAAGCCCTGAAGGGGCACCTACATATATATCAGCACCAGTTTGGTTCACAGTGTGATCCAAATGTGACCGCAGCTCTTCCAATGAAGCTTTGCAGCACAGCCTCTGCTGCTGCATGGTTAATTGGCTCTGTCCAGGGATTCCAGCTACAACCTACAATGGGGGAAGGCTCCTGTCTGGTACCGCACAGGCTATACTGAAGCAAGCAACGGTACACTCTAGGCCAGGGCTGGCCAACCCACGGCTCACGAGCCACATGCGGCTCTTCTCTCAACGAGCTGCGGCTCCCAAGCTCACTCCCACGTTTCCTAGAGGAAACTCGGCCACTCCCATTTTTGCATGATAACGGCTCTTTGTCTTACCATATAATATTTTTTGGATCATTACCTCTGATTGGTTGGCCACCCCTGCTCTAGGCAAAGCCACAATACCCACTTTCAAGCCCCTTTAGTGAAAGTGTGGCAGTGCTGTCTAAGAAGTTCCACAGTCACCATCCATATTCAATACCATACAATAATATAGTGATCGGCATACTCGGTGTACCTAGGCTGTTGCCTAAAGCTGCCTAATGGTATTGTTGGTCCTGATGGTTTTGGGTGGATACTGGCAAATGACCTAAAGTCTTCACAAAAAGAGGCTCATTTCAGCATGCGGCTGTGATCTCACGTGCAACACTGCAGCCACAGTGGCCATATCCTATGAAAGTTACAAAGGAGGAGGAATAATTAAGTAGATTTATTAAATGGGGAGTAAAAAGTCATAGGTATAGGGAAATCACGATGGAGAAAATAATGGTCACCACACAAATGACAGTAAATTAAACAAAAATGAAATAAGACAAATATATAATACAGGGTTGCCGACTTTTTCTGTCTCCTCTCCGGGAGAAGCCCGGAGAGGAGACTTGCAGCTGCAGTTCGGGGGGCGGGGCTTGAGCTTTACATCATTAAGCCCCGCCCCCAGGATGGTAAAACCCCCTAATTCACGGATCTTCGTGGAGGGGGCGGGGCTAAAATGACGCGATTTTCGCTCCGCCCCCTCCTGAGACCCGCGGATTGACGGATGTCAATCCAAAAGTATGAGGAAAACGACGCAATCGGGGGGTGGCGTGGGGGTCCCCCGGAATCCGGGAGGGTTGCCCACCTTTCCGGGGGACCGGGAGGAGGACCCGATTTTCGGGATCCTCCCGGTAATTCCGGGAGGGTCGGCAACACTGATATAATAACACTAAGGTAGTAAACAGGTCAGAGGCAATAATTATCTCTAATAGTTAAATAGGCTTCTTTGTCCTAGCTACCAGAGTTATTAATGCATCCAATAATTGGCAAAGGGGCAGATGTATTAAGCCTTAACAAGAGATAAATACAAGGGTGTTAAAGAGAGATAAACATCCAGCCAATCAGCTCCTTACTGACTTTTTTCAAGCATAGCCTCTAACATGGCAGTTAGCAGGTGATTGGCTGGATCATACCTCCCAACTTCCGTCCGGAGGAAATAGGGACACTCGAGCGTCCGAAAACGGGGCGGGGCGTATGCAAATGAGGGCGCGGCTTATGCTAATTAGCCGCAACCTCATTTTCATACGAGAATAGACGCTGTGCGCATGCGCACAGCGTCTATTCTACTAGATTGGGGAGTCTCCCAACTGCCACCCCCCGCAGCGGGACAATGCCTGCCGCGGGTGGGACGTCGGGACAGGACCCGAAAATCGGGACTGTCCCGACGGAATCGTGACAGTTGGGAGGTATGCTGGATGTTTATCTCTCTTTATCACCCATGCCTTTATCTCTTGTTAAGGCTTAATACATCTGCCCCAATATGTGTTGCTTGATAAATCCCAACCTGATAAAAATGGCAGACTGGCCAAAGTCAACCATAGAAAATACTGGCAAGAGTTTTAACTTTTTATTACTGTAATGTCTTTTTGTACAGCTTATTGCTAAATTTCGACTATTTTGTCTGTGTGCTACTGTAATTGATTCCATATTTATAGCATGTATACTGTACATAAATAGTTTGGATTGGTAAATTACAATTAAACACATGTGTGACTTGCAGCATATTACATGAATGTCCTGAAACAACCTTAAACAAATAGAGTAAATAGCTCCTCAAACATTTGGAAGTGATAGTTACATTTGGTCCAGCACATCTCAGTCTTTGGTGTGATTGTCATAAATTATACAGTATAAAAAGTATACACTCAAGTGCCAGAGTGGCCCTATTAACACAATGACACCAAACATCTTGTGATGTTGCCAATTGAACCCTGTGGCGTGATCTGTCAGACCACTGTTCTAGTTATTTCAAGCTGAGGAGAGGATTCCCATGTGGCACAGATCCATAGGCAAATGCAGGGGGGTTTCTGGTTGCCCGGAAACCCCCCTCCTATTTACAAGTGCCTTAAATTATGACAACAATTTCACTGGTATATAATATGATCAATAGAGCTGCCAACACATCATGCAGTGTAGGGATAGAGCAGTGGTTCCCAACCTGGAGTACTAGTACCCCTGGGGGTACTCTGCAGACCAGTTGGGGGTACTTGAAAATAATATTGGTAATGGCGGACAATGAAAAGGTCTTTTGATGGCTGAAGAAGACCCATTGCCATGGAGACAAACCATGTTGTGTCATATGCCTGACCAGCAATCCACTAGGAGCTTCCCATGCTGCCCTCAGACATCAGCAGTCATCTGCCCAGCACTGACAAAGGTGGAGAAAGCAGCCGCATTAATCCTACCGGTGATAGCCGGAATCCTGGAGATAGTACACAACAAGTGTCTAGACACAGAAGGGTCTAGACAAGATTCCTTGCTGTATACTACTCCTCTGCTCCTCCTTAACATAAGGACATGCATAAGGATCCGCATACCGCTAAGTACTGTCCATATTTCAAAATGAGAGGAGGGGGTACTTATCAATGAAAAGCCTAATCAAGGGGTACGGGAGAGAAAAAAGGTTGGGAACCACTGGGATAGAGCACAGCTGCTGCACATGACTAGTGTACCAGATTCTTCTACCACATTTACTGTATGTATGGATCTGAGCCCTCAAACATTGCAATGGACAGCAGCTGCCAGGAGGAATAGACAGGAGCCTTACCGTGAAGTGGGAAATTGTGAGCTTAGAAAGTGCAGGTTCTATTATGTTTGTGTATTTATTTATTATATGTTTAAACATTTCCTGACCACTTTAATTGTTTGAAACAGCCTATACTATAGACCTGGGGTAGCCAACTCCAGTCCTCGAGAGCTACCAACAGTTAATGTTTTCCAGATCTCCACACAGAGTCAAAAGTGAAGTAATTAGCTCCACCTGTGGATCTGGTGTCAGTGAGTAATGAGTGCATTTGTGCAGTAACTAGGTTGTCTGGAAAATGTGAACTGTTGGTAGCTCTCGAGGACTGGAGTTGACTACCACTGCTATAGACCATCTGTACTGTTAAATATTAATACTGTACTCCATACAGTATCCAGTCTATAAAAAGACCAATTTTCAGGGCTGTTACCACTCCTCCAGACTCCTGTACTTACTACAATGTTCTGCAGAATGGGAGATTGGGGATTACATTTTGAAACCCCCTCTAAAAATCCTGCGTTTGCTACTGTGATCCCATGAGGCCATTGACTAAAGTTGTCATCATGGCACCGTGTAGGCTAGTGGTGATTCCATAATGGTGTGGAGTGAATTCATGTGACATAGGACAAATAGTGGTGCTACAGCTAGCCATGAGCGGCATCTCCATAAGGGTGTGTGTCCCATGCTGCCAGTAGCCCTATGATCGTCATGGGCCCGCACTCCAGTGTGAGACAGGGGGCAGGCAGTCTAATGGCAGTGGAGAAGCTAGTAAGAGCTCCTGAAGAAGCCAAAATCATGGTTGGGTGGCGGCCAATGCAAAAAAATGTAAAGGCTGCAGCCTCCAGGTGGAGAAAATGGAAAGACGCAGAAGGAGGCCCTAGGGTAGAGGCATGCAAAAGAGCTTAAAGGCCCCTAGGTGAAGGCCCAGAGAAAAAATATATAAAAACCATAGGTATAACGTGGTTTTTTTAATATTGCCTTTGCAGAAGGTACTAGCGGGCCCTTAATGTCCCACTTGCCGGTACTTGTGGTTCTCCCAAGTACCAGCATGTGAGACAGGCTTGCTGTGACCTGTAGTCCCATTGTAAAGGACAATATATCTTTATGCAGCTCTAAACCCTGCACCCACCACCCAGGGCTGGGATGACTAGTTGGGGTGGGTAATGCTTTAGCCATGAGACTCCATCAAGTGTATCCCCTGACTATGGCATTACACCCCCAGCTATTGGAGCCCTGTGCTGGTTCAGAAAACATAGGGGGACCCCCTACTCATTTTCCCCCACCATATTTGTAGAACCAGGTTTGAATCGTGATTTTATCCCACAACCTCAGTGTTCTCAGATTCAGTTCAGCGTGGTGTGCTCTTTAGTCGGGAGTAGTGGGTAGGTCTCCAAAGAAGAAAGTCCCAGTCAACTGACAGTTTAAAGTGCTCAACGCATTTCTCCAGATTAATAGCTGACCGGCTTCCTCAGGAGCAAGTGTTGGGTGCATGCAATCTGTTTGTTGTGGATGCACACACCCGACGCATGCACATGCGCATTTTAAAAACATTGCGCTCGTATGCAAATTTGCATGCAAGCATACGGACCTGAACAAGGTTCAATGTCGGGAGGTATGAATATTGCATAGATGATGTTTGGAAACAATTTCATCCCAGGGCTTTAAGTGGTCCTGGAGAGGTGGTGGTACTCATTTCCCCCTCCCACTTAATTCCTCCCTCTCCCCTACCCCCTTAGGCAGACCCAGGGCTAGTAGGGTGGTTTTTGACACCCCCCTTTAGAACTACTATGCAGAGCCAAGGTGGAGGTTGAACTACAGTAGTTCCACCTCACTATTACTGGTGGTGGAACCAAGTTGCACCCCATTCCCCCCATTGTAACCCCTGCTTCATACCCTTTTTACAGTATGTACACCTTAGATATATGTGGCTATAGTCCTTTAAAAACTTAACAAAATAATTTTTAATGTAACATAAAAATAGAACCATACTGTAAACCATTATTTGGCAGTTCCCTGCTAGCTGCGCTTCCCATGCCCTCCCATTAGAAAGACTATCTGTGTATCATGTCATTTTTTATCAAACATTATTATTTCATCCACTGAGTCAAATTTTGTATATTGCAGTCTACCTTGTAGGAAAAGACCAAAGCAATTACTAAAATACTATATACAACTATACTTGACTGATATAATTGAGCAAATCTTGCTTCATTTCCATTTTCTATGTAATGCCACCCAGTTTCTAACATCTGGAAGATATTTACTGTACAAGCTAAGGTTATCAAGGCAAATGCATGGTCAGCATTCAGATCTAAATCTTTTCTCATATTCCTGATTGTTTTGGATGACTTTAACCCTGCTAAGCTGTTTAGTCATGGGAAAGAACAACTTCTATCTCTGTTGCCATGAAATAATGGAGCTTAACACAGAGAAGGAAATATGATCACCCTGAAACAGGTTTAATTTAAACATGTGCTTTTGAAACATTATATTTCCTGCGTTATTTTAGGCACCAGTGTGAAGATAAGTTGTAAAAAACAAATCCACTGAGGTCCATGTATTGTGTAAAGAGTGCAATGTTGACTCAGGGTACTGAGAACATGGGGACACCTACTGTCAGTGGACCTCCCCTGTGGGATAGACAAGGGCAGTTATGGTGGAAATGGGCAAGGCTCCCGGCATATGCCCCAACTCAGCCAGATTTGGGTTGGCAACCAGGGCTACAGCATGTTCTTAGCTGCTATGTCTGGAGTAGTCAACTTTACACATAGTCCTGTCTATGCACTAATATGGCAACTGTATCACCAAAGGGGCTAATAACCCGGAGTATGGGTAATTACCGGACCTGGACAAAACCCGAAATGCCAGACCGTACATCAAACTAGAGATGGGTCGTTCATGAACGAAGCAGTTCTTTTGGACGGATCCCATAAAAGAGTGAGTGAGTTGCCAATCCCAAAAAGGTGAACCGTCATTCTTTTACTTTCAGTTTTGCTTTTCATTAAAATGCATTTGCCTGAGCTCAGCACTGCCATCTGTGGCAGCTGAGATGTACTAACTCTGGAGACTAAGTACAGTGCTGTGACTGCAAGTGAAAGAAAGAACAAGGCTGCTGCTGCTAGGGATGGCCATCGGTGCAGACGCCATCGATGGCGATTCTGCACCCAGCCATCAATCAGTGTTTTAATCGGTCATGTATGTTCTTATTTGTTCAGCTCACTGTTTTTTTTTAAATCTTGTCCGGTCCGGTTTTTGCTTAGTCCCTAATAACCTGTGCCATGGCAGCAAAAGGATTAACCCATATTAATAGTTGGGTACCTTCCAAGATCCTGGGGAGAGACTAGTTTGAAGCTCCTATCTCCTGTTTCGCTGCTTTATAAATTAAATCAACCAGTTCTTCACTGTAGCCAGGGTTCATCCAAGGAATTTTTGGGCAAGGAAAGTGTTTGCTGCAGTCAGTAGCATGTTTTCTGAGAATGCTTTTGGCACCACTAGGTGCCTAGCCTGGTATAATTGATCAACATTAGTAAATTTTTTTTAAATGATTAAAATATGTCTTGCGATGTGTTTTAGAGTATTGCAGCTGGGAAAGTAGATCTGGATCGTAGTGTAGTTTTATAAAAATAACTCTGGCAAGTTAAAAGTTTATGTACTGTAAATTGACTAATACAGATGTGCCCTCATTCTCCAAGCCTCAATATGCCATGTGAAACAAAACACCAGAGTAAGTGAGCCACGCTGAGCTGTATAGGGAAGCTAATTTTTCTTAAATTTGCATCTTATTCACAAAAGTGCAGATGAGGCCCAGTGGAATTTGGTATGTACAAATGTGGCATAACAAACTTACCAGTTAGCCCTCATTAACCGCTTCATTGGTATGACCCAAAAATTTGCACTGACCACTGATAAGTAGGTGTGCGCCAGCGGTGCCTCCAGTGGTGTACCACTGGCACACCACCATCTGGCAGCACCCCTTTTATCACTCACTGCCATTGCTCCCCCTGTTATCACTCACCCCCCACCCTGCCAATCGTCCGCCATGGGTCCCTGCACTGCTCCCCGCTGCCATACACTCCCCATCACGATCGCCCAGGTGCCCGGGCCGAGTGCATAAACATATGTATGCCCGAGTGTCCCCCGAACTTCCTTGATTGGCCTTGAACACTCAAGGGCAGCAGCAGTCGCCTCAAGGGAGCAGGGGCAGCCATAAAAGAGCAGCGGCAGCCCCTTCAGTGGTGAGTATTTTTGGGGCAGAACAAACCTTCCCTGAGAGGTTTGTCCTGCTACCAGGAAATCCCACCACTGAAGGGGTTAAGCAATATCTATCTGTTTAACTTATGCAACTAAGGTGGTGCATGTTTCAGTGAATAAGATGCTCAGTGCAAGCCTAGTCTCCCAATACCTGACATTCCAGAAGGGCTGTTTGTCACAACTTCGGCAATAGTGTAGGAGGGCACGTCTGAATGCAAAAAATACTCAAAGCATGCTGCACTCATCCTGGTGGGCTGGTTGATCTCATCCATTGATGGCGAATTCCCCTTACAGATCATCTAGTGGAAGGCTGCATCTGTATCCCACACCCTCTCACCAGGTCCAGCAGCTACAATTAGTGAGAGTTACATGCAACTATATGTTACACTGGGCTCTCCTGTCCCAGTTTTAGACAGCCTACCCTTTGGAGCCCATTAGTCCCTGGACAGATCTGGAAGAATTTATGTTGTAAAATTAGATATAAGATGACCCTCACCTAGTTTTTCAGATGCTTGGTACAGCAGGTATGCTTTCTTCCCAGGCAACCTCATGCACATAGGGGAGTACATTCCCCACATGTCCACCAAAATGGATAAACTTTGTGTAGCCTGTCTAGATAAATGCATTTGTGCAGTGCATGCATTTGTCTGGATTGCAAAGGAACAGGGTGTTACGTTGCCCTGGCCTGGGCACCAGGGACAACACAGGTTCCAGACGGAGAGAGAACAGGGCGTGAGCCCACAGCCGGGACCGCCGGTTAGGACGGCCACAGCGGGTCCTACACTCTCTCTGTTGAGTCTCCGAGGCAGATGGCAAACCCCTGCGGAGCTAGGCTTCACCTGTGGCCGCCGCGTTCGAAGGAGCGAGTTAAGCCCGCTCCGACCCCGATGCAGCCAGGTCTTATGTGGGGACAAGGGGAAGCGATCGCCACGAGGAGTCTCAAGAGGATAAGCTGACTAAAGGACCTGACTGGTAATGAGCCCCTGACTGCCGGCACCAGGCCAAGACGGGGAGTGCGACCAAGTCGCAGACACCAGAGGGTATAAGGGAGTCCCCAAAAACACTCCAAAGGGACCGTGACTCCCAAAGCAGGGATCAGGATGAATGGTGACACTCCTGCCTAACCAGAAGACTAGTGACAGACGGGGGCGAGGGAACAACTACCAAAAGACAGGGACTACAAGACAAAAGAGGATAAGCAAGGATAAACCCACGGAGGGGTTAGGCCGCGGAGGGCTAGGGAACCGAAGAAGGAAAGGACCTGAGCTCCACTGGAGCACTTACGTGACCCACGGAAGATGGAAGCTGTGGGTCCACGGCAGGCTCACAGGCTGAGGGTGGTATACAGCAGAGGAGACCAGGGAAGATGCAGGGACACAGGAATCCAACGGCAGACAGCAGCTGACAGGCTGGGAGACCCGGAGGACAGCAGCAAAGACTGACCACAAAGGATGCTGGGACCAAGGAACCAGGGGACCGGGGAGCGCAGCACACTGCTGAGGTGAGCAAAAGCTATAACCGGCGTCTGTGCCCAGCAGACGCCGGCTATTTATTTGAATTTCAGGCGCGCGCGTTGCTGGCTGCCGGGCGGAAGCTCGGGGACGTTGCCTAGCAACGCCCCGACGCTTAGCCTCAGAGCGAGGCTTGGGACGCTGCTCGGCAACGTCCCCTGCCGCGTCAGATGACGCTGCGTCTGCAGCGTCAGATGTACCCGGACGGCGTGCAATAGTACCCCCCCCCTTGAGGAAGGGTTAACAACCCTTTCCCACCAGGTTTATCCGGGAATTGACGAAAAAAGGCCCTCCTAAGATTGGGTGAATGCAAATCTCCATCGGAAACCCAGGACCTCTCTTCGGGACCAAATCCCCTCCAGTGTACCAGAAACTGCAAGGAACCTCTCACAAGTCTAGAATCGAGGATCTTTTCCATGCGGAACTCCTGTTGCCCCTGCACCATCACTGGGGCGGAGCCATTCCTCAGTCTGCGAGGAAATTTCTGCGAAAACACCACTGGCTTAAGAAGCGAAGCATGAAAGGTACTCGAAATCCTGAGGGACTTAGGTAAGGCAAGACGGAATGCTACCGGATTAACCCTCCTGACAATCCGAAAAGGCCCAATGAATCGAGGCCCTAACCTTGCTGATGGTTGGTGAAGCTTTATATTACGGGTGGATAGCCACACCCAGTCACCAACTTTGAAGGAGCAAGGCCGTCTGGATTTGTCAGAGAATACCTTCTCTCTGAAAGCAGCTTCTTTAAGGGCCAAGTGGACTTTCCTCCATATGACTTTGAGGCGAGAGGCAGCAGACGAAGAGTAGCCAGAGGCATTCGGTCCCAGAGAATTAGCCCGTGGATGGAATCCGTAGACCGCAAAGAAGGGCGACGTCTTAGAGGCCGAATGATGTGCGTTATTATACGCAAATTCGGCTAACGGCAAGAAACTAACCCAATCGTTTTGAAGTTTGGAAACAAAACCCCTCAGATATTGCTTAAGAGACTGATTAAGGCGTTCTGTTTGTCCATTGGCCTGTGGATGGAATGCGGAAGTAAGGCTGACCTTAACCTTCAAGGCAGCACAGAACATTCTCCAAAACTGAGCCACAAACTGTGGACCCCGGTCAGACACAATATCACTGGGAAACCCGTGTAGACGAAAAATGTGTTGAAGGAATAGCGTGGCCAGTTCTTTAGCCGAGGGCAACTGCCTTAAAGCCACGAAATGCGCCATCTTAGAAAATCTATCGATGACGACCCAAATGACTTGACAGTGTGATGAGACTGGAAGACCCACAATAAAATCCATGGCCAGATGGGACCAAGGCCTGCCTGGAACGGACAAAGGCAACAACTCTCCCAAAGGTCGAGAACGTGGAACTTTATGTCGGGCACACTCCGGACACGACAAGACAAAGTCCTTGCTGTCCCTGGCCATCCCTGGCCACCAGACCACTCGGGATAATAAAGCAAGGGTTTTATATACTCCTGGGTGACCCAAAATCTTAGTATCAAGGCATTCTGCCAATACTCTGCGTCTCAATGAAGGAGGAACAAACAGTTTATTCTCCGGAGTTTGGGCTGGAGCTTGCCCTTGGGCTTGCCGGAGAAGACCCTCCAAGGTCTGGCTAACTCCGGCATGGATACAGGATGAAGGAATGATGGACCCAGACTTGATCCCACCCTCTTGTTGAGGAACAAAACATCTGGAAAGGGCGTCTGCCCTAATGTTTTTCGATCCAGGGACATAAGAAATGATGAAATTAAATCTCATAAAGAAGAGTGCCCACCGGGCTTGGCGAGCGTTCAGTCTTTTGGCTGATTCAATGTATTGTAGATTCTTGTGATCGGTTAAGACCAGAATCTGATGAACCGCTCCTTCCAGCCACTGACGCCATTCATCAAAGGCCCACTTAATGGCAAGTAGCTCCCTGTTGCCCACATCGTAATTGGACTCAGCTTGAGAAAATTTTCTGGACATGTAGGCACAGGGGTGGAATTGTGAAGACTCCGGATCTCTCTGAGAGAGAACTGCCCCGGCTCCAACTTCGGAGGCGTCGACTTCCACCACAAATGGCAACTCAGGGTTGGGATGTCGAAGAACTGGAGCCGAGATGAAGGCTTGTTTCAAGGTCTTGAAAGCCTGTTCCACCTGAGGAGTCCATGCTGATGGATCCGCACCTTTCTTGGTCAATGCCACCAAGGGTGCCACAATTGAAGAAAAGGCATGAATGAATCGCCTATAATAATTGGCGAACCCAAGAAATCGCTGGACTGCTTTTAAATTGGTGGGTCGCACCCAATCTAAAATGGCTTGTAATTTCTTGGGGTCCATTTGGAATCCTTGCGAAGAAATTATATATCCCAAGAAAGATACCTGGGTCACCTCAAATTCGCATTTCTCTAATTTAGCGAATAACTGATTCTCGCGCAATTTTTGCAGAACCTGACGAACTTGTGTCCTATGCGAGTCCAAGTCTTGGGAAAAAATTAAAATATCATCTAAATAGACAACCACGAACTTGCCCAAGAATTCCCGAAGGACATCGTTAATAAAATCCTGAAAAACGGCTGGGGCATTGGATAGCCCGAACGGCATTACCAGGTACTCATAGTGCCCTGTCTGAGTACTGAATGCCGTTTTCCACTCGTCCCCTTCCAGGATTCTTATGAGGTTATAAGCCCCCCTAAGGTCAATTTTAGAGAAAATGGTAGCGGAACGTAGTTGGTCAAACAGCACCGAAATTAAAGGAAGGGGATAGGTGTTTTTCACCGTAATTTTATTAAGGGCACGGAAATCTATGCACGGCCTCAAAGAACCATCCTTCTTTTCCACAAAGAAGAAGCCGGCGCTGAGCGGAGATTTAGAGGGCCGAATAAACCCCTTGGACAAACTTTCTTGGATGTACTCATCCATGGCCTTTGTCTCCGGGAGAGACAATGCATAAAGTCTACTCTTGGGCAATGGCGCGTTGGGGACCAATTGGATGGCACAGTCGTACGGCCGATGCGGGGGTAAACTGTCGGCCTTACCCTTTGAAAACACGTCTGCGTAATCCCGGTAGGGAATGGGAATCCCCGCTAAAGAGGTGGATTTCACAGGGAGCGAAATATGCAAGCACTTCTGCTGACAATTGGGGTTCCACTGGGTAATCTCCCCAAGGCGCCAATCAATGATGGGATTGTGTTTTCTCAACCAGGGGAAACCCAACACGATGGGTACCGAAGGACATGAGGTTAACAAGAAAGTGATCTCCTCCTGGTGAAATAGACCAATGGTCAACTGTATGGGTGGAGTCTGAAATGTAACTGCCCCATTGGACAGAACCCCACCATCTAAGCCCCGTAAGGTAATGGGGATAGGAAGCTGGAGTTGTGGAATCCCCAAACTCTGGGCGAGGGCGGAGTCCAGGAAATTACTGGCCGCGCCGCTGTCAATATATACTGACCCTGAAAAATTACCCCCTTGAAAAGAAATATGCCCCGGGATTAGTAATGAATCTAGAGAGGAAAAGAGCTGGAGGCCAAAGGGAACCCTCTCTTCGTTCACTTGGCCCGGCCTTTTACTGGCCTATTGGGGCAATTTCTCAAGATGTGACCTTTACAGCCACAGTATAAACACAGACCTGAACTTAATCGACGAGCCCTTTCTTCCGGGGAAATGCGGGCTGCCCCAAGTTGCATGGGCTCCTCACTTTCCTCAGGGGTCATCGGAACATAGGGAACCACCCGAGTGAACGAGCCCCGTTCCGACCTTCGCTCACGGAGGCGACGGTCAATTTTAATGGCTAATTCCATTAACTTGTCCAATGTTTTAGGTGCCGGGTATTGGATGAGGCAATCCTTAATCTCATCGGAAAGACCGCAACGAAACTGACTGCGTAATGCAGGGTCGTTCCACCCGCAATCATTCGCCCATCGGCGGAACTCAGTACAATAAACCTCAGCTGGGTCTTTCCCTTGCCTAAGGGCTCTAAGATGGGTCTCTGCTGAGGCTTCACGGTCAGGATCATCATACAACAACCCGAGAGAACTAAAGAAAGTGTCTACGGAAGCCAGGGCTGGGCTGTCCGAAGGCAATCCAAAGGCCCAGGTCTGGGGGTCACTTTGGAGCAAAGAGATAACTAGTCCAATACGCTAGGCTTCGGATGAGAAGGAGCGTGTTTTGAGCCGAAAATACAATTTGCAACTCTCACGAAAATTAAAAAAGGTTTTGCGGTCTCCAGAGAACCGATCGGGCAAATTCATTTTGGGATCTGAACCCCCTGAGTCTGGAGGTCGCGACCTCTGCTCTTGAGACGCTACCTTCAAGGACAATTCCCGGACCATCTGAGTAAGCCCTTGAAGCTGATCAGAAAACGTCTGAGACGGGGTACTCATAATATCAAACGACACAAAACACTACCCCTCCAGGTATTTGACAGGGGAGACCTGTCTTTATTCTGGCCGGTTATAATGTTACGTTGCCCTGGCCTGGGCACCAGGGACAACACAGGTTCCAGACGGAGAGAGAACAGGGCGTGAGCCCACAGCCGGGACCGCCGGTTAGGACGGCCACAGCGGGTCCTACACTCTCTCTGTTGAGTCCCCGAGGCAGATGGCAAACCCCTGCGGAGCTAGGCTTCACCTGTGGCCGCCGCGTTCGAAGGAGCGAGTTAAGCCCGCTCCGACCCCGATGCAGCCAGGTCTTATGTGGGGACAAGGGGAAGCGATCGCCACGAGGAGTCTCAAGAGGATAAGCTGACTAAAGGACCTGACTGGTAATGAGCCCCTGACTGCCGGCACCAGGCCAAGACGGGGAGTGCGACCAAGTCGCAGACACCAGAGGGTATAAGGGAGTCCCCAAAAACACTCCAAAGGGACCGTGACTCCCAAAGCAGGGATCAGGATGAATGGTGACACTCCTGCCTAACCAGAAGACTAGTGACAGACGGGGGCGAGGGAACAACTACCAAAAGACAGGGACTACAAGACAAAAGAGGATAAGCAAGGATAAACCCACGGAGGGGTTAGGCCGCGGAGGGCTAGGGAACCGAAGAAGGAAAGGACCTGAGCTCCACTGGAGCACTTACGTGACCCACGGAAGATGGAAGCTGTGGGTCCACGGCAGGCTCACAGGCTGAGGGTGGTATACAGCAGAGGAGACCAGGGAAGATGCAGGGACACAGGAATCCAACGGCAGACAGCAGCTGACAGGCTGGGAGACCCGGAGGACAGCAGCAAAGACTGACCACAAAGGATGCTGGGACCAAGGAACCAGGGGACCGGGGAGCGCAGCACACTGCTGAGGTGAGCAAAAGCTATAACCGGCGTCTGTGCCCAGCAGACGCCGGCTATTTATTTGAATTTCGCGCCGCCTGACTGACGTCAGGCGCGCGCGTTGCTGGCTGCCGGGCGGAAGCTCGGGGACGTTGCCTAGCAACGCCCCGACGCGTAGCCTCAGAGCGAGGCTTGGGACGCTGCTCAGCAACGTCCCCCGCCGCGTCAGATGACGCTGCGTCTGCAGCGTCAGATGACGCTGTACTCGCCGTCCGTCCGGGTGCAGGGACACCCGGACGGCGTGCAACACAGGGTTTGGATTGTCTTCTGTTGTAGTGTGTGATTTTACTCTAAATAAGAAGTGCTATGTGAGCACAAAGAGTGACTACCTAGAGCACTGCATTTCATCTTCCAAGCAGGGCCGTTTCTAGACAATTTAGCTCCCAGGGCGAAGAAATAAAAATGCGCCCCCCCCCCCCCCAATACATAGCATGGTATTATAGTAATTTCGCGCGCCGAAGGCGCGCGCCGAAATAGGGGGTGTGGCTTGATATTAAAAGGGGTGTGGCTTAATGTAAGGCGTGGTCTAGCAGGAAAACAATTACCTTATATCACACTTTTGCAACCTGCAAGACCAGACATTGGTTGCTGCAGGAATTGTTATTGTCCTCCCGCACTTAAGTTGGCTGGCTGAAGGCCACACAATGACCTAGTACGCCTCACAATGACAGGCTACTTAAATCATTATACACTATTTATCTGTGATGCCAATTACACATTACGCCGTACACTGTGATGACGATTACATATTACGCCGCACACCGTGATGACAATTACACATTACACCGCACACCAAGATGCCCATTAGACCACACACTGTGATGGCAATTACACAATACTCCCCACATCGTAATGCCCATTACACATTATGCCCCATGTGCCGCTGCCGCACAACCGATGCTGTTTACTAATATGCCCCCACAGTGCCAGATATGCCCCCACAGCGCCACAAATATATACCCCACAGTGCCACATATATGCCCCCACAGTGCCACACATATGCCCCCACAGTGACACAAATATATGCCCCCACAGTGACACAAATATATGCCCCCACAGTCCCACAAATATATGCCCCCACAGTGCCACACATATGCCCCCAGTGCCACAAATATATGCCCCCACAGTGCCACAATTATGCCCCACAGTGCCACACATATGCCCCACAGTGCCACAGATATATGCCCCCAGTGCCACAGATATATGCCCCCAGTGCCACAGATATATGCCCCCAGTGCCACAGATATATGCCCCCCAGTGTCACAAACATATGCCCCCAGTGCCACAGATATATGCCCCCAGTGCCACAGATATATGCCCCCAGTGCCACAGATATATGCCCCCCAGTGCCACAGATATATGCCCCCCAGTGTCACAAACATATGCCCCCAGTGCCACAGATATATGCCCCCAGTGCCACAGATATATGCCCACAGTGCCACAGATATATGCCCCCCAGTGCCACAGATATATGCCCCCCAGTGCCACAGATATATGCCCCCCAGTGTCACAAACATATGCCCCCAGTGCCACAGATATATGCCCCCAGTGCCACAGATATATGCCCCCAGTGCCACAGATATATGCCCCCCAGTGCCACAGATATATGCCCCCCAGTGTCACAAACATATGCCCCCAGTAACAAACTTACTTGGAGAGGGGAGGGGAGCGCATCGTGCTTCTCTCCTATCCCGCGCCCGAGCTCCTATTGGCTGACAGCGGCAGCCCAGTGACGTGGGCGAGGGGACGGAGAAACGCACGATGCGTTCCCCTCCCCTCTCCAGCGTGGAGTCGGGCGGCCGGGGAGACAGCGGCAGCGGCTGCGGCTGCGGCTGCGGCTGCGGGCGGGGGGGTTAGACTGCCGGGCGCCCTGGCTGTTTCAGAGGCGGACAAGCCGTGCGGCGCCCCGGGCTGCTGCACGGCTTGTCCGCCTCTAGAAACGGCCCTGCTTCCAAGAACATCTATGATATTCCTGGTGCCCATAACTTGGAACTGTCTTTTTAAGGACATTCTATTGGTGCTAATGAATATATCCCTGCTTCTAAAAAGTGTCTGCATATTCTGTATGCTGTGACTACTAGATCTAGATATGCCTATCCATCTCTTTAGAGGTTAACCCTGCTAAGCTGTTTAGTCATGGGAAAGAACAACTTCTATCTCTGTTGCCATGAAATAATGGAGCTTAACACAGAGAAGGAAATATGATCACCCTGAAACAGGTTTAATTTAAACATGTGCTTTTGAAACATTATATTTCCTGCGTTATTTTAGGCACCAGTGTGAAGATAAGTTGTAAAAAACAAATCCACTGAGGTCCATGTATTGTGTAAAGAGTGCAATGTTGACTCAGGGTACTGAGAACATGGGGACACCTACTGTCAGTGGACCTCCCCTGTGGGATAGACAAGGGCAGTTATGGTGGAAATGGGCAAGGCTCCCGGCATATGCCCCAACTCAGCCAGATTTGGGTTGGCAACCAGGGCTACAGCATGTTCTTAGCTGCTATGTCTGGAGTAGTCAACTTTACACATAGTCCTGTCTATGCACTAATATGGCAACTGTATCACCAAAGGGGCTAATAACCCGGAGTATGGGTAATTACCGGACCTGGACAAAACCCGAAATGCCAGACCGTACATCAAACTAGAGATGGGTCGTTCATGAACGAAGCAGTTCTTTTGGACGGATCCCATAAAAGAGTGAGTGAGTTGCCAATCCCAAAAAGGTGAACCGTCATTCTTTTACTTTCAGTTTTGCTTTTCATTAAAATGCATTTGCCTGAGCTCAGCACTGCCATCTGTGGCAGCTGAGATGTACTAACTCTGGAGACTAAGTACAGTGCTGTGACTGCAAGTGAAAGAAAGAACAAGGCTGCTGCTGCTAGGGATGGCCATCGGTGCAGACGCCATCGATGGCGATTCTGCACCCAGCCATCAATCAGTGTTTTAATCGGTCATGTATGTTCTTATTTGTTCAGCTCACTGTTTTTTTTTAAATCTTGTCCGGTCCGGTTTTTGCTTAGTCCCTAATAACCTGTGCCATGGCAGCAAAAGGATTAACCCATATTAATAGTTGGGTACCTTCCAAGATCCTGGGGAGAGACTAGTTTGAAGCTCCTATCTCCTGTTTCGCTGCTTTATAAATTAAATCAACCAGTTCTTCACTGTAGCCAGGGTTCATCCAAGGAATTTTTGGGCAAGGAAAGTGTTTGCTGCAGTCAGTAGCATGTTTTCTGAGAATGCTTTTGGCACCACTAGGTGCCTAGCCTGGTATAATTGATCAACATTAGTAAATTTTTTTTAAATGATTAAAATATGTCTTGCGATGTGTTTTAGAGTATTGCAGCTGGGAAAGTAGATCTGGATCGTAGTGTAGTTTTATAAAAATAACTCTGGCAAGTTAAAAGTTTATGTACTGTAAATTGACTAATACAGATGTGCCCTCATTCTCCAAGCCTCAATATGCCATGTGAAACAAAACACCAGAGTAAGTGAGCCACGCTGAGCTGTATAGGGAAGCTAATTTTTCTTAAATTTGCATCTTATTCACAAAAGTGCAGATGAGGCCCAGTGGAATTTGGTATGTACAAATGTGGCATAACAAACTAACCAGTTAGCCCTCATTAACCGCTTCATTGGTATGACCCAAAAATTTGCACTGACCACTGATAAGTAGGTGTGCGCCAGCGGTGCCTCCAGTGGTGTACCACTGGCACACCACCATCTGGCAGCACCCCTTTTATCACTCACTGCCATTGCTCCCCCTGTTATCACTCACCCCCCACCCTGCCAATCGTCCGCCATGGGTCCCTGCACTGCTCCCCGCTGCCATACACTCCCCATCACGATCGCCCAGGTGCCCGGGCCGAGTGCATAAACATATGTATGCCCGAGTGTCCCCCGAACTTCCTTGATTGGCCTTGAACACTCAAGGGCAGCAGCAGTCGCCTCAAGGGAGCAGGGGCAGCCATAAAAGAGCAGCGGCAGCCCCTTCAGTGGTGAGTATTTTTGGGGCAGAACAAACCTTCCCTGAGAGGTTTGTCCTGCTACCAGGAAATCCCACCACTGAAGGGGTTAAGCAATATCTATCTGTTTAACTTATGCAACTAAGGTGGTGCATGTTTCAGTGAATAAGATGCTCAGTGCAAGCCTAGTCTCCCAATACCTGACATTCCAGAAGGGCTGTTTGTCACAACTTCGGCAATAGTGTAGGAGGGCACGTCTGAATGCAAAAAATACTCAAAGCATGCTGCACTCATCCTGGTGGGCTGGTTGATCTCATCCATTGATGGCGAATTCCCCTTACAGATCATCTAGTGGAAGGCTGCATCTGTATCCCACACCCTCTCACCAGGTCCAGCAGCTACAATTAGTGAGAGTTACATGCAACTATATGTTACACTGGGCTCTCCTGTCCCAGTTTTAGACAGCCTACCCTTTGGAGCCCATTAGTCCCTGGACAGATCTGGAAGAATTTATGTTGTAAAATTAGATATAAGATGACCCTCACCTAGTTTTTCAGATGCTTGGTACAGCAGGTATGCTTTCTTCCCAGGCAACCTCATGCACATAGGGGAGTACATTCCCCACATGTCCACCAAAATGGATAAACTTTGTGTAGCCTGTCTAGATAAATGCATTTGTGCAGTGCATGCATTTGTCTGGATTGCAAAGGAACAGGGTGTTACGTTGCCCTGGCCTGGGCACCAGGGACAACACAGGTTCCAGACGGAGAGAGAACAGGGCGTGAGCCCACAGCCGGGACCGCCGGTTAGGACGGCCACAGCGGGTCCTACACTCTCTCTGTTGAGTCTCCGAGGCAGATGGCAAACCCCTGCGGAGCTAGGCTTCACCTGTGGCCGCCGCGTTCGAAGGAGCGAGTTAAGCCCGCTCCGACCCCGATGCAGCCAGGTCTTATGTGGGGACAAGGGGAAGCGATCGCCACGAGGAGTCTCAAGAGGATAAGCTGACTAAAGGACCTGACTGGTAATGAGCCCCTGACTGCCGGCACCAGGCCAAGACGGGGAGTGCGACCAAGTCGCAGACACCAGAGGGTATAAGGGAGTCCCCAAAAACACTCCAAAGGGACCGTGACTCCCAAAGCAGGGATCAGGATGAATGGTGACACTCCTGCCTAACCAGAAGACTAGTGACAGACGGGGGCGAGGGAACAACTACCAAAAGACAGGGACTACAAGACAAAAGAGGATAAGCAAGGATAAACCCACGGAGGGGTTAGGCCGCGGAGGGCTAGGGAACCGAAGAAGGAAAGGACCTGAGCTCCACTGGAGCACTTACGTGACCCACGGAAGATGGAAGCTGTGGGTCCACGGCAGGCTCACAGGCTGAGGGTGGTATACAGCAGAGGAGACCAGGGAAGATGCAGGGACACAGGAATCCAACGGCAGACAGCAGCTGACAGGCTGGGAGACCCGGAGGACAGCAGCAAAGACTGACCACAAAGGATGCTGGGACCAAGGAACCAGGGGACCGGGGAGCGCAGCACACTGCTGAGGTGAGCAAAAGCTATAACCGGCGTCTGTGCCCAGCAGACGCCGGCTATTTATTTGAATTTCGCGCCGCCTGACTGACGTCAGGCGCGCGCGTTGCTGGCTGCCGGGCGGAAGCTCGGGGACGTTGCCTAGCAACGCCCCGACGCGTAGCCTCAGAGCGAGGCTTGGGACGCTGCTCAGCAACGTCCCCCGCCGCGTCAGATGACGCTGCGTCTGCAGCGTCAGATGACGCTGTACTCGCCGTCCGTCCGGGTGCAGGGACACCCGGACGGCGTGCAACACAGGGTTTGGATTGTCTTCTGTTGTAGTGTGTGATTTTACTCTAAATAAGAAGTGCTATGTGAGCACAAAGAGTGACTACCTAGAGCACTGCATTTCATCTTCCAAGAACATCTATGATATTCCTGGTGCCCATAACTTGGAACTGTCTTTTTAAGGACATTCTATTGGTGCTAATGAATATATCCCTGCTTCTAAAAAGTGTCTGCATATTCTGTATGCTGTGACTACTAGATCTAGATATGCCTATCCATCTCTTTAGAGGTTAAGCCCAGTGTGTCTTTAAACCCACTTTCTGGCCACTACCAAGTATAGCATTGACCCATCGTAAGTAGAAAGTGGGAAAATTAGCCAACACCAATCAAGAGGTGTTTCAGGAGCACGACTACACATAGGGCAGTATTCAATGTGAATACTGGCGACGTGCAGCGAATCCTGTTTAGGATTCGCTGCACATTCGCCACTGCTCGCTGCGTTCCGGAGCCTCGCCGGCTCCGGTATTCAACGAGTCAGGGGCTCGCTGCCCCTGAACGGCGAATTTGAGCTCCTGTGGCGGACGCCGCAGGGAGCCTGAGGACGGTGGCAGGCAGGGAGATGGAAGTCTCCCTGCCTGCCCCAGAACGTTTGTGGGGGGGAGGTGGGCTCCCCGGGTGCCAGGCAGCACAGGCTGCCCCCCGGGGGTGCCAGCAGGGGACCGGGTATATTCACTACACCCGATCATGCATATGTAATGATTGGGTGAAGTGAATATATGAATATCTAATGAGCAGCTCGGCTCCGGCCCCCTGCTGGCTGGTCTGTGTAAAAAAATATATATATATATATATTTTTATTAAATATATATTCATGTGCTTACAGCACATGAATAAAAATAGCATGCCACTCCTCAGAATAAAATTCCAGATTTTTTGAATTGTAAAAAACAAAACACTTTATTTTAAAAGTTCACATTCCACTTCACCATAAAAAGATAGTGATTGCTACTCGGTGAATCATGGCGAAAAAAACCTTGAAATGTATTCGCCATGTGGTCATTGAATAGGGTGATTCACCGTTTTAGTCAGAAATTTGCCTTACAGCACAAAATCGCCATAAAAACCTGGCGAATCAGCCTCATTGAATACCGCCCATACTGTTCTAAGAAGTAAGCTGTTCAAATTCAGCTGCAGGAGTCTGGTGGTTACCTTTCTACAACCTAGAATGAGGAGGACTTAATAGGCACTTACTGATGATGTGAGAATTCCATATACATTTTCTTTAGAATGTTACCTAACATGAACAGGGAACTCTTCTCTCATGTGCTTTTCCTTTTCTTACTTAAACCATCTTTGATGACACCAAAACCTGCAGCTTTCTGCCATGCTGATACATACGTCAGTGTTGGGGGTGTGACTAGACTTTTGTGGGCCCCATAGCAACATTTTTTGAAAGGGCCCCCCAGCAATCCTCCAGAATGATGGGACGACGACGACGACACATGTTGGGGTCAAATAGAAGAGAGAGATGACAGAACAAAAGGCAGGACAGACAGGAACATGGTGTGTGTGTGTGTGTGTGTGTGTGTGTTGGGGGGAATAGCTATATGAGGGGACACTGGGCTGGAGGGGATTTAATATGGGGGCAGTGGGTTGGTTTGAATTTGAAGAGAGGAAAAATTGGGTAGCAGAGTGTGAGTCAGGTGGGGGTCTATGAGCAGATGCAGATGGGGCCACTGTACTGGATGGGGAGGGGGTATTATATTTGGAGGACAGTGGCCTGGATGGGAAAAGGGGCAGTAAAATGGGGGTGAGAGGGGCAATCACTAGTTTGGATAGGAGGGGACACTGTGCGTGGGGCACTGTAACTGTGGCTGTGGGTTAGATTGGGGCAATGGGATGGGGTCAGTTGTCCAATTGGCAAATGAAGGAGGGGGACAAGGTGGCAGGGTGACAGATACTGGGATGGGGGGGAGTTGGCACTGTGCTAAATAAAGGGGATTGTTTATTAGATAACGGGACACTGGGTTGGGGTGAAGGGGGATAGCAGCACTGACCTGGCCCATGCACATGCTGCTGCTGCTTGGAGACTGTTGTGTCTGCCAGTGCCGTCTTTCCCATTGGGCACGATGGGCAGTTGCCCGGGGGCCCTAGGACCTAGGGGCCCCCGACCCAGCCCAATGGGAAAGATGGTGACCGGGGTCCGGGAATCCGCTCACCCTCGCTGGGGGATCCGGGCAGGGGGATCAGGGCGGTGGCGGTAGCTAGAAGCCTGATTCGGCGAAGCTATATTTGCCGGCGGGGCGGGAAGCGCTGTTGCATTTGAATAGACTGGCCGGACGCTGATTGGCTGAATTCAGAAAATCAGCATCCGGCCAGTCTTTGAAAAGGCAACAGCGCTTCCCACCCCGCCGGCAAATAGCGCTTCACCTCCTAGCTAGCAGTGAATTTAATTTCGGGGGTCCGTGTGCCGGGGTTCTGATCACCCTCACTGGGTGATCCGGCAGGGGGATCAGGGCATCGGTTGCGTTAGCTAGGAGCCCGAAGCGGCGAAGCGCTATTTGCCGGCAGGGGGGGCGAGAAGCGCTGCTGCATTTAAAATGACTGGCTGAATGCTGATTGGCTGAATTCAGCCAATCAGCATCCGGCCAGTCTTTTCAAATTCAACAGCGCTTCCCGCCCCCGCCGACAAATAGTGCTTCGCCGCTTCGGGCTCCTAGCTACCGCCACCGCCGCCCTGATCCCCTTCCCCAGCGAGGATGGTCGGATCCCCGCCACCCGGCCACCATCTTTCCCATTAGCGCTATTTGCCGGTGGGGCGGGAAGCGCTGCTGCATTTGAAAAGACTGGCCGAACACTGATTGGCTGAATTCAGCCAATCAGCGTCTGGCCAGTCTTTTCAAATGCAACAGCGCTTCCCGCCCCGCCAGTTAATAGCGCTTTGCCACTTCAGGGCAGGCTCCTAGCTACCGCCGCTGCCCTGATCCCGCTGCCCGGATCCCCCAGCGAAGATGATCGGATCCCCGGCCGCCGGAAGCTGACTGGCTGCCGCATGGAGCCAGAGAGGTGAGGGTTGGGGAGGTGACTGTGGGCTCCTGGGCAAACTAATTTGGGGGGGGGGGGGGGTCCAGTGAACTAGGTTGCCCAGGGGCCCTTCCTAATGTTAAGACGGCCCTGGTGTCTGCAGTCTGTCACTGCTGACTCTCCTGCTCTCCATGTTGTTGTGGTGCAGCTTGAGAGGAAGAAGAAACTGATTGTTGCTGTGCCAGACCCAAGAAGCCAGTATTGTACTGAGAGGCTGCTTGAGGAGATGGTTCCGTTCACATGTGGAGGTCTCCTGCTCCCGATCAGCGCGTAGGGGGCAGGTGTCGGTGCGGAAGTGGGGACGCAGGTAGATCCAGTCCAGCAGCGCCAGGGGTAGGCAGACTCCAGTTTAGTTTACAGCCCCCAGCAGTGACGGGGGTGGGGTGACCCTAATCCCCTGCGCAATTCCACAAGATAGAGGAGCGGTATATGAATATTAAGGAGAAAGATGTATAGATGAATAAAAAATATTCTATTTACAAAAAACACATCATAGATTACCAGATAGGTGGAGAACCATGTATGCGGCTCTTAAACTGGCATAAAGTGGAAATGGATGTTAAAGGACCCGGGATGGTTCCACCGGTAATGCTGGATGAGAGTCCACCCTTTATTCAGTGGGTCCAATGCAGCCCGCCAACACGTTTCGGACACCTTCCTGTGTCCTTTTTCAAGGAGAATGGCTGCATGTAATTTTCCCCTGCTTAATATAGGGGAATCTGTGATAGCCGATCCAATCACTGGGTCCCACCTCTCCTCTATCTTTTGGAATTGATCATCTATATTGAGGAAGGAATATGTACGAGAGCTTCCAGATGGAATAATATCCAGTTGAGCATTCCATTTAGGAAAAGAGGAGACGTCCATCAATCCTAAGGGATGTATGGTAGATATTTATAAACAGCGCTGCTGGTGGGGTCGATTTGATTGGTATCCCTGATACCTACCTTTCCATTTTATTTGTCTTTCGGCGTGGAGATGCCGTATGTGTTGGACTGAACTTTCCACTAGCAGCTAAAGAATCTAGTTGCACAGGGACTGTCACAGTTGATTACCCACTTTTGTGTACATAATTTATGTCCATTGCATTTATCATTGCTTACTTACAACAGGTTTTTGATGGCAGTAGTGGCTTCAAGGGGTGTGGATCATTGGATAGACCACAACTAGGTCAACAAACATTAGGTCGACACCACTAGGTCAACATGCATTAAGTTCGACATGACTGAAGGTCGACATGCAGGAAGGTCGACATGACTGAAGGTCGACATGGGTTAGGTTGACAGGCCATTATGTTGACACAAGCATTAGGTCGACATGGGGTTTTAAAAAACGTGTCGTGTCAAAGAAAGTGAGAAACCCCATGTCGACCTTTTGACTGTCAACCTTCCTGCATGTTGACCTACAGTCAGGTCAACCTTAATGCATGTCGACTTAATGCTTGTAGACCTAGTGATCGTATCCCGCTTCAAGATTTCCTTGTTAATTTGAGTACATTCCCTCCACACTGTCACACGTCCTTGTGGTATCACAATTTTCTTTTTCCGATAAAGGTAAACTCATAAATAGGTCATATGGGGGTTTATTCTAGTTCATTCTTTCTGACAAAATCCTTCTTAGATGGACAAAACCATGTGCACTGCAGGGGGGCAGATGTAACATGTGCAGAGAGAATTAGATTTGGGTGAGTTATTTTGTTTCTGTGCAGGGAAAATACTGACTGCATGATTTTACACTGCAATATAGATCTCACTTTGAAGAAAAACCCCACCCAAATCTAATTCTCTCTGCACAAGTTACATCTGCACCCCTGCAGTGCACATGGTTTTGTCCATCTAAGAAGGATTTTGTCAGAAAGAATGGACTAGAATAACCCCCATAGTGATTGTGGATAGACTGTGCATTTATATGGGCCGGAGCACGCATGCTTTAGGGCTTCCTGCAATAAAAGCCTGCTACTTTTTTTGAATCACTAGCTGTTCGCAAGGTGATTGACAGGAAGCCGGCGTTTGAAGTTGGTAGTCGGGCGTTTTCTGTGGGTGTCAGGGAAAGTACAGTCATGTGACATCAACTTTCACCCTGATCAGCCTGTTTCTATCACAGCCACCGAGTAAGTCCTGGGCTGCTCACAGACTGCTCACAGTGGAAAAATCATTATATGGTGAGCGGCTTGCGCACGGATTTGCAGGTATTCACAGCCCTGCAGTATTTTTGCAAGCCATGCTAAGCAATTCACAGGCTTGCACAGAGTGGGATTTCACTCTGGTAGGCAGTGTATAGATGATCTCAGGGCTCCAAAAATGAGCAGCCATGTGATCAGGTCTGATTAGGTCCATAATCCCTTAACATAACTTTTGTGGAAGAATCATTGTAACAATTTAGCAAAATGTTTAAAACAGTAAGTAATACTTGTGTGTAGCAAAGTCCCTTTGTAGAACATCTGCATTGCTGTTTGTGTGTGTTTATTGGCTTAACTTGTTATTATTACGTACATATCCAAACAATTAGAGCTCTTCCTCAGAACACTTATGTCTTTTAAGAGCACATAATTAAAGTTGTTTTTCACAATAAAATGTGATTCTCATGGCTTAATGAAAGGACATCGCCAGACTAATTAAAATACAGCCCCAGGCACTTGAGGAAGCAGTGCTTGTAAACAGATCAGTAACGCTTCTCACCTTAGCACCACTCCATGAGATAAAAGCCTGTCTAACCATTAGATTCTTCATGTGTGTAACAAACAGATGTTTACATGTTATACAAGAATGCTGCACATCCTTTCCTTTTTGTATTCAGTGTTCTAGATGAAATACTATAGTCCATGAATTTACCATCTTTCCAGATCCAAGGAAAATGTAAAGCTGGATATAGTCTTTACATTATATTGTTCGATTGTGGTATTTTCAACCAATAGTATGTACACACAATCTATAATTCACACACGGTATCTTCGGCAGCATTGCTCAAACGTCTCTATATCCTCATGGAAGCGTTTGCCTTCCTCTCCTGAGTGCAATTCTGTGTTCTCTTTAAGTTTTTCAAGATGACTATCAACAATACGATCTTCACCATGTTCTTCACCAAAGTCTTAACTGACTGCATACATTATTTGGCCTTGTAATTGCCCAGGAAGAACAAAACCACTGCAATAAAGCTCATCCAAGTAGGTGGTTCAGCAAAAACTCTGGCCTTGACCTTTGCAGACAGTTTATGGAAGAAGTCTTGAAGGTACTTGAAAGCTGTTGAATAATTATCTAGAGCTCTTGGTTCCTGACAGATATGATGAAAATGCTCTGTATGCCTCACACATCTTAAGAGATGCTTGAGTTTGTTGACTAATGCTGTGTACACACAGTCCGATTTCCTTTCCGATGTTAACGATATAGTCAACATCGGATCGGCATCGGATCAACATCGGATCAACATCGGATGCAGATCGCAAGGGTTTTAACCCTTGCGATCCCGATCCGATCCCGATGCGCGTTCATGTATCGGAAGCCAGAAAGTCTTGGCTGCCTTGTCTATATAGTGCAGATCTGCACTATATAGTCAAGATAGGATGCAAATCGGATGTGCCTTAAGATCCTATCCATGATCCTATCTGATCAGATCGTGGATAGGATCTTAAGGCACATCTAACGTGTGTACACACCATTAAGGTCCCCTTGTTTATACTAAAGTTGTTTATATTACTAGAAAGTTTTAAAAGATACATCCAGTAATTTAGCTGACCGTGACACGTGAGTTTCTGGCATGAGCAGATACAGCAGGGATGCGGCTGAATGAGGTTTCCTGGTGGTGACTGTAATATACACCGAGCTGAAAACCCACCTGTTCATGAAAGCATACCCTTCTGCATAACCTAGTACCTAGGCCGCTCTGCATACCTGCCACCTCATGTCCTGGCCATCCCTGCTATGCTCACTTCCTGCCTTTAGGCCTCTTGCCTACAGTCCCCCTCCCTCTTGACTGTAAGCTCCTTGGAGCAGGGCCTTTTTCCCTCCCATTCTCACAGCCCTCTTTTCTCGCACTTCAATTACAGCTCTCCTACTTAGCTACCATATACCCACATCTCATCTGACTGGTGTTCATTCATCTCTACCAACGACAACCCACCCCTGGTGGTAAGCGGACAGCTCCTTTACATCTCAGCTGTATTGTGTACTAAGAATTGTGCTGCTAATTTTTACCTGTGCTCTGCTTTAATTTTTCAGCTACTGTTAAGTTTAGTACTTGTGTGTGCCCTTTATTGTTCTAATGTGTACCATACTGTATGTACAGCGCTGCAAACTACTTGTGGCAGCTTATAAATAAAATGCAATAATAATAAAAATAATAATAATAACAACTAATCCCCAGTCAGCTTACCATTCCCACAGACTCCTGTTAATATGAATTAGCATTTGGAGAATTAAGGGGCAACTCCTTATAGGCTGGCTCTCAACTTAGATATATTGGTAAGTGCTGTTATCATCTAGCCTTAAAATAGACAATTATATGGCCCAGAATGGGTGCTGTTATCATGCAGCATAGGGACTTCCGGTACCAGAGAAGGTCTGCAAGAGTATCATATTTCTTGCAAAATATATGTAACTAATGTTTCTGAATTACCTTTTATTATGTTGGTTTTTCATATCTTGTTACTAATGCCCTTTGGTGTGCTGGGGGATAAATGCCCCTCCCTTGCAGCACCTGAGGGGCATTACTAAGTTGAATGAGCAGTTCTCACACTGTTTTCATTTGGAGGTACAGTCAGTGTTATTGGGCTTCCCTCTACCCGAGTTGAACTGCTCTGAAATTCGTACTGGAGTATCAAAAATATCCTGGAAAATAAGCACATTTCAAAATAACTCTGTCCAGGTCAAAAAGCATAGTTTGTCTGGAATAATTTGCATTTTCTATACTCTTGGAGCATAGACAATTAGGAAATAACAGTTTGATCACAAGGACAAAATTTTTTTATTACATAGTACTATTGGCCAAAAATGCACGTGTTAATTGTACTTTCATTGTGCATTCAAAGTACCTTAGTGATAATGCCCACAGTGAGGATTTATTCATAAAGTGATAGACAGTCAGGGACTGCTCGCAGTGCTCGGGGATTAAAATGATATGTGGCATATCCATGTGCTATGTAAAAAGTAGCAAAAAAAGTCACACAGAGCTCACGTGTTATGTATAACACAACTTGTATTGCATGTAGGAAAGCTGTATGTGGACTCATCTGTATATGGGAGAGAAAGGCAGTGTATATGGATTGAGTTCTAAATCCCGGGGGTCGGAATCCCGGCGGTTTGAAATACTGACGCCAGAATCTCGACCGGCGAAATCCTGACAATGGGGGCCGTGCATCGCCCCCCCTTGCGGGCTCACTGCGCACACTATTTTATTCTCCCTCTATGGGTGTCGTGGACACCCATAAAGGGAGAAATTGGCAGGATTTCAATGGTCGGGATTCCGGCGTCAGTATTTCGACCGCCAGGATTCCGACAGCTGGGATTTTAACTCCATCCGCTGTATATATGTATGTATGTATGAGCGAGGCAGTGTGTGTATGTATGTATGTACTTATGAGAAAGGCAGCGTATGAATGTATATATGTAACAAGGAGCAAGTTTTATTCTCTCTCCAGCAGTTAGGTCACTCATGTGTTTTTAACAGCCATTCATAGCAGGTTAAATGTTATGAAAATCAATGGTGTTATAAACTCCACTGGCTTCTTACATAACCCTTGACCACCAGCCTATCCCTTTGGCCAGCTTATCCAGCATCAGGAGCATTATCCATGTGTACAGAAAGCATTCTTAAATGAATTAACTTGCAGTGCATTCCTGACCTCAACAACATCCTGGACTGGATCCATTTTCAACTGCTTCTCTATTTGGCAGTCAAAGAGGCGAGTCTGAGTTTGGTAGAAGCTGGGAGAATGTTCCCTCGCTGACTGCATTATGCCAACAGTGAAGTTTGGTGTGTGGCTGTTTTGCAGGGTTTGGTCTATGCCCATTATCTCTAGTGAAGGGCAATACAAAGACATGTTAAACAATGCTATGCTTTCAACTTTGTGGCAACAATTTGAGGAAGGCCCTTTTCTATTCCAACATGACTGTGCCCCAGTGCACAAAGCAAGGTTTATAAGGATGTGGTTTAATGAGTTTGGGGTGAAAGAACTTGAATGGTCCGCACAGAGACCTGACCTGAACCCCACAGGCCAATTTGGAATGAACTGGAACAGAGATTGTTAGGCCAGGCCTTTTACCTGACTCTAAAGCAGCCCATACACGCTGCGATGCCGGGCTGTGCGTTCTGTGATTTGAGGTGCGCGCTCCCGCGGCACCTCATCGCACAGTACAAAAAGTATGTGCTTGCACATACTTTTTGTACTTTGTTCTCATCACATCGCATTGCATGCACAACGCATGCACAGGCAATGCAATGTGATGTGATCCGTGCTATTCAAGCCCACAACGCACGTCCGCATCGGGTGTGTATGGGCTGCTTAAAGGCTCTACAGAATGAATGGGCACAAATTCCCATAGAAACACTTTAAAATCCTGTGGAAAGGTTTCCAAGAAGAGTGAAAGCTGTTATCACTGCAAATGGACGACCTACTCCATATTAAAGTATATGTGGGAAATGTAATATGATGAGAGAATCAGATTTTTTTTTTTTAAATCAGCAATCATTTACACTGCAAAATCAACTAGGGATATTAGCTCCTTTTGGGAGCTGGATATATACCTGCACACTGGTATATTTTTAAGCTATATGAGAAGGTTTGTATCCCTCAAAAAATATCTTTTATCAGGTATGGGGGTGCAGTTTCCAACAGTCAGGAATTATCATGAAAAACACAAGAAGGAAAAGGGACTGTTCTCGGGAACGCACAGAAAAATCTTAGAATGTAACCTTTAATGCTCGATATTATTGAACATTAAAGGTTAAATTTTTATATTTTTCTGTGCGTTCCCGAGAAAAGTCCCTTTTCCTTCTTGTGTTTTACACTGCAAAATCAAACTGTGTAAGTGATTGCTGCTTTAAAAAAAACAAATTCTGATTCTCGCACCCTATTACATTTCCCCCCATGTATCTGAATATGAAGTCACTACAGTCCCTGTTGGTGTAATCAGGCCCAGCGACAGGGGGGTCAAGGGGGACAACTGTGACAGGCCTCGACGATCTGAGGGGCCCCATGATCTCATCTCAGGTAGGCAGTGCCAGCGGGTGCCCCGTAAACCACCAATGTAAAGATGAGCCAGCCCCTAGGTATTGCAAATGCCCTAGGCAATTATCTGGTTTGCCTATGCCTGTCCCCAACTCTGAATTTACCCCACACACTGGAGAAGCCCAGAGAGGCAACATCTATTTAATCCTCGCAAACTTCACCCACAACACTTTTTGCCATAATCATTTTTGCGTTGCCTGTACTGGTAGGAAAGTTGGGCCACTTGCTTGAGTCTGCCCCCCCCCAGGCTGAAAGTTGCCAGCCAGCCCCCTGGGACGGGTAGTGAGGTGGCGTGCTGGCTGTGAGGAGGCTACTGGCAAAAAAGACTGGTGGCAGATTATAGGTAAGGAGAAAAATAGAGAAAGGATAATTTGCATAAACTATTATTTTAAGGATGTCTTGTTTAGTGACCAAGAGTAATAAAGAAATTAAGGTTTTGGATGGGGGGCCCAAGAAATATCAGCCTACAAGGCCCCAAGATTTCTGTTGATGGCACTGGGTGTAATGGTCAGGCATCCAAATACTTTTGTCCATAAAGTGTATGTATGTATGTATGTACTGTATCTGTATATATGAAAGAGGCAGTATATGGATGTATATATGTATAAAAGACAGAATAAAATACAAAGGGCAGTATTCAATGTCCCTAGTCGCGATGTGCAGCGAATCCTGTTTAGGATTTGCTGCACATTCGCCATGTTCCGGAGAGCTGGAGCCCTCGCTGCCAGCTCTCGCTGACACAGTATTCAATGATGTAGGGGCTTGCTGCCCCTAACCGCGAATGTGAACCCCTGAGGTGGATGCCGCAGGGAGCCTGAGGACGGCGGCAGGCAGGGAGATGGAAGTCTCCCTGCCTGCCCCAGAACCTATGTGGGGGGGGGGGGGGTGGGCTCCCCGGGAGCCAGGCAGCACAGGCTGCCCCCCCGGGAGAGCCCGCAGGGGACCGGGTATTCACTGCACCCGATCGTGCATATGTAATGATCGGGAGCAGTGAATATATGAATATCTAATGAGCGGCTCTCGGCTCCCAGCCCCCTGCTTTTTTTTTATTATTAAATATATATTCATGTGCTATAAGCACATGAATAAAAATAGCATGGCCCTTCTCAGAATAAAATTCCTGATTTTTTTTTACACCAAATGTAAAACAACAACAACTTTATTTTAAAAGTTCACTTTCCACTTCACCATGAAAAGATGGCGATTTGCTACACGGCGACACACGGCGAAAATCACTTAGAAAGATGGCGAGAACTGCACGTTGAATAGGGTGATTTGCTTTCTGACCAAAAAAATTGCACAAATCCGCCGTGAAACAGGGCGAATTATCCTCATTGAATACTGCCCAACGAGATAGAGGTGGTTGAGAATGAGATAAACAGAAAAAGAAGACAGATGTGAAGGAATATAGTTGCCTGCCTAAGGACCTGCTACTAACTCTTTGTGTTTATTTGCAGTTGTTTGGATCTGCATTGGTGGGCACTTCCAGATGGCTCCAGCATTTGCATATTTCTGCACATCCACCACATGCAGGACTGTAGCTGCATATATACTGTACATTAGTGTACTTACCTGAATAAGGCCTTTAACCCCTTCCTGACACAGCATGTTTTTGCCTTCCTGACAGAGCCCTTTTTTTCAAATCTGACATGTATCACTTAAGTGGGGATAACTTTTTTTTGCTTTTACTTATCCCAGTGATTTTGAGATTGTTTTCTCGTGACACATTGTACTTCAAATTAGTGGTAAATTTGGGTCGATACAGTCTGTGTTTTTTTGTGAAAAATATCAAAATGTCGTAAAAAAATGGAAAATTTAGCAATTTGCAAAATGTTAAATTTTCTGCTTGTGAGACAAATAATCATACCACTCAAAATAGTTAATAACTAACATAGACCATATGTCTAATTTATGTTTCCATCATTATTTCAACTTCCTTTTAATTTTTTTGGACACTAGGAGGCTTACAATATGAATAGCAAATTCTCAAATTTTCAAGAAAATTTCAAACACTGATTTATTTAGGGACCAGTTCAGTTCTGATGTGACTTTGAGGGACTTGTATGTGAGACACCCCCATAAATGATGCCATTTCAAAAACTGCACCCCTCACAGTATTCAAAACAGCATTTTGGAAGTTTGTTAACCCTTTAGGTGTTTCACAGGAATTAAAACAAAGTGTAGGTGAAATTTCAAAATTTCATTTTTTTTGCAGATTTGCAATTTTAATACATTTTTCTAAGGAACACAATAGATTTTACTAGAGAAATGTGACTAAAAATTGATTCCCCCAATTCTTTTGTTTTCATAAATATCCTATATGTGGCCCTAGTGTGCATGTTGACCAAACCACAGGCTTCATAATAGAAGGAGCACCTACTTGATTTTTGAGCCTCCTTTTTATGAGATTATTTTTTAGGCACCATGTAGGTTTCTAGGCACCATAAGATGCTAAAATTTAGGAACCCCCCCACAAGTGACCCCATTTTGCAAACTACACCCCTCAGGGAATTCATCTAGGGGTATAGTGTACATTTCAAACCCCCAGGGGTTTCACCAATTGTGGTACAACTGGGCAGTGAAAATGAAAAATTACATTTTTTACACAAAAATGCAGTTCTGGCTCAAAATTTTTCATTTTCACAAGGAATGAAGGAGACAAAGCACCCCAAAATCTGTGCCCCAATTTCTCCCGAGTACGGCAATGCCTCACATGTGACCAAAAAATACCATTTGGGTGCATGGCAGGACTCAGAAAGGAAGGAGTGATTTTTGGATTTTGCAGCTCAGATTCTGGTGGAATGTTGGTGGGTGCTATGTCGCATTAGCAAGACCCCCCAAGCACCAATACAGTGGAACCCCCCCACAAGTGACCCCATTTTGCAAACTACACCCCTCAGGGAATTCATCTAGGGGTATAGTGTACATTTCAAACCCCCAGGGGTTTCACCAATTTTGATACAACTGGGCAGTGAAAATGAAAAATTACATTTTTTTACACAAAAATGCAGTTCTGGCTCAAAATTTTTCATTTTCAGAAGGTATGAAGTAGAAAAAGCACCCAAAATCTGTGCCCCAATTTCTCCCGAGTACGGCAATGCCTCACATGTGACCAAAAAATACCATTTGGGTGCATGGCAGGACTCAGAAGGGAAGGAGTGATTTTTGGATTTTGCAGCTCAGATTCTGGTGGAATGTTGGTGGGTGCTATGTCGCATTAGCAAGACCCCCCAAGCACCAATACAGTGGAACCCCCCCACAAGTGACCCCATTTTGCAAACTACACCCCTCAGGGAATTCATCTAGGGGTATAGTGTACATTTCAAACCCCCAGGGGTTTCACCAATTTTGATACAACTGGGCTGTGCAAATGAAAGATTACATTTTTTACACAAAAATGCAGTTCTGGCTCAAAATTTTTCATTTTCACAAGGAATGAAGGAGACAAAGCACCCCAAAATCTGTGCCCCAATTTCTCCCCAGTACGGCAATGCCTCACATGTGACCAAAAAATACCATTTGGGTGCATGGCAGGACTCAGAAGGGAAGGAGTGATTTTTGGATTTTGCAGCTCAGATTCTGGTGGAATGTTGGTGGGTGCTATGTCGCATTAGCAAGACCCCCAAAGCACCAATACAGTGGAACCCCCCCACAAGTGACCCCATTTTGCAAACTACACCCGCAGGGAATTCATCTAGGGGTATAGTGTACATTTCAAACCCCAAGGGGTTTCACCAATTTTGATACAACTGGGCAGTGAAAATGAAAAATTACATTTTTTTACACAAAAATGCAGTTCTGGTTCAAAATTTTTCATTTTCAGAAGGTATGAAGGAGAAAAAGCACCCCAAAATCTGTGCCCCAATTTCTCCCGAGTACGGCAATGCCTCATGTGTGACCAAAAAGTGGCAGGACTCAGAAGGGAAGGAGTGATATTTGGATTTTGCAGCACAAATTCTGGTGGAATGTTGGTGGGTGCTATGTCGCATTAGCAAGACCCCCAAAGCACCAATACAGTGGAACCCCCCCACAAGTGACCCCATTTTGCAAACTACACCCCTCAGGGAATTCATCTAGGGGTATAGTGTACATTTAAAACCCCCAGGGGTTTCACCAATTTTGATACAACTGGGCAGTGAAAATGAAAAATTACATTTTTTTACACAAAAATGCAGTTCTGGCTCAAAATTTTTCATTTTCAGATGGTATGAAGGAGAAAAAGCACCCCAAAATCTGTGCCCCAATTTCTCCCGAGTACGGCAATGCCTCACATGTGACCAAAAAATACCAGTTGGGTGCATGGCAGGACTCATGAAGGGAAGGAGTGATTTTTGGATTTTGCGGCTCAGATTCTGGTGGAATGAATGGTGGGTGCTATGTGGCATTAGCAAGACCCCCGAAGCACGGTGAAATTATGAACCTAATAATCCATAGATGTGTGGTATATTTTAAAACACTCCTTTATACATAGGCCGGGTTTGTCGGGGCAAGTGTCACACTGGAAAATAGTTTGCTTTCTTATTCCCTTTTTATAGCAAACTTTGCACCTTTTTTGTGTCCTGCCCTTTTTTCCAGTGGAGGGGATTTCATCAGGAAAATGCTGCCCTGGTACAATACGGGGGCCAGTACTAGAAGTACTGGGGCCCTCTGCCTGCTGGTTCCCAAATATTAGGCCCTTTATGACTTCCTCTTGAAAGTGCATAAATGTCCCCCTCTGGCCGGTAGAACGGAATAGCACGTAAGCGTTATACAGTGCCATCTGGATGATATACACGGCCAGCTTCTTGTACCAGATTTTTGTTTTCCGCAGGGCACTGTACGGCTTCAGTACCTGATCTGAAAGATCCACTCCGCCCATGTACCTATTGTAATCCAGGATACAATTAGGTTTTGAGGTGTGGGTACTGGTACCTCGTACAGGGACGGAGGTGGTACTGTCTCCGTGAATTGTTGTCAGTATAAGGACATCCCTCTTGTCCTTATATTTGACCAACAACATATGTTTGGTGCATATTCCCCTGCTTTCACCCCTTCTCACTACTTGGGCAATGTGCGTTTTTGGGAGGCCTCTTTGGTTCTTGCGCACAGTACCGCAAGCTGCTGTACCTCTTGAACCAAGGGCCTTAAACAGGGGGATGCTAGTGTAAAAGTTATCCACATAGAGATGATAACCTTTATCCAGGAAGGGGTGCACTAAATCCCAGACAATTTTTCCACTAACACCTACGAGGGAGGGGGGGCATTCTGGCGGTTCAATTCTTGAATCCTTCCCTTCATATACCCTAAACATGTGGGTGTACCCTGAGGTGCTTTCACACAGCTTATACATTTTTATGCCATACCTTGCCCTCTTACTGGGAAGGTACTGGCGGAATTTAACCCTTCCTTTAAAATGTATAAGGGACTCGTCAATACAAATAAATTTTTCAGGGATGTACATCTCTGCAAATTTGGCACTGAAATGATCAATGACCGGCCTGACTTTGAATAGCCGGTCAAAGGTGGGATCATCTCTGGGTGGGCACTGTGCATTATCGTTGTAATGCAAAAATTTAAGGATCATCTCAAAACGAGCCCGAGTCATGGCCATACGGTAAAATGGGGTGCTGTACAGAACATCTGTACTCCAATATTGCCTAATTTCTGGCTTTTTTACTATGCCCATATGAAACACCAGACCCCAAAACGTCATCATCTCTACTGCATCTACAGGGGTCCACCTAGCAAATGATGACGTGGGGTTTTGAGCAATAAACTGCTGGGCATATAAATTAGTTTGGTCCACCATTAAATTTATAAAATCATCAGAGAAAAATAATTTGAAAAAGTCAATTTCTCTGAGACCTGTGGAATCAAATTGGATTCCTGGCATGGCCAAAAACTCAGGAACCTGGGGCTCAAAATTTTCTGGTGGTGGGGTCCATACGAGATCAATTATTGGGGGGGGTCTCAGCTGCTCTACGGGGGCGTCTTTGAGGGGGTCCCTCATCACTAGAGGAGGAAGAGGAGCTTAAGATGAATCCTTCAAATTCCCCGCTTGCCTCACTGGCTGTGTCAGAGTCAGAGGCAAGCATGGCATATGCCTCCTCCGCTGAATACATTCTTCTGGATGACTGGGATGACATTTGGGATGACATTTGGGATGCCATTTTTATTTTTGTGTTTCTGGTAGTGAAATGTTTCAACACGTGTATAGTGTAGGGGGGGTACAAACTTTATTTCAACCCGGGGGTGTATGTAGTGTGTAGTGTGTAGTGTGTATGTAGTGCAGAAAAAAAAAAAAAAAAAGGTCCCGCGCCAAAAATTGAGCACAGATGTTGGTCAGTAACGTCCGTCACTGAACAGCGCTCAAAGGCAACAGGAATTTGATCAAAAAAAAAAAAAAAAAGATCAACCCTGTGCCGAAAAAGCTGATCAGTGATGTACGTCACTGATCAGCGCACAGTGGCCACAGGACACCCACAAAATCACAGTGTGTGTAAAAAAAAAATTAAAAAAAGACCCCACAGCACCCTCAAAAAAAAAAAAAAAGGTGATCACTGATGCGACACTGATTACCAGTGAGGGACAGCAGGTGCACAACCTTTGGTGCAACTGACAGTGCAACTGGCAGCAACTGACAGGTATATATTTAAAAAAAAAAACCCTGCACCCCCAAAAAGTTGCTGATCAGCACAGATATACTGATCAGCACAAAAGGGGGGGTAGCAGACACAAAATATAGCACTCTCTATCACTCTCTGTCACTATCTCTCTCTATCTCTCTTTCTCTCACTATCTATCACTCTATGACACTGCAGCAGCAGCACTGACAGTTATATATATATAAAAAAAAAACCTGCACCCCCAAAAAGGGGGGGTAGCAGACACAAAATATAGCACTCTCTATCACTATCTCTCTATCTCTCTATCTCTCACTATCTATCACTATCTATCACTCTATGACACTGCAGCAGCAGCACTGACAGTTATATATATAAAAAAAAACCTGCACCCCCAAAAAGGGGGGGGTAGCAGACACAAAATATAGCACTCTCTGTCACTATCTCTCTATCTCTCTCTATCTCTCTCTCTATCTCTCTATCACACTGCAGCAGCAGCAGGAAGTCACAAGAAGTCAGATCCAGGAAGCATCCAGCACGCTACAAGCAGTGATCAGGTGATCAGGTAAGGTATTTGCAAGGATCAGGTAAGTATTTGCAAGGATCAGGTCAGTATCACGGCAGATAGGCACGGTGACCGCTCTGCACGCAATTCCAGACCGGAATGGCGTCTGCAGCGCAGTCACCGTTAGTTTAAATGTCGCACCTTGGCTGTGATTGGCTGTCGGTCCGACGGACCAATCACAGCCTTGGGGGCAGGTGGGGTGAGGTGTCGTCGTCACCGATGACCCCCTCATGCCCCCTGATGCCCAGCGGTGATTGACACCTGTGTTACCGAGCGTCTGATTCGCTGGTAACACAGGAAAACGCTGTGAATGGCTGTTCACACTGAACAGCCAATCACAGCGATCGCCGACGGGGGGGCGGCATCGCAGCCCCCCCTGGGCATGCAGGGACATGTCTGCTGTCAGGGACAGCAGACATCGTCCCTCTGTCACTGCGTCTCTAGACGCAGTGACACTTTAAAGTCATGACGTACATTTATGCCATGTGTCGGGAAGTACATCCCGACCATGACGTAAATGTACGTCAAATGTCGGGAAGGGGTTAATGTACAGGAGAAACAAATAATTGCATTTGATCACCCAAAAGAATGGGGCAGGTGTATTAAGCCTTAACAAGATATAAATCCAAGGGTGATAAGGAGAGCTAAACGTCCAGCCAATCACCTGCTAACCGTCATGTTACAGGCTGTGTATGAAAAAAAGTCAGTAAGGAGCTGATTGGCTGGACGTTTATCTCTTCTTATCACACTTGAATTTATCTCTTGTTAAGGCTTAATACATCTGCCCCATTGTATGGTGCTGTTCTGTGAAGCAGTGTGTACGTGGGCACTATATATATTGTTACATCGTATTGGCCTGTGGAAGATCACCAGATTTTGATTTTTGCCAAGTGTAAGTTGACCAGTGAGATAGTTTATGACCTGACAAGCATGTGAATTGGTGTCCGTTGTACAAAATCTCTTTAATAAAAATAATGTCCAATGTTCTTATATACAGTTTTTATCAAATAGCATGGAATGCTTGTTGAGAATAATTGTAATTATTAAAAAATGTTATACTACTGTTAATGATGTCATTGGTACTGTTTATTCCAGATATGTCATTGCTCAATCTGTTTGCATTTACCTTATATTGCAGCAGACAGTAGAAGATTATCTGCAGGGGGATTGCAATCACCATACAGAAATATAGACCAGCAAAACTTAGAACTATTATATGACATATACAGGCAAGTACATAATTACTCTAGACATTTATTGTGTTCCATATTTATTGACATTTACTGCATACCGTATTTATTTTATTTTTTTCACAGATTAGTTTAATATCTGAAAAAAGTTAATATTGTTAAAGGTAACTTAATTTGTTGTTTTAAGTCCAGTAGCTAATCGTTGTAGAAATGCTAACTAGCGTATAATGGTACTGCAATCTGCCATCTGTGTGCAGGTGCAAATCATTATCTGTGTCACAGCCGTTGTATAACAATCAAGTTACACATAGCTGATTCACTTTCCATCCCAGTTGTGTGTAAGATAAAATATGATTTTTTTTCTTTAAAGCTGGTCTTTTTTAGTGATCTTGTGGTCATGTCTGCCTTTCCTCTTTATACAGGATTAGAGATCCAAAGGAGCACATTAATATTTGGCGTTGTCAGGATTCTTCATCGAGTTTTATTAAACCACCATGACTTCCTGAAAGAGCTTGTTGTTGTGAAGATTTTGGCTGAGGGTGGTGTTGATGCTCTGCTCGTTCAACAGATGACTGAAGATTCACTACTGCTGGATGGTGTGGAAAATAATCCCGAGTAGGGGAAAAGGCTGAACATTTAAGGATATATATATATTAGCACAAGTAAAAATGAATCCTTTTTGGAGATGTCGCTTGAATCAATCAGTTTGTCTGTTACTGCTGACTTTGAGGTATCTGAACTCTTCCTTTATCAAAGTTAATAATGGCATCACAGTGATGAAAGGACAGAGCAGTTACCTATCAGAAAATGACCTGCGTTTCTCCATCCCCAAAGAGAAAGATGCTTGCAAAGTGGAAGTCATCGTTAATGAACCGATAACACAAAGAGTTGGGAAGCTGTCCCCACAGGTAGGGCTTGCTGAGGTTTTTGTTGTAATTACATTTAATGTGACAAACATTTAGACATATTAAAACAAAAAGTAAATGTTGACATCTATATTTTGTTAAATAATGTGATAGAAGTTGGATTGAGTAAAATATAACTAATGTGTTACAAAAATAACATACAGTATGTTAGTTGTACCATATACAACATGAAAGAAACTGAAACAATGCTGAACATGAATATCACAGGAACTGATGACCAGGGGTACCACATGTACATTTACACACTCTCTATTCCTGTTGTACACAAGGGTATATGGTCCTTATGTTGACAGCACTAAGGTCATGCATTGAGTTGACCACTGCAGGTCGATACATGGGAAGGTCGACATGGGCTTAGGTCAACGTCATTAGGTTGACACAATCATTAGGTTGACATGGGCTAGGTTGACATGGGGTTTTAATAAAAAAAAAATTGAGCCGAAATGTGCCGACAGGTCATATTTCATGCCCTACCATCCACTAGGGCGTGGTGGGAGAATAAAATAGTGAGCACAGCGAGCACATGTGGAGCTTGTGTTGACCTAAGCCCATGTCGTCCTTCCCATGTGTCAACCTTGGCTCATGTCGACCTTCAGTGGTCAACCCAATTCATGTTAACCTTAGTGCTGTCGACCCTATCTTCCATACCCGTACACAAGGATGATCACATGTAACACAATTCAGTATATGTAGATTATGCTCTGAGCTAGGCCTTCTATGCGGTGTTGACATATTTAAGAAAGAGTAGTCAGGTCTTGCACCTTTTTATTTCCAAATATCACATATTTCCTAGTAATCTGCCATATTCTGTGAGTGGACTGTGTATTTTCAATATTATATTGTCATTATTAACCTGGTGAGAGTAGTAGTGCTAAGAAAATGTGTAATAATAAAACTAAAATACATGTAATGCTCTTTCCACGTAACACATTTTCAGAAAATGGGCTAGTTTATATTCATACTACACTATTACTAAGGATCCCTCCATTCTCGCATGCAGGCGCATCCCCCATAGGTTTCTATGGCATATGTGATGCTATGAGATTTACTAATTTTTAGAATTGAAGCATTTCTGAGATTGTCCCACACTATAATGCATGTTATATTATTAGTGCAATTTCCATTTGCTAGTTATATAACATCAAATGAAATGAAAAAAATGTGCTGGATCAGCTTTTACAATCTTTCAGAAATGTATACAGCAGCACTGGCCAACCGAATACATTGCTGACCCCTGCTGGCAGAAAACGGATTTTCTTTTTTTTTTTTTTATACACTCACAGTTGTTGTTTTTGTACACACACTTTTTTAAGCCCCCACACACACTAGGCCAACTTGTTGTAAGGCTAAATCGGACCTGGGTGGCCTTACATGCGATTTGGCACTTGATGTGCCATTTTTTACATGTGATAAATCAGATTGCGAGGAGAATACAAAAATATCCAAACAAATTAATGGGTGGCCAATGATTGGATGAGAGAGCCGTCTATTCTTTTCTATGTTTTTTTGCCTGGCTCTCTGCGTCCCCTGCCCAGCTCCCAGCACCCCTCCTCAGCTCTCTCCGCATGGCTCTCGGCATTCCCCTGCCCAGCTCCCGGCACCCCTCCTCAGCTCTCTCTGTATGGCTCTCAGGGTCCCCCTGCATTGGATGCGATACATCGCAGTTGTTAAAAAGCACCCACATTGTGCCACTGAGATCATACACATGCAATATGGGCCAATTTCACAATAATCGGGGGAAATTGTGCCCAAATCGCATAGTGTATGGGGGGCTTTAGTCTGTCTTCATAAGGTGACGTTTTTTCCAGTCATAAACCATCCCATAAGGGTATATAATATATTAAGATTTTTGCAATATATAGTAATCCACATGTATATACGAAGCTGGATTGAAAAGTAATGCCTCCATGGCTATACGTTTTTTTTTTATTTTTGAACACATTTAAACACTTTGTACATTATAACTCAGTTTATCCTCTATGTAATGCACTATTCACTTTTCAACATAGTCCCCATTCCTTAACATGCATGTGGGAGGAGTTGGGCAAACCCGTCAATTTCAGCCAATACTGTAGAAAAATCACATGTATGACATCCGATCCGATCCGATCTAATGTGTGGTCCCGCGCGCATTGTATCGGAGCCAGAGATCATACAGGCAGCACATAAAATAAATCTTATGTGCAGCTGGCAGCAGCATATTGGCCCTTATTCTGATTGAGTTAGATGGCTCCGAGTGCGGACGGACGGCCGATGGTTGGTGTTTGTGCATGTGCAGAGGCGTATCTCCGCATGTGCGAATGCCTCATAGTACGAACACGGCGTGAGGTCCATGCAGAAAATGATCGTACGGAACCATCCGAGCAGGGGGTAGAGAGGGGTGTGAAGGGTTGTTTGGGCTCATTACCATATGCCCATATCCCTGCTTTCATACGGAAAAATGTCCGATGGTCTGGAACACTCGGTGCTGCCTGACCACTCGGTCCATCATTCCATGGTCGCCGACCATCGGAGGATGGGGGAGGTTCCCACAGATGGAGGAGGTGTGCGTACTTTTTAGCACCCACGATGTATCATATCCATTGCAGGGGGACGCCAGGAGCCGGGTGGAGGGAGCCGAGGAGGGATGCTGGGAGCTGGGCGGGGGACATAGAGAGCCGGGGCTGGGGGAACCGGGCAGCAAAAAATTAGAAATGAATAGACGCCCGTGGATTTTTTTTTTATTCTTCCTCCGCCTGGGATGAGGACTATGTTGAAAAGTGAACAGTGCATTACTTAGATTACACTGAGTTATCATGTACAAAAAAATTGTTCAAAGTGTTCAAATGCATAATCCAGAAATGAGTATATAATTCAATACATGCTTCTTCCATGTATCCCAAAAATCGTTTCATATTGGTAGTGGTCTCTTGCACCAAGTTAGTTAGTGACACAATCTACCTACGACAGATACAAACACACACACACACACACACACGTGTATATATATATATATATATATATATATATGGGAAAAAAAATTTCAAGAACCCGGCGACTGAGTGGACAAGAATATGCAAGATAGTATAGGTATGAAAAATTTATTTTCACAAACAGGACATATAAAACATATATATATATATAAAAAAAAAAGATATATCTATTAAAAAAGGGGGGGGGGGGGGGGGGTGTACCACTATAAATCGGAGGGGAACAACACGTTTAGTAGAAAAATTGAATAAGATGACCAAATAAAAATATTTTTTTGACTATGTAGGTAAAAAACAGTAATGTGTTAAAAACCACCTAAAAAGTCATAAAAAACCAAAATAGATGAAACGAGGAATCATAAAACAAGTATCATGGAAGATGTGATAAAAAGGAGGCTTAACTTAGTGCAGTGAGGTAGGATTTTCAGAAGCTGCCCAACATGTTTCGTCACAAAAGGACCCCCTGAGGAAGTCCTTTTGTGACGAAACATGTTGGGCAGCTTCTGAAAATCCTACCTCACTGCACTAAGTTAAGCCTCCTTTTTATCACATCTTCCATGATACTTGTTTTATGATTCCTCGTTTCATCTATTTTGGTTTTTTATGACTTTTTAGGTGGTTTTTAACACATTACTGTTTTTTACCTACATAGTCAAAAAAATATTTTTATTTGGTCATCTTATTCAATTTTTCTACTAAACGTGTTGTTCCCCTCCGATTTATAGTGGTACATCCCCCCCCCCCTTTTTTAATAGATATATCTTTTTTTTTTTTTTATATATATGTTTTACATGTCCTGTTTGTGAAAATAAATTTTTCACACCTATACTATCTTGCATATTCTTGTCCACTCAGTCGCCGGGTTCTTGAAATTTTTTTTCCCATATCTATGCTCTAAAAGGCGGGACACCACCGCTTCCAACCAAGACCTGTGCTGACACCCCATATACTTTAGGGGAGTTAGTGTGTCAAGTACCCTTTGTATTACCCGTCTTCCCTTTACTTGTACCTGGCGCTGACTACCCTTATCTTTTTTGTATATATATATATATGTATATATTCATTCAATATTTAGTATCCATTCAAAGGTTTCAATACACTTATACTAATTATACAGCGTGTTTTTTTTGCTAAAGCCCTGATATTCAGGGGATGGATGGAAAGTACAATGGACTTCCTGTTACTTTACAGTTAAAATCAGACAAATAATACTGTGTCAGATTGATGGTATTCACAGTATGTAATACTTTGCCCAGGTATTTGACTGTCATTTTCTGGCTGATGAAGTGCAATATATTCATAATGGCTGCCCCATTTTAGATGAGGATGAAGTTATGCTCCGGCTTTACAGGTCAGTTTATATTGGTGGTTTTGTGGAACAGAAACATAGGGGCAGATGTATTAAGCCTGGAGAAGAGATAAACTGGAGATAAAGTGGAGACAAAGTAAAAGGAGATAAAGCACCAGCCAATCAGCTCCAAACTGTCAATTTCAAACACAGTTCATTGGCTGGTGCTTTATCTCCTTTCACTTTATCTCCAGTTTAGCTCCAGTTATCTCTTCTCCAGGCTGAATACATCTGCCCCATAAAAACTTTGACAGAAATATTGTTGTGGATTATTAGATAGTCATTAGGTCTACCCCAAAAGGTCGACATGCAAAAAGTCAACAGGGTCAAAACAACAGGGGAAAGGTCGACAGGGTCAAATGTTGACATGATCGACAAGGGAGACATATGAAAAGGTTGATATGAGTTTTTCACTTTTTTTTTGGTGTCAGTGTTAAAAATTGTCAACATGGACACCCAATTAGTGTAATATGTACCCTCGTATGGCTTGCCATCCTTCAAGCTCTATGCCTTGCTATGCTCGGCACACTCTTATATTCTATACTCTATGGCCATGGTGAAGTAAATCAAGCTGGTTAAAAGAATTAAAATCATGAAAAGCCCATTTCGACTTTGTCATGTGTCTAACACTCAACACATTAGTGGGATCCCACCGGCGCTGTTTGTAATGGATAATAATCAATGCCAGGTGTTATTTATGGACCTCTCTTTGGGACCACACTGACCTTAATTCTGGTCCCTATATTCATATAAAGGTATCTTTATCTCCAAAATTGTCGCTCTACACTTCCCAGAAGTCCTTCAAAGTTTGTACTGATCTTATGATCAATCCCTATTTTCATGTAAAGGATATTTCAACTTCATCTGTTACCACACATCACAAATAGTATATATGGACCAAAGTACTGACCTGAAGTATAATCCCTATGTTCACATAAGGGTATCTTTGAACTTGGATCCTTATTCCAATGCAGTAACTGACATCATCAATCCTCCATTAAAACAGGGGGGTTTATTGACAGATTTCCATAAAAAACACAAAAACACTTTAAAATGAATGGGCGGTTTACACAAGTAGGACCAGTAAAGTCAGTACAAACTCTGAAGGACTTCTAGTAAGTGGAATGAGACACTTTTGGGGGGCGCACAAGTGACATAGCCGGATGTCAGCTGCCCGCCCATATCCCTGCTTTCATTCGGAAAAATGTCTGTGTGGTCTGGAGCACTCGGTCCTGCCTGACCACTCGGTCCATCATTCGATGGTCGGCGACTATCGGAGGATGGGAGAGGTTTCCACAGATAGGGGAGGTGTTCGCATGAAACATCTGCTCACGGTCCGTTCGCTCTGCGTTTTACCGCATTCGGATGGTGTGAGTGATCCATATGGTAGGCAGGGCTAAGAATACTCGGTGGCCGTCCGAAAATACACATCCGTCCGAGCAACTAGAATAAGGGCCCATGTGTTGAGTGTTGGAAAATTTGACATTGGTACCCTTGTGTGAATCCTTGGCTGTAGTTTCAAGAGCGCAGGCTGCCAAAATCTATATTTATTTTTATTCTTATCATGGGCCAGATTTACTAAGCTTCAAAAGTGATAAAATGGAGAGTGTTAAACAGCCAGCCAATCTGCTCCTACCTGCCATGTCACAGACTGTGTTTGAAAAATGTCAGGCACAAGCTGATTGGCCGGTTGTTTATCTCTCTCCATTTTATCACTTTTGAAGCTAAGTTCATCTGGCCCAATGTGTCTAACTTTTTCATGGTGACATTTTGACCCTGTCAACATTTTGACCCTGTTGTCCTCCTTCATGTCGACCTTCTGGGGTAGACCTATTGACTGTCTATCTAAACACTGCAGATCTATCAACCGAAAATAGCTATACATAGTTGGAATAAAGGCACAGAATTATTATTTTTATTATTATTATTATTATTATTATTATTATTATTACTAGTATTATTATTATTATTATTATTATTATTATATTGTTAATGCACCTTTACCTAAGGGGTTATTTTATATTTTAAACCACTGTGCATCACATTTTTACAAACTGCTTCAAATATGTAGAGATTTACTACATACGCACAAGGGACAACTCAGATATTGTTACTTTCTTTTATTTATAGGTTGCCAAAGTGTTCTGTATGGTTGTTCAAGGGGAAAAGAAGTTAGGAGTAACGTGCCTTTAAGTGAGCTTACATTAATGGAGACTATGGGCCAGATGTAATAAGCTTCAGAAAGTGATACAATGAGAGCGATAAACAGCCAGCCAATCCGCTCCTACCTGTCATGATACAGGCTGGGTTTGAAAAATTACAGGTAGGAGCTGATTGGCTGGTTGTTTATCACTCTTGTTTTATTACTTTTTGAAGCTTGATACATGTGGCACTAAATCATCTATTACCAGTGCATATCATTGCTGCCTGCTCTATATGTACAGTAGATTCTGTGAATATGGGACGACCCCCTGAATGAAGCAGATTATATTAGTAAGCTCACACACGTAAGTAAACACAAAGGGGCAGATGCTCATTTGGACATAAAATAGTTTGCAGATTGAAAAATAAGCAAAATGTTTCTGTGCATACTCCGGAATATACTGTGTGCTTGTGCATGTATGAATGTGATCCTGCGTGTGACTGGAGGGGTCCATTGAACAGCTGATAGAACGAAGGGACTGTCTAATGTACAGTAAGGCACATTCGCATAATTGTGAACAGACGCAGACTACAGGTCCAGTGGCAAACGCAGGATTTTTAGAGGGGGTGTTTCCAAATATAATCCAAAGTCTCCCACTCTACAGCACATTGGAATAAAGAAAGGGAGTCTGGGGGAGTGGTAACAGCCCTGATAATTAGTCTTTTTTTACAATGGATACAGTATGGAATACAGTATTAACAGTACAAATGGTCTATAGCAGGGGTGGCCAACCGGTCAGAGGTAAAGAGACGAAAATTACCGGCAGTCAGGCCAAAGAGCTAAAAAATGGGCGTGGTCAGGGGCGTGGTCATATGACACAAGGGGGAGTGGCTACATGACAAAACTTTATGCCCCCCAGTGCCACACATATATGCCCCACAGTGCCATATATGCCCCCACAGTGCCACACATATGCCCCACAGTGCTAGTTATGCCCCCAGTGCCAGATATGCCCCATAATGCCACACATATGCCCCCACAGTGCTAGTTATGCGCCTAGCTAAAGATATGCTTCCACAATGCCACATATGCCCCCCACAGTGCTAGTTATGCCCCCAGTGCCAGATATCATATGCCCCACAGTACAACACATATGCCCCGTGCCAGATATGCCCCCACAGTGCCACACATATGCCCCCAGATCCTGACCTAAAGAAACCCCCCCACACACACACACACATACACACACTTCAGGCTTCAATAAATATATTTCTGTGCATGATAACATACACTTTACTAGGATGGCAGGCGGCTGGGGCGGTGAATGAAGAAGCCAGTCACTGTCAGAGCACTGAGAGAAGGGTGGATCAAAGTGATGCCGACTGCGCAGTCAGTGTGACTAACATGGCGCCGGGGACACAGCTCCAATGTGACTGCACATGCGCTGGCTTGCGGCGGCCGCAGCTCCTCACACATGAAAGGTAGTGTCTGAGCCGGCGCCGCAGAGCCGCGCATCGCATCAAAGGCATGCTGCCGGGCATCATTAGTAGGGAAGTTAGACGGCGAGCCGCGGGTTGGCCACCGCTGGTCTATAGTATAGGCTGTTGCAAACATTTAAATAAGATAAGTGGTCAGGAAAGTTTAACATGCCATAATAAATGAATACACAGACATAATATAACCAGTACTGCATTTTCTAAGCTCACATTCACCCACCTTATGTTAAGGTTCCTGTCTCTTCCTCCTGGCAGCCACTCTCTGGTCTATTGCATTGCTTGAGGGCTCAGATCCACACATACAGAAAGCTTGGTAGAAGAAGCAGGGCTGTGGGAGCAGCTGAAATGAATGAACAATGAAAAAACTACAATATTAATATGTAGAATATTGTATTATTCAAATGTAGACTATTGTTACATCAAGTAAATATTCCACACGGTAGTGATCCAATGCCATTATATGCCCACAGCAGTGACAACAATTTATAATACAACTTACAGTATTTCCGGGTTAATTTTATGACACATACTAGTGCCTGAGTTTCTTTAATGCAACTTAGTATTGCCCTACTATAGTCCATTTTATATCCCATAGTAGTGCCTTAGATATTTTTATGCCATATAAGTGTGCCCCAATTCTTTATATGCCTACAAATAATGCCCCTAGTAGTGTATACTTTGCCTCAGAGGATTGTATCCACCCTAGTTCATAATAAGCACCATGGCAGTAATCGGTACTTATGTAGTATCTGGGCGTCCGATTTAGAAATCGGATCGGATCGCATCGCATGCGACCAAATCGTATGCGAGGCGATGGTCAAGATTTTTCCATAGGATTCAATGTTAAAATGGTCTGAGTCAATTCAATGGGAAAAAGGGGTCCTTTTCCTTTCCCCACTATCCAAGTGGGCATGGAGTTGGATATAAACCTGTGGCGAGCGTAGCGAGCCACCGAGCCCGAAGCGTGGCGAGCGTAGCGAGCCCCGCGAGGGGACACAGAATACTTTTTAAGAAATATGCGTCCCCTCGCGGGGCTCGCTTCGCTCGCCACGCTTCGGGCTCGGTGGCTCGCTGCGCTCGCCACGCTATATAAAATCAACTCTATGCCCACTTGGATAGTGGGGAAATGAACAGGACCTTCTTAACATTGAATCCTATGCAAAATCGCATTGAATCGCATCGCATCTGATTGTATGCCTTAAGGTAAGGCATACAATCACAAAATCGGCAGCCCAGATACTACATAAGTACCCAGTAATCTTCCTATATGTAATATAGACCCCCACCCAGCGACCAACTGGGTCACTGAATCAGCCCTGGCATTTGTGCATGCGCGCACTGCCTCTCCCGGCTTGCAGAATATCGGCGTGTGATGCCGCCCTTTCTCCTGGACCTCAGCAGCACACAGAGAGAGATGTCGGACCCACCACAAGTCCAGCAGCTCTCTTTGTGCACCGATTGGAAGGCAGAGCCTCCACCTTGCATGAAGAAATCGGCCAACCTGGCCATCAGCCCCTCTGGCATTTGCCAGAAGTGCCAGATGGCCAGTCCTGCCCTGCCCCCACCTCTCACCCTCACCTCCATACCACATGTTGTCCTATACCAAACAGAGGACCCCTTCCGTTCCCTGCTTTATTCTTACCTTACAGACAGGTACCTCTCCAACTGGCATTTCCTCCATCTGTCTTCTCTGGTGCTGAGAGCCACACCAGCAGACGTGACCTCAGACGTGACCTTCTAATGATGAAGAGACTATCTGAGCAGCATTTGGCACTGTTGACGATGGAAGCTGGGTACAAGGAGATGTGCCCCGTGAGCTGGTAGCCTTATTTTCAAAATAAATTCCCCTTACTGTTCTATTATATTTTCATGCTTCCTCTTTTTTACCTTTACACAAGGGACTTTATACTTTCAGTAAAGCACATGAAATAATGCTGACCTTCATATAGGCTTAAAGAGTACACGTAAGTGTGGCAATAAGAGCCATATAAAAGCCAATTCAACTAATATATTATAGACAGCATGGTAGATTCATCCAGTGGGAGCCACATAGTAAAATCCCTCAGCAATCCCAGTGACCCCTAGCCCCACAGTTAGTAAAGTTGCAAAGGGTGGACAGGCAGTGGCTATCCAATGAAAGTGACATACCGGACAGGCAGGTCCAGGGGGATTAGCAGAGAGCACTTACAAGGCAAAGCAAATCCCCTGCATATTTGGCAGCCCTTCATAGTTTCTATGGGCTGCAGCCAATACCGCTCTTCAATGGCGGCTTCTTGTTTGGTGCGCATGACCTTACATTTGTGCACACTGCGGTGCAGTTCTCCTGCAAGGAGAAGGTAGGAGCCATCGCTGAGATGGGCTACATATAGCTTTTAGACAGTGGTTTGTTTGTTTTTTGTTTGTTTTTAGATTATTAGTATTTAGACATGTCAGGTCTCCAGAAGCGTATGTAATGTCCATGACTAATTCTACCATTAATGTTTACGCAGGTTTACAGAAACAGAAACATTCACCGAAAATTTTATATTACGTGTGAAGTTAGTGGAACCTGATTGTAATATTATAAATCAGGGACCTAAGAAACTGGAAGTGACAGAATTCTATGGCTTATCAAATCCTATTGACAAAAACGTACTGATCTTCGATTATGAGAAAAGAATAAATCTGGAGTGCACGGTGCGAGTGGCATCTTTGGAGTCTCATTTGCCAGCTCATGGCCAACTCGTGACTGGAGATCCTGTGAAGCAGCCTCCACGCGGAGATCACCCACACAGCATCGTCAGTGGATTCAGTGAGTTTCTTTAATTAGCAATGAACATTTTGTGCATTCAGTTGTATGGCTGCTGAATAAACATACATCCTTCTTGATCTACTGATTCTTTTGATATAATCCCATATCTAAACTGCATATATTCATCCCTCAAAGGGGCCTATTAATAAAAGGTATTTCCCCCCATAAATAATGCATACTTTTTAATTTTAAGAATTTCCTAATGCAGGAAATATCACCTATATGTCCTGCATTGTGCGAGCTAAAACAAATGACTGCAATCCTCATTATTCCCAATGGTACAAAGGCTTAGATTTTCTGAGCTTGGTCATGCTAGCACCTATCGTTTTTACATGGCATTTACCATTTTGTTCTTATGGAGGCATTATCGCCATAGGGACGATCATCTGATCCCTCCATGGTAGCCTACATGCCCCGCCCCTTCTGGCAATCACAATTTGACACTGCACATTTGCTACCTTATTGTATGTAATACATGTGCAGTATCAGAATAGACAGTGCAATGCTGAGCTGCTCTCCAAGACTACTGTCCTGACAAGAGTTTTGTGAAAGTTGACAGGCATTGACCACACATATTAATGAGTAGGTCCTGATGAGTGTATAATGCAGTCTCTGTATCAGTTTTAGTTGCCAATCTCTGAAAAGTATAATGCAAAGTGGGAACACAAACAACTTTGTTATTTCTTGCTGCAGTCACTTATGCTGTCAAGTAGTATATGTAAAAATTAGATACTGATAAGCATCGCTGAGGTTATGATTGGGACAAATACTTGTCTCTATAGTGCCTGTTTACAATGGGCCTACACCAATGCGGCCTATCAATTAAAAAAGTAAAGTGCGGCTTGATGATTTCATTCATGGTAAGTAGTGTAACAAATGCTCAAACACTTGTGCGAGATTTTGCATGCTAGCCTTGCATGCGATACCCCTTCAACCGACTCGGCAGCTCCATTGCTAGCGATACATGGTACAGTATGCTAAAATTTTGCATACAATGTTTTGCCAGGGATCCCATTCATTACCCCGGGTATGATAAAACCTTGCATTAGCCATGACAATCTGTGGGTACGACGCTGTGCATTTTACGTAAATGACGTACGATTTTATACTTTTAATGTGATTTATTGTCCAGAGCATCGAAATCATGCAGATAAGTGTAAAATCACACTAGCGTATGGGCATCTTAATGAGGAATCGCTCTCTGCTGCACCATGGCCGATACTGCAGACTAATGCAGCTGATTGCAGTATCATGGACCCTTGAACCTGTTCTAAGATTAAAAAGTAGGCAAAAAATATCAAGAACTAGTGATGTGCTGTGGTCAATTTGATTTGCTAAACTGAATATCATGTCTCTCAAACTGTCCGTTTGTGTGTTTTCGAAACACTGCCATTTGTTGGCAGTGAGTGAAACTACATCTCTTTCTCTCTCGCACATATACAAACACAGAGGCAATCACAAGGTAGCAGACTAGCTTTCGAAGCATTTGCTTCCACCGGGCTTACTAGATGGATAATAGCAAAGAAGTGCTTTTATATCAAAGTGATTTGCCAGAAATTCTGACTGCAATGTAGATCAGATATAAGGTATGGTGACTATATAATTTGGTGTGTCATGTGTAGAAGTTAGCTTCAGCAGTACAATGAATACGATAAGGCAATGTAGGGTTTATGCTGAACTATAAAAGAAGGTAACATAAATCCTCTTTTTTATATACATATTCTTCTCTTTAAATATATAGAACTAATTTGTAGTAATATTTTTTGTCTCTTATAAAAGAATGACATGGAAATAATGAAATATGTTCTTTCAGATCAGAAAGCAAGCCCCTTGTGCAAGAGTGGGGGCTGTATTACAGGCATTAATAAGCTGAGGACTGTCCTGAAAACCAGCTGTGAGGAGTTCCTATTAATGGGGATAAAGTATCAGCACCTAGACCCTCCGTCACCAAACATTGATTACATCAGTATCCGGCTAGACCTAACTGATACCAGGAGCAGAGCTGTGTACAAGGTAACTGTGCTTCACAGAATCATTATGTAATACTGTACTTTGCTATGCAAGGTATTATGCCTGACACTGCAGTGTGCACTACAGTGGGTGTGATTACACATAGCAGGTCATTCCTAGCAGCCTCTACAGCTGCACAAAAGGCCAGGAGCATGTCACATGACCATTGTCAGATGGTGACAGATATAAGTGACAGTTGGTGAGGACTGAAGGTGCCCATACACGGTGCGAGGGTCAGTGGCGTAACTTCATCCCAGTTGCCCGGAGGCAAGATGAATATTGGTGCCCCCACAACACTCACACAACGTTATTCAATATATATATATAGAGAGAGAGAGAGAGAGAGCATATATATTTTTCAGAACTCAGCCACAGAAGCATATTTGATTGCTTTCAATTAATGTATTTAAACTGGCAGTGGTGGAGAGGTGCCCCCTTGAGAGCAGGAGCCCGGTAGCAGATTACTCCATTGCCTCCTAGAGTTCTGCCTCTGGCGAGGGTGCTGTGCGATGCGATGCGTGCTCCCACGGGCATCCCATCGCACAGCACATAAAGTCAGCACATAACTTGCTGTTTTGAATGAAAGGATTATTATAATATTGGTACATTATTGTAGCTGTGCTGCTGTCCCACTCTCTAGCATTGTAAGCTATTGAAAAGGAAGCTGGTTGTATAAATGTATATAGTATTTTATTTAAAATATATGATTTTGTATTATAATATGTAATATACTATTGATCCCTATATACTGTAGATTGGAGGTTACCAGTTTATTAAAGAGTAACACCTTAGTAAATATACATAATTTTATATAAAGTGTCATTACTGTATTGGGTTTTGGGGAACCACTAGCCTCTCTGCTGTAGGTGTGCAAAGTCTGAGAGAAGCACCTTGAACAACCCACACCAGTCGGTTTTCTATAACACATTATAATGTGAGAAAAATGTTATATTGATATATTATTATTATTATTGTTATTATTATTATTATTATTATTTGTGCACATTTCTTCAAGAGTTATTTGTAGTCTAATTTACGCACACATACCCTTAAGGCATTAACTATACATCTGACAGTAAATGAACGATAGTATAACTTAAAAGATGCATACTACTTTTTGTAATTCATACAAGCCAACTTAAGTCAGACAAGTAATGAAAATACATGTAGGATTGGTTGCCATGGGATAAAACATTGAGCCTTCTTGATTTCATATATTTACTATTTAAAATATGACATCATATTAATAAATCCACATTTAAGAGAAAATAGTGTAGAATTATATAACATAACTGAAAATCAGTCAATGTTTTATAAAAAAAAGTGTGTCATTTAATTGTATATGAACTCTTGTCATTGAAAGAATTACAATTAATTTGTTTGTTTGTGTTGTTATACCGCTGTATAGTTTTACATCTGCCATAGTCATCCAGATGGTGCTTTGCTAAGTCAATAACAAATATGTGTATTTAATTAAAATAACAAGAACAATTTTTCTGAGATCTTTTCAACTGCATGTAATAATACAAAGTAGCACTAATATCAGTCTTAAGATAAATACTATGTACAGTATATATTCAAAGGCTAAACATAATATAATGAATAAATATGTTAGTTTCTGAGTGACTATAGCCCAAATCACAGGTTTATGTACCCAGCTTTCTGTTTATACTGGAAACATTGTCCTTGAACGTCTACAAAGTTTATTTTCTTTTGATTTATTTTCTTTTATGAGAATTTCTAAGATACAAAAATAAGCTAAAATATATACCGTATTTATCGGCGTACAACACGCACTTTTTTACATATATATTGTACAACTATATATGAAATTGCTTGAAAATGAATGGTGACTCTCAATGTATCTCTTCCTGGTAAAATTTTTATAAATAATATTATCTATTATGCAATGGGTTTAATGTCCATTTAGCACCGGCTATATACTATACATTGCCCTCCATAGTGGTAATAGTATACATAGGATGACAGCTTTCAAAAGACCAAACCGACATCCCAATATTGAGAATCCTGACAGGAGCTCCATAATAACCCTTTCACATCACAAAAATAACCCGGGTCGATCCCAGGTTGTAGCCGGGTTGACTTGGGTCTCTGTGCGATGTGAAAGGGCCTTTTTCAATTTCTTGGGTCCAGCAACCCGGCATTTTGACCTGGAAGGGTTAATCCCGGATCGAAGAGAACACTGGGGAATAAGGAGAGACCCAGCCTAGGCTGAAGTAGCTCCCTAAACCGATATCTGGCGCTAATGGGTATGTCAGAAATTTGTATAAATAGTGAAGTTGCTGCAGCAATGTAAATGTGAGTAGCCAATACTCACACAAAGAAAGGGGGAGTCAGGATATCAATAATACATTGTGCTGCTATATTATACTTAGATAATGGGGTGGTGCCTGCTGTGCATATGTAGCGCCCTATTTTCAAACTAAACTCAGTGCTCTGAATAGGCATATAATTGTAAGAGATGCTAACAGATAGGCATACATTGCTGAAAATATAGTCATATCTGTGAATGACATTTGTCTATAAATACATATTTCCATAGGCACAGGCTAGGATTTAAAAGTTAATCTGTAGTTCATGAGAAGGTATATGTATGTGTATATATGTCATTTTTATTGATGGAACATAATTAATGTATGATGTATATATGCATGTGTTTACACATTTTAATGTATTTCATGTATTTACACACGGCTGGCAAGAGAATAAAGGGACACTTGTGGAAACTTCCAGAGCCACCTTATGCTTCGTGACAAGGGAGTCACATGATGCCAGTCACATGACAGTCCTAGGGAAGAGTAGGAAAACATCTCATAGTGACAGTTAGAAAAAAACCGCCATTACCCCAGACAGGACTGACATCCTAGGAGCTACCTGCACTGCTGGTAAAGGAGATGTGCTGTAACTAGAGCAAAGACTGGCACTGTGAGTGAGTGACAGCCAGGGCAGGGCATCAAGGGAGCAATACCTGTCGTTAGGGTGGTCTTTTCGGCATCGGCAGGAGTCAGTAATAGAGTAAAGCCATACAGGGCCTTAACTATAATTGGCAGCAGCAGCAGCTTCTGTGCTAGACTTTCTTCCATGGATGCTGTAGTGGCCATAAAGTGAAGAAGGACTGATGAGTATATAGTCCACACTGCGGTGAGTGGCATCAGTGAAGCCAGCAGCCTTGTGTACAGACACTACTTGCAGCATACACAAGCCAGCCGTAGCAAGTCAGAGATTGGGGGAGCAGCCAAGCTGTAGTACAATGACCAGGCAGCCAGTATAACCTGTGTGTGGTGCTATGTTAGAGCTGCTAGCTACGTCATATGAAGTGATGATAATTCCTGTCGTTTTATGAATACAGAGACTATAATTATTAACATCCTAAGTGCAGACAGCTTCTAATATCTGTTGCAAATGTAAACTGATGAGGACACGTTGCATGTTTAAGAAGTGAGTTTAGTCTCAATATAAGCTCCAGAGGAACAGTTTCAGGAATAAAAGTAAAGCTTTATACATTTATACATTGACAGTCTGGCCTGAACTTACAAAACTGAGCTGAGGACATTGATACAATTTCATCTAAATGTTACATTTCAAGAGATTCAAGTGATTTGCTAGCGATTGCAACGTTGTATCCAGTGGCAAACGCAGGATTTTCAGAAGGGGGTTTCCAGAGGGGCGGAGCAAAGCACGGAGATGGACACTTAGGTGACCCAGTATATGCGGGTCAGTTAAAGTATTATAGATAGACCAAATGTATATAAATAATAATAATAATAATAATATACACACACACACACACACACACACACACACACACACATATATATATATATATGTATATATATATGTATATACATACATACATACATAACAGCAGTGTAGACCCCTGGGCATAGCAATGTATTGGGGCCCCTACCGATCCTCCAGCGGTAGGGGTGGGGAAGCTTTGATGTCCCGCGGGTGGTAGGGGGTATTATATCAACCGCTCAGCATATAGGGCCTGGATCAGTAATTTCCACTAATTACCCCTTTACTGCATAGATGGTGGGAGATGGGGTGGGAGAAGGGGGCATTGGGCTAAATGAAGGGGCCCTTATACATAACTTCCAGGGTGGTAGAGGATGTTTAATACGCAGAGGAGGGGTGTATAGTGGAGTGGGCTTATTATTCATAATTTTCTGGTGGGAGGACAGCTTGCTTGACTGCAGATATCTCCAGATCCCAGAAATAGATTTCTTAGATTTTAATGGAATTAAAATCTAGAGAATCCCATCTACTAAATTGTATTGGGGACTAGGGGATCAGAGTTCAGGAGGCAGAGCAATCTGCCAACGAGTATATAAAACTACATATCAGGTGTGTGGAGCTGGAGCAGTAACCAGCTGCTGGAAGGCTGATATCTCTGGTTCTGGGAACAGTAAAGACAAGCTACTAGTGTCCATCAAATCGGGAGAGTCCCGGCTTTTGGAATATACCCTCAGAGAAACCCTAAGTCAGACAGAACCTGAAATATCTGACTGGGAAGAGCAATTAACAGCCTTAGATGGGGACCACTGTTTTGAAGTCAGATATCTCTGGTTCCCAAGGGCCGATTTTTAAAATTCTTGCACCCATAGAAAGAGGGGACCCTCAGCTTTCAGTCTAAGGCCCTTAGACTCCTGGGGGGGTTTCTGGGTACTCAGAAACCCCCCCTGCGTGCGCTACTGGTATCATTTGCCTTCATAGCCTGTTGTACTTCTGCAGGACTGTGCTCAGATAAACGCATATGCAGCTAACACCGTTACTTTACATTAAAGAAAAGAACTTTAATTGTTCATAATTGGACCATAGAGAAGAGTTGTACAGTATACTTCTCAGGGTGTGATTCAGCACAAGTATAGTTTGGATGTCATTGTTGCAAAGGACACAAACCTAAGATACACTTTATTAACTGGAGGTCAAACTACGTAAAAGGAGAACATAGCGGAATTTAATGCTCTACTAGCATACAGAGACTTTATCCAGTAAGTGGCTACACTGGATCTTATATGGGCCCCAACTGCGCACAGCTGGTATTGACATATTAGTAATAATAATATTTTAAATTTTTTATTTATACCCGGGTATATATATATATTTAAATATAACAAATTGGTTTTCTAAAGTTTTTTGTATTGCATGCAAGTAGTCTGTTGTATAGGTATATATATATTTGTTTTTCTTTCCACTTTAATATTTGATAATTGTTATTATACTAATGTATACTAATATAGCCTAAGTGTTGTTAATTTATCATAAAAAATATAAAGACGTTTTTACTTTATAATTGTATTGAATAACTAATCTGTATATTAGAATTAGAGGTTATCCCTAGCTAACCTATTTTAATTACCCATAGGGTCATTATAACAAAAGCTTGGGTGGAGGCACAAAACATTAGCTAAGCAAGTGAACTAAGCGTTACATTTTGGAGGCACCAGCCGAGATCCGAACATATAGTTGTCTCCTGTTTACCAAAATTAAAAGATGGAAATAGTAACTGGGGAAGACATTTTCCGTTGGTGTAGAGATAAAGGGGTTAATGTGCAGTGTAGTTTTGGGCTAGGAGGAAATTTCTCTGATGTCAGTGAGGAAAATGTACTAAAGGAGGTACAAAAATTGTATGGAATAAGTTACCCATATATTGTTGATAAGTGGAAGGGACAATATGGGGATCCATTTGCTTTACTGATCAGTAACAGAAACGATTTAGACCAAGTATTTTTTCCAAGAATGATTGCTATGGAAAATGTACCAGGAAGAAGGATACAACTTTTGTGGCCAGACGGTGGTAATATTGGGGGAGAAGACGCCACAGAAACAGAGGACCATGGATCAGGAGAATTATTTTCTGGGGGCTGTTTCCATGCTACCACTTCAGATTCTGTTCCACAAGAGAATAAAGGTGAAATAACTGGGGTCCAGGTAGAAACTGTGGTAGATAAAGTTGTTAGTCAACTGGAAAGGTGGCACTATGAGGGAGGATACCGACGTTTAAGGATCTTCTCTGGGATATCACCTGTGCCTGCAGGTGAAGAGAATTATGAATTGTGGAGGGAGGCTGCAATACAACACTCCGAAGAATGGCAGTGTCCGGAACATATAAAGAAACAGAGAGTTGTAGAAAGTTTAAGGGGACCAGCCATGGGAGTTATTCAGGCTACCAGAAGAAGTAATTCCCAGGCTACTCTAAAAGATTATATAGAAGCCTTAGATTTTTCATATGGTACATTGGAAGATGTAGGGGATTTGTTGGCCAGGTTAAATAACACATATCAAGAGCCTGGAGAAACATTAACACATTATATATACAGAGTTGATCGATTAATTTATAAAATTATTGATAAGGGAGGTCTTGCTAAGGGAACTGAGGATGAGCAACGGATGAAGCAAATACTCAAGGGTGCTTTGACTAATAATCCGGTTGCTCAACTATTAAGATGTACTATGACAAAGGTTCCTCCTCCTACTTTAACCGAGCTGGTCAGAGAAGTCAAATTGGAGGAAGTCCAGATAGCAAATAGGGAGAAAACTATAAAAAAAGTAAAAGTGGTTCTTCCTGCTTCTGATCAACCCACTATGGATGAGAGGCTATTCAGATTGCTGGAAGAGCAAAACAAGAAAATAGATCAACTCATAGAATTACAGATAAAACAAACCAACAATGTTAATATGCCTTCCGGTATGGGAAGAGGAGCCAATAGGCAAAGGGGTAACCACATTACCTATACTTGTTATAGTTGCGGGCAAATCGGACATCGATCATTTGAATGCCTTAATTCTGGGAATAATAGAGAGAATAATTATGCTGCACGGAGGATGCCATCCCAATCGGGAAACTCTCAAGGGAGCTCTGTGATCCCCTCACAGACTCCCCAGTTATAAATGTCCGAGCAATGGGGAGTGTCCAGTGGTCAAATAGTCTTCCTGATAGCTTAATGGGAAAGGCTCCACTGGTTAAAGCAATGATCAATGGACATCAATGTACTGTATTAATGGATAGTGGATCTCAAGTATCCATTATTTTTGAGTCCTGGTATAGTGGTCTCACAATCTGGGGCTTGAGTGAACAAAAGTATCCTTATTTAGGCTATGTTGTGGCTCTAATTTCATTTGAACCTGGGTTGATCACACCAAATGAAACTGTTCCATATATAGCTTCAGTTTGTCCTGACTCCCCTGGTGATAACGGAGAATTACCTGCCATAGTAGGAACTAATACTAACATGTTCAAAAATCTGATTAAGTGGTGTGAAAAGCAAGAAAAAGAACAACCTAGCTTTGTAGATAGTAAATCAGGTAACAGTAATTACATATGCCAGAGAGTGAACTGTGCACCAGGACTTCCTGCCACAGATTGAAAAACAAATAAAATAATGTCCCTGAATTTAGAACCCTGTTTTGATGGTAGTGATATTGATTGTGAAAGAAAAAAACAGTTGATGGAACAACTTCAACTTAGAGAACAAGTTTTTTCCAAAAGTGAGTGGGATATAGGTTCTGCTACTGGTGTGGAACATCATATTCGATTGAAAGATGACACCCCATTTAGAGAAAGGTCAAGAAGGTTAGCACCTGCAGACTTTGAGGATGTGAGAAAACACTTAAGGGGTCTTTTAGAAACTAGTGTAATTGCTGATTCAGAAAGTCCGTATGCATCCCCTATTGTGGTCGCCCGAAAGAAAAATGGAGAAATTAGATTATGTGTTGATTATAGAACTCTAAATGATCGTACTATACCAGATCAATACACAGTACCGAAAGTGGATGAAGCTCTAGACTGTCTTCAAGGTAGTCAGTGGTTCTCAGTACTAGACTTGCGAAGCGGTTATTACCAAATCCCCATGAGTAAAGAAGATCGCTCTAAAACAGCTTTCATTTGTCCGATCGGATTTTTTGAATTTTTGAAAATGCCCCAAGGAATTAAGGGTGCTCCTGCTACATTTCAGAGGACTATGGAGAAAACAGTTGGGGACATGTGCTACAGAGAAGTATTGGTTTATCTCGATGATATAATTGTGTTTGGAAAGACTCTTGAGGAACACAATGTGCGGCTCCTTAAAGTACTAGATAGGCTGCAAGCTAGAGGACTGAAAAAATCAGTGGAAAAGTGTAAATTTTGCCAATCAGTAGTAAGATACTTAGGCCATATTGTTAGCCGGGCAGGTATAGCTACCGACCCAGAAAAAGTTGAGGTTGTGAAGAACTGGCCCCGTCCAGATAACCTGAAAGATCTACGGTCCTTTTTGGGGTTTTGTGGATATTACCGGAAATTTGTACCCCAGTATTCCAAACTGGCTAGACCCTTAACTGAATTAACCAAGGGATATCCTCCCACTAATTGGAAGAAGAAACTATCCCTGAAAAGAGATAATTATTATAAACCTCAGGAATCCTTTGGAGAAAGATGGGATGTCCAGTGTGAAGAAGCTTTTCTAAAGTTAAAATATAGTTTAACCAATTCACCAGTGTTAGCTTATGCCAACCCAGAACTCCCCTATGAAGTTCACATTGATGCCTCCTATGAAGGACTAGGTGGAGTATTGTACCAACTGCAAGAAAATAAATTAAAGCCCATTTCATATGTCAGTAGGGGTTTATCCATTAGTGAGAAAAGATATCCAGTTCATAAATTAGAGTTCTTGGCTTTAAAATGGGCCATTGTTGATAAATTCCATTATTACTTATATGGTGTTTCCTTTGTAGTTCAGACAGATAATAACCCTTTAACTTACATACATTCCACGGCCAAGTTAGATGCAACTGGTCACCGCTGGTTAGCAGCATTATCCAATTATAATTTTATCATTAAATACCGTCCAGGAATAAATAATCAGGATGCGAATGCATTATCTAGATTGCCAAGGAATGATGTCCATATTGCACAGGAAGAGTGGATTGAGGTCCCAGCTGCAGAAGTAAAAGGGTTATGTCAAATTCATATCACAAGACATGTGGAACCTATCATTATAACATCGATAGGGGCATCAGAAAGGGCCATCCCTCCTCTGTACTGCTGGCTAAGCCATTCTATAATGGAGGGATTGGAAGTAGTGAGTAAAGATGAGATGTCAAAAGAGCAGTATGAAGATGAAGATATTTTTCCCATTATCCATGCAGTTGAAAACCATCAAACAGATATTACTTATTCAAGCCTTTCCATCAATTCCAGAGTTCTTTTTCGACAAAGGAAGAATTTGATTGTAATGCAAGGATTGTTATACAGACGCATTAGAAGACAGGATGGAACCAAGAAATTACAACTAGTATTACCTGCAAAGTACAAAACAATGGTAATGAAATCCTTGCACAATAACCATGGCCATTTGGGATATGAAAAGACTAAGGGGTTAATCTCTGAACGATTTTATTGGCCTCTTATGAATCAAGACATAGAGCGCTTCTGCAAAACATGTGGCAGTTGTATAGTAAGAAAAACATTGCCCACAAAATCAGCCTATATGGTAAATATAACCAGCTCTGGGCCAATGGACTTAATATTTATTGATTTTCTGAAACTGGAAGATCCAAGCGGACGGGAAAGTAACATTTTAGTTATTACAGATCATTTCACACGTTACGCTCAGGCATATGTGACCCCTAACCAACGAGCCATTACAGTAGCCAAGACTTTATGGGAAAAGTTTTTTATACATTATGGCCTTCCAGGAAGAATTCACTCTGACCAAGGAAGAGATTTTGAGAGCCGTCTAATTCATGAGTTATGTGACTGCTGTGGTATAAAGAAATCGAGGACCACCCCATACCACCCACAGGGAGATCCACAACCAGAATGTTTTAACAGGACCTTACTGGATATGATAGGCACTTTAAATACAAAACAAAAACATCAATGGAGACAATATATCTCACATCTGGTCCATGCCTATAATTGTACAAAAAATGAGGCCACAGGATACTCCCCCTATTTACTCATGTTCGGAAGGGAAGCTCGCTTACCTATAGATGTGTGTTTGGGAACTAAGATTACTACCCCCTCTGCTCCCACTCACACAAAATATGTGAAACAATTACGGAGACAATTAAAAGAAGCCCACAACCTGGCACAAAATGTTGCTAGAAAGTTGGGAGACAGAAACAAACTCAGATATGACACCCATGTGAGGGAACATCCACTATCCCCTGGAGACAAGGTATTAATTAGACATTTGGGGTTACCTAGAAGAAAAAAAATAGCAAATAGGTGGAAAACAGAACCCTATATTGTTTTAAATCAACTACCTAATATTCCTGTCTATCAACTAATATCAGAGAACAGGCAAGGCCCTGTATTAACATATCATAGACAGCATTTATTACCCATACCACAAGATATAAGGTGGGAAGACACTGATGTATTACTGAATGATACTGATCCAAAACCTTTCCTGAAGGCAACTGTACCAGATGAGGAGATAGCAGATGGAGATGAGTTAGATACCTGTGACTATAGACATGGGTGTTACTACAGATGGGTCTTGTCCCATCCTTGCTGGCGGGTCGCCATGGCGTCTGCGCTGGCGACCCGCCAGCAGCCACGCCAGCGAGGAGACTGAGACGCGCGTGCGTCTCACGCGCACGCGCGTCTCAGTCTCCGTCGCTAGCGCGACGGAAACCCTGTCCGTCTCCGCCTCAGGGAGACGGACAGGGTTAGGGGGGGGTTAGGGGGGGGTGCGGGCAGTCGGCGGGGACCCCGGGTTACCGCCGGCAAGCCGGCGGGGACCCGGGGAAACGTATGGAAGCGCCGTCGGAAGGGGACGCGCGCGCCTCTCGTGCGCGCGCGTCCCCTTCTCACGATCGCCATGGCGCTGGCGGGGGATGGCGGCTGGCGACGCCAGCGCCATCCCCTGCCAAGATGGGACAAGACCCATCTGTACAAAGAGAATATGCCCCTAATTGTCAGTAGTGAGAAGTTAGTTGGGCCCATGGCTCCTGTGATGAATTTTACTGACAATGATTGGGAAAAAGAAAATAATAGCAATGTTAATGAAGAGTGTTGGAGTGGGAGTATTGATCAAATATCACAAGACCCATCTGGTGATGATTTAGGTGTAGAAGCACCTGAAATACCTAAATCACCTAGACCAAAAAGGGAATGTAAACCGCCTAGGATCTTTACATATGAACAACTAGGAAATCCTACAGAAATCCCTTTGCTAGTACATCCTAGAATAGTAATGTCCTGGCCTTATTTTGGATATGTAGGAAATTAAATTAATATTGAAGCTTAAAACGATATCATTTAGTACATGAAAGACCAATATGAATCTGTATGGTGATCCTGACCTTTATGTAAGTCAGAATCCCCAGGGGGAGAGTGTAGCGCCCTATTTTCAAACTAAACTCAGTGCTCTGAATAGGCATATAATTGTAAGAGTGTGACACCCCCAAGGCCAGTGGTGGCCCGGTTTACCTGAACTGGGTGGAGTTCACACTGTGAGGTTACTTCAGTTCTTCTTTTCCAATTCGGTCAGGAGTCTTTTTGCTCACAATGAATGGACAAGTTGGTACATTTATAACAGTTTAATTTTGTGACACTTGGGTGAGGGTATAAATGATCACCTTCAGTAATAACGTCAATTATGGTATCAAACAAACAAAGCACTGCACACTTCTGTACACATCTTTAGCGGAAGAGTACAATATATCCAATCCGATGAACAATTCAATTCTTGTAACACAATCTGTTTACCTGCAATATATGCAAACTTCTCTTCACAATACACTTACTATTATGTGCAATAGCTGCATACATTAACTAGACTCTGCTATATCATCCTACTACTGGGTACCCAGATACAACTCAATAGTCACTATTCCTTGTAATGATCCTGCAGATCACATGATGTGTAACAGTCTCTTCAGGTTGGCTCAGTCAGCAGTAAAGCACAGTCTTTATTTGGGGGTCAGTGGCTGAGAGTCTTGCAATAGGTTTGCTAACTGAAAACAGTCCAAGGCCAACTCATTTAGTTGTTCTCAAATCCTTAGACAGGGCTTAGTTAATGCTGAATCCCACATTCAAAGCAGCTTCCAGCATGAAGGGGTTAAATGAAGTCTCTGCATTCACAGTCTACTGAGAGATCCTTTTATAAAGGTTACAGTCTTTTTAGGGCAGTCCTGTTATACTCTGCTGGGGGGTCTGACAGGGACACACTTCTATAGCCAGGAGCTATCTTTTGCCTGAGTTCTCTGTGGATTCTTTCCTCTGTTAATACTGGAGTTGGGGTGAGTGGTGCAAACTTGGATCTAGTGGGGAGCACACTTTTACACAGGGGTGTTATAGTCAGACTCACGCTTTATTGGATGTTGCTGGTACAGGCTGTTACAGTGTCCTCCACTCTGCATGCTGTCCTGCTCTGCAGGGTCTCCTCTGAGCACATGGGGCTCTGTGTGTCTTTGCACCTTGCTGCTGCTGCTGCTGTTAGCAGTTATTTCCACTGTGTTCCACTCAGTAGCCTGCACTTTTATTGCTAGCAGGGATGGCTGGCAGATTAGCTGGGGAGATTAAGAACTCTCTCTGTGTCACTCTCTTCACACCTCAGTTCCATTCAGCTCAGACACCATGCTGCTGCTCTCTCTCTCTTCCACAAGCTTCTTCCTGCTGGGTTGATCCCGCCCCTGCTGGTAGCATTAAAGGGGCCTGCACTCAATTTACCCTCAGTGCTCCATACCTTAGGCAGATACTCAAAATGTCAGTTTATAGTGATTAGCAACCCACTGGGGTGCTACATTCGCCCACGCTTTTTCATGTGCGTGTCCTCACGCATCAACAGCTAATGGCAACGGGAACCATCAATCCCCATAACTGGCGGGCAAGATATTCCTTGTGCTTCTGGCTGGTAGAAATTCCTTTTGGATCTTTTTTCTTTCTTTCTTGATGCCTGCTGTAACCACAAGGTGACCTCCTCCTTGCTTATCGTGTGGTACTCAACGTCGGGCCCATGCAATTCTGGGAAGAGCCATGTCACCTTCTCCTTAGCTGCACTAGGGGTTTGTTCCGGGGCCTTACACTCAGACATTGATACATCTGACTCTTTGCTATTGGTTTCCAAGGCTCTAGATCTCTCTGCCACAACTAGTTGCCCCACAGCTTCAATGGCTCTTTCTCGGTGAGTTGCACTGGAATCTGTTGGTCTGGGGTTGGCTGTCCTGGAACCAGTGTGCTCTATCCTTTTTCTGTCCTCCCGTTCTCTTGGTTCTGGGGGAAATTGCCATCTGACTACATCCTGCAGCTTCGGTTGCATCTTGTTACCTCCCCGGGGTCTTTCCTCAACCAGCAGAACTTCACTTGGTTCCTCTCTACTTTTACTGTAATGGTAATCTTGCTGGCAGTAGCGTGAATGCTCTCTGAAAGGTGGACAGCGCCAATGCTGGCTGCCCTCTGCAGCATGCCTGTTGCCTTGCACCTGAGCCCCATTTAGACTGATCACGTGTACAGCCTTGATACCTTTCTTTCCATTTGCCAACTCAAATTCCACCATTTCGCCACTTCTCAGGCTCCGAAACCAGTTTCGGTTGGTTTTCTGAATGGCAGTAAAATGTACATACACGCTTTGTCTGGTGTCTGTTCTCTTGATGAACCCGTACCCACGTGGTACACTGAACCACACGACACGACCAGAGATCCTTCTTGGGTTGGTTCGCTCACCAGCCACAGCATTATGTACCCCAGACACTCTCATTTGGCTCTGTAATACTGCAGATGGGCCTGCATTTCTGGGTCGTCCTTCCCAGGGTGGTCCTCCTCGTGATGGTCTTCCTGAGGACTGTTGACAATGCCTCTCAATATGACCACTTTGTCTACATTGCCAACATATTGGCCTCCCTCGAGCATGAAACTGATTAGTCCCCCATCTTCCCATCTCCTGGGTAACGTCCCATCTGGATTGGTGCTTCACTCTGCGTTCTGAACGCCATTCCCCGTTTCTGTATACAGTCTGTTCTATTCTCTGGTTGGCTAGGGTCTTCCTCATCTCTGCAGTCATTTTGAGGAGTCCATCCAATGTTACAGACAATTCCCTAAAGGCTTTGTCATCTGCAGTGGGGTTGCCTTTATGCACTTCCATGTCCGATCCTGTTCGGTATGACGCCATATGTGACACCCCCAAGGCCAGTGGTGGCCCGGTTTACCTGAACTGGGTGGAGTTCACACTGTGAGGTTACTTCAGTTCTTCTTTTCCAATTCGGTCAGGAGTCTTTTTGCTCACAATGAATGGACAAGTTGGTACATTTATAACAGTTTAATTTTGTGACACTTGGGTGAGGGTATAAATGATCACCTTCAGTAATAACGTCAATTATGGTATCAAACAAACAAAGCACTGCACACTTCTGTACACATCTTTAGCGGAAGAGTACAATATATCCAATCCGATGAACAATTCAATTCTTGTAACACAATCTGTTTACCTGCAATATATGCAAACTTCTCTTCACAATACACTTACTATTATGTGCAATAGCTGCATACATTAACTAGACTCTGCTATATCATCCTACTACTGGGTACCCAGATACAACTCAATAGTCACTATTCCTTGTAATGATCCTGCAGATCACATGATGTGTAACAGTCTCTTCAGGTTGGCTCAGTCAGCAGTAAAGCACAGTCTTTATTTGGGGGTCAGTGGCTGAGAGTCTTGCAATAGGTTTGCTAACTGAAAACAGTCCAAGGCCAACTCATTTAGTTGTTCTCAAATCCTTAGACAGGGCTTAGTTAATGCTGAATCCCACATTCAAAGCAGCTTCCAGCATGAAGGGGTTAAATGAAGTCTCTGCATTCACAGTCTACTGAGAGATCCTTTTATAAAGGTTACAGTCTTTTTAGGGCAGTCCTGTTATACTCTGCTGGGGGGTCTGACAGGGACACACTTCTATAGCCAGGAGCTATCTTTTGCCTGAGTTCTCTGTGGATTCTTTCCTCTGTTAATACTGGAGTTGGGGTGAGTGGTGCAAACTTGGATCTAGTGGGGAGCACACTTTTACACAGGGGTGTTATAGTCAGACTCACGCTTTATTGGATGTTGCTGGTACAGGCTGTTACAGTGTCCTCCACTCTGCATGCTGTCCTGCTCTGCAGGGTCTCCTCTGAGCACATGGGGCTCTGTGTGTCTTTGCACCTTGCTGCTGCTGCTGCTGTTAGCAGTTATTTCCACTGTGTTCCACTCAGTAGCCTGCACTTTTATTGCTAGCAGGGATGGCTGGCAGATTAGCTGGGGAGATTAAGAACTCTCTCTGTGTCACTCTCTTCACACCTCAGTTCCATTCAGCTCAGACACCATGCTGCTGCTCTCTCTCTCTTCCACAAGCTTCTTCCTGCTGGGTTGATCCCGCCCCTGCTGGTAGCATTAAAGGGGCCTGCACTCAATTTACCCTCAGTGCTCCATACCTTAGGCAGATACTCAAAATGTCAGTTTATAGTGATTAGCAACCCACTGGGGTGCTACAAGAGATGCTAACAGATAGGCATACATTGCTGAAAATATAGTCATATCTGTGAATGACATTTGTCTATAAATACATATTTCCATAGGCACAGGCTAGGATTTAAAAGTTAATCTGTAGTTCATGAGAAGGTATATGTATGTGTATATATGTCATTTTTATTGATGGAACATAATTAATGTATGATGTATATACTTAGATATTGCATGTGTTTACACATTTTAATGTATTTCATGTATTTACACACGGCTGGCAAGAGAATAAAGGGACACTTGTGGAAACTTCCAGAGCCACCTTATGCTTCGTGACAAGGGAGTCACATGATGCCAGTCACATGATGCCAGTCACATGACAGTCCTAGGGAAGAGTAGGAAAACATCTCATAGTGACAGTTAGAAAAAAACCGCCATTACCCCAGACAGGACTGACATCCTAGGAGCTACCTGCACTACTGGTAAAGGAGATGTGCTGTAACTAGAGCAAAGACTGGCACTGTGAGTGAGTGACAGCCAGGGCAGGGCATCAAGGGAGCAATACCTGTCGTTAGGGTGGTCTTTTCGGCATCGGCAGGAGTCAGTAATAGAGTAAAGCCATACAGGGCCTTAACTATAATTGGCAGCAGCAGCAGCTTCTGTGCTAGACTTTCTTCCATGGATGCTGTAGTGGCCATAAAGTGAAGAAGGACTGATGAGTATATAGTCCACGCTGCGGTGAGTGGCATCAGTGAAGCCAGCAGCCTTGTGTACAGACACTACTTGCAGCATACACAAGCCAGCCGTAGCAAGTCAGAGATTGGGGGAGCAGCCAAGCTGTAGTACAATGACCAGGCAGCCAGTATAATCTGTGTGTGGTGCTATGTTAGAGCTGCTAGCTACGTCATATGAAGTGATGATAATTCCTGTCGTTTTATGAATACAGAGACTATAATTATTAACATCCTAAGTGCAGACAGCTTCTAATATCTGTTGCAAACGTAAACTGATGAGGACACGTTGCATGTTTAAGAAGTGAGTTTAGTCTCAATATAAGCTCCAGAGGAACAGTTTCAGGAATAAAAGTAAAGCTTTATACATTTATACATTGACAGTCTGGCCTGAACTTACAAAACTGAGCTGAGGACATTGATACATGCTTTCATCTAAATGTTACATTTCAAGAGATTCAAGTGATTTGCTAGCGATTGCAACGTTGTATCATTTGCCTTCATAGCCTGTTGTACTTCTGCAGGACTGTGCTCAGATAAACGCATATGCAGCGAACACAGTTACTTTACATTAAAGAAAATAACTTTAATTGTTCAGAATTGGACCATAGAGAAGAGTTGTACAGTATACTTCTCAGGGTGTGATTCAGCACAAGTATAGTTTGGATGTCATTGTTGCAAAAGACACAAACCTAAGATACACTTTATTAACTGGAGGTCAAACTACGTAAAAGGAGAACATAGCGGAATTTAATGCTCTACTAGCATACAGAGACTTTATCCAGTAAGTGGCTACACTGGATCTTATATGGGCCCCAACTGCGCACAGCTGGTATTGACATATTAGTAATAATAATATTTTAAATTTTTTATTTATACCCGGGTATATATATATATTTAAATATAACAAATTGGTTTTCTAAAGTTTTTTGTATTGCATGCAAGTAGTCTGTTGTACAGGTATATATATATTTGTTTTTCTTTCCACTTTAATATTTGATAATTGTTATTATACTAATGTATACTAATATAGCCTAAGTGTTGTTAATTTATCATAAAAAATATAAAGACGTTTTTACTTTATAATTGTATTGAATAACTAATCTGTATATTAGAATTAGAGGTTATCCCTAGCTAACCTATTTTAATTACCCATAGGGTCATTATAACAAAAGCTTGGGTGGAGGCACAAAACATTAGCTAAGCAAGTGAACTAAGCGTTACACATAAATGAATAAGCCGGACACACTGATCAAGTTAGTAATTTTTATATGTAATCAAAAATGAGTAACCAACAATATGAGTAATAAAACTATAATATACACAATAAAATGCACAAAAAATACACAATAAAAATGGATGGACGTCACTTCTTAATAGAGAATGCTTAAGTAGCAAGGTGAATGCTGTAATAGAGCGGAAGTATGTCCCACTTATAAGTGTTAGTAGGTATCTAACTCCTTTTAGGGAGTTTGGGAATGCAGAAACTCACTCACGCTGAGTATAGGGGGATTGGAAGGGTTAATACCCTTATCTTGAAAAAGTTGCCAGTCTAGCGGCAACGAAACGCTTTGAAGACTTCCGGCTGAGGTCACTTCCGGTTTCTTCGATCACATCACGCAAGGATTCATTCCTCCACCTCCATAGCAGCGCAATGTATTATTGATATCCTTAATCCCGGGTCCAGCCAGGTTGTTGCCAGGTCGACCCAGGTCTCTGTGCGATTTTGAATTTCCATGACCCGCACCCTGGCATCCGAACCTGGGTTAAAGTAAGGATTGATCCCAGGTCGGACTTGGGCTGCTGTTCAGTGTGAATGGGTAACCTGGGTAATGGGTAACCCGGGTAGAGCGATCTGGCTTCCGTTCACACTATGGAAGAGGCAGCGCTTGGAGACAGTGGCAGCTCTAAGTGATGTCCCCTGTCCCCTGTCCCCCCCCCCCCCCCGATTACATGCCACCACACCACCCCAACTTTGCAAATGTCAGGTCGGTCTAGGGTAGACAATTTGTCCGAATTCTGGATGGAACCCAGCAATGGAACATTGTAGAACTGGATCCTTTTCCAAAATTTGCACAAAGAAAACAGTATTCTGCCCCTTTGTGACACAATTCAATATGCACAGTAAGAATATTGAGAGAATTTTAAGAAAACAATGGACCATTTTGGAAATGGATCCAGTTCTACAAGGTTCCATTGGGAAACGTCCAGAAGTGATATTTAAAAGAGCTAGCACTTTAAAGAATAAATTGGCACCTAGTCTGCTACCAATAGAAATACCAGAAAACAGACCGCTGAGTTTATTTCCTAATATGTTACTTCTGAAGGGGTTCATTTGCTGCAATAAATGTTAGATGTGTGCTCATGGACTAAAAGGGAAGAAAATAGTGACTAATAGAGACGGAAAAGAATGTGAGATAAAAAGTTTAATTAACTGCACTACAAGTCATGTAGGGTATTTACTCACTTGTCCGTGTGGAAAAAGGTACATTGGACAAACTAAAAGAATGATAAAAATCTGCATTTTAGAGCACTATAGAAACATAAAAAATAAGATTGTGAACCATAGTGTTCCACGTCATTTTTCTACTTGTCAGAACAGTGACCCCGCTGGTATGCGATTTATGGTGATTGAACAAGTTAAATTGGATATAAGGGGGGGGGGAAATTCGAGAAAAACTACTTTTTAAAAGATTTAAATACGATGTACCCAGAGGGCTTAAAGAGGGCATTGATATAGCCTCGTTTATAGGTTAATATGTGGTTGTGATACGAAGGGGTTAATATCTTCTCGCGTATTTTTATATTTACAGTATATACATTTTTTCTTTAATATATTTAATTGTATTGTATGTTTCTGTTTTTATAAATGTCACTTTATAAGTGTATTTTTTAAGGATAATTTTATGTCTGGTTAAAGGATATACTAAATTGTTTATAAATTGTGAATGATATGTATCATGCCGGTTAAATAACTTTCTGTGAAGTGGATTGGTTGCTATTGGCGGCTGTCCAGGTATATGGAGGATAGTGACCGATGCTGTGCCACCCCTCTGACAAAATCGACGTGATGAAACGCGTAGGGACATGGCTCAGCGTCGGTCAAGGAAGCCGGAGTCTCGAGGAGTGTAACCATCTTCACCTGTCAGACGCCATGTGCTGACCTTTTGTGCTTTTAAATGTGCAGCACTGGGAGCCGCCAATCTCGGGAAAGTGATCCACTACTTGTATTAGTGTTTTATGTGATTAAAAAATTTTTTGGTACTTGTTTCCTAGCACGGCGCCCGTCGGGTCCCATCGCATACCATTAGTTAAGGTATGCGATGGGACCCGATGGGACCAAATATAAGGGTTTTCTGAGGTTCCTGTACAATTTTAAGATCACGTCGCATCGCATGCCATTACAATGGCATGCGATGCGATGCGATTTCACATTGTACAGCCATCCTGATGGCTGATTACTATGTTAAATGCACCCCCAGAGCCGATTTTTAATTGTACACCCACCCTGATGGGTAATTACTATGTCAAATGCCCCCCCCCCTTGTTAACGCCACCCCACTATTAACATCAACCCGAAGTGTGGCGAGCGGTGGCGTTACGCATCCGCCGACATTTTCATACCCCTACTATCCACGTCGGCGTGTAGTTGATTTTATATAGTGTGGCGAGCGCAGCGAGCCACCGAGCCCGAAGCGTGGCGAGCGCAGCCAGCCCCGCGAGGGGACGTGGAATACATGTGAAGTAATCCGCATCCCCTCGCGGGGCACGCCGCGCTGCGCTCGCCACACTGTATAATATTGACTCCACGCCGACATGGATAGTGGGGGTATGAAAAGGTCGGAGGACCCGTACCGCCGCCCCTCGCGGGCTCGCTGCGCTGGCAACACTACGGGTTGGTGTTGATAGTGGGGTGAAGTTAGCAATGGGGGGGCATTTGACATACTAATTACCCATCAGGGTGGGTGTACAATTAAAAATCGGGTCTGGGGGGCATTTAACATAGGAATCAGCCATCAGGGTGGCTGTACAATTAAAAATCGGGTCTTGCGCATGCGATCGGGTCACATGCAATGCGATGCAACCCAATCGGATAGACCCGATGACATAAGATTAACATCGGTGGCGCTGTGCTAGGAAACAAGTACCAATTTTTTTATGATATCTGCACTATGAAGCGCCCGTTTTGTCTATTCGCTTATATATAGCTGTCTATAGACTATAGCGCCCGTTTTGACTATCCGCTCTGCCAGTCCCTCCATTGGTTGCCTGTATCTTACCGTATTCAATATAAAACACTTCTACTCGCATATAAAGCTATTAACCATACTGCACCAGCATATATCTCTTTACTTATCACAAAATATCTCCCATCTCGACCACTCCGCTCTGCACATGATATGCGTCTCTCATCTGCACGGATCACTAGCTCCCATTCACTATTACAGGACTTTCATTGGGCTGCTCCCACCCTATGGAATGCCCTTCCATGCACAATAAGACTCTCCACTAGCCTCCAAACTTTCAAGTGTTCCCTGAAAACTCACCTCTTCAGGCAAGCCTATCATATTTAACCCCTTCCCGACCAGGCCTTTTTTGTTAATTTTTTTTTTTTTCCTCCTTGCGTTCAAATAAGCGTAACTTTTTTAATTTTCCGGCTATATAGACACATGAGGGCTTTTTTTTTGCGGGACAAGTTGTACTTTTTAATGGTACCATTTACTATACCATATAATAATCTGGGGAATCAGGAAATAATTCAATGTGGGGTAAAAAAAAAAAAAAAAACGCCATTCCACAATTTTGCGCTGGTTACGGTTTTTTTGGAGTTCATAGTTCGTTTAAAATGATGGGTTATCTTTATTCTATGGGTCGTTACGATTCTGGTGATACCAAACTTATATAGTTTTCGTTATGTTTTACCACTAAAAAAAAAAATAGCAACTTTTACGGTTTTTCTAATTTGCGTCGCGTCGCCATGTTCTGCGGCTTATAACTTTTTTATTTTTCCACCTACGGACCTGGGTGAGGGCTCATTTTTTGCGGGCTGAAGTGTACTTTTTAATTAATACCATTATGGGACATGGGCGACTTTCTGATCTCTTTTAGTTATTTTTTTTGGGGTAGGCGATGCGACCAAAAAACGTAGTTTTGGCGTTGGGAATTATTTTCCGTTTACGCCTTTAACCGTGCGGGATAACTAATGTTATATTTTAATAGATCGGACTTTTAGGAACGCGGCGATACCAAATATGTTTATTTTTTTTATTTTTTATTTATTTTTATTTGTGAAATGGGGAAAGGGGGGTGATTTGAACTTTTAATATTTTTTTATTTTTTTTTATTTTTAAACTTATTATTTTTTTTTTTTTACTTTTACTACAAGGCCCCCTAGTGTACTTGACCACTAGGGGGCGCGATCGCCTGTACTAGGTTCAGCCATAGAGCTCTATGGCTGAACATAGTGATTTTCAGCACTTTCTATTACATCCTGCCTCAGGCAGGATGTAATAGGAATACTGACACGGCCAGCACAGGGGTCTACATTAGACCCCTGGCTACCATGGCAACCGATCGGCACCCTCCGATCTCGCCGCGGGGGGCCCCGATCGGTGCCGGAGGGGGGCGCCCCCCCTCCGATCAGCTATTTAAGCACTGCGGGCGCTTTGCCCGCGGTGCTTAAAGGGTTAAACGGCCACGATCGGCGAACTCGCCGCTCGTGGCCGTGAGAGCAGGTACCTGGCTGTAATATACAGCCATTACCTGCTCTCTTTCAAGCCAGCTCACTCCGTGAGCTGGCTTGATTCCCCCGCAACCGACATATGACGTAAATGTACGTCATATGTCGGGAAGGGGTTAAGTTCTACACCAGTGGTCAGGGAACTCGGTCCTCATCACCCCACTCAGTGCATGTTTTGCAGGTCTCCTCACAGAATCACAAGTGAAATAATTAACTCCACCTGCGGACCTTATTAAATGTGTCTGTGAGTAATTAGTACACCTGTGCACCTGCTGGGTTACCAGTAAAACATGCACTGTGTGGGGTAATGAGGACCGAGTTCCCTGACCACTGTTCTACACGCTTAACCCTCTAAAGGAGTAAATACACGGTCCGTTGTGTAGGGCTCTGTTCTGTACTATGCGATGCATGCTCCCGCGCATCACATAGTACAGTACAAAAAGTATGTGCTGCACATACTTTTTGTACTAGGTACACATTGGAACGGATTGCAGTGCATGCACACTGCATGTACTAGGGATGCGATCCGATCCGATGTGTACTTTAAAAGTACAGAACGGACCGAAAAAACGGACCGTGTATGGGGGGGGGCATTAGGCAGTTATGTATTATATAGCTTCCCTTCTGGACTTGTAACTTGGTGGGACTGGTATGCTATTACTGGTGCCTGTCCTTGTGTTTCCCTCCTATATCCCTATAGAGTGTAAGCTTGCAGCAGGGCCCTCTTACCTCCAAGTCTGTCTGTTGTTACCTAGTTTTTTTTATGGCTGTCTACTATTGTAAAGCGCAACGGAATCTGCTGCACTATATAAGAAACTGTAAAATAAATAAATAATAATAATATATAAATATAATAAGAGCATTGTATTATGCAGCATAGCAAGATATAGAGTCCAGGACCCTTTAATGATATGGATTGATACATTTTCATAGTACTTTCATTGATTGAATGCTTTAAAACATGATCTTTTGAATTCAAGAGTATATTAATTTTGTGAAATACATTTGTACCTTTTTCAGTCAGAATGTGCTTGGATTCCAGTCCACATTCAGGATGCAATGCCCAATCAGATCCCCAAAGCCGCATTCATGTCAATGTTTATCTTAGAAGTGGATCAGTTCATTCTCACTCCATTGACCACAGCTGCAGTCGATGCCGAGGACAGTGAAACAAGCAAACCTCTGCTAATCTTCAACATTACAGACCCTCCACGTGAGGGATTCATTACAAACCTGAATGATCACACCAAGCCCATAACGTCTTTCACTTGGAGAGACCTGAATGAGATGCTCATAGCGTATCAGCCACCCAACAGCAGTCACACTGAAAGAAGAAATTTGGAGGTAAATGAACAGTTGCATAATCTGTGTAAGTAGGATATGTGCAATCGCTACTGGTCCAGTTGTATTTCTATAGTTTAATATAATTTTTATTAAATATGTTTTAATATTTTTAAGATTACAGTACCTTCATTGGACAGAAACATTCACATACAGGTACTGAGTCCCATGCAAGTACACAAGTGTACGCATCTGGCAATAGTTAGACAACATTTGTGTATTCCAGGCAGGGCTGGTATGTGGAAGTAATCACTAATAGCGACACAGTACCGGTAACAGACAGGTAAACAGGCAAAAAGATAGCAGAATCGACGCTCACAGCGCCCAGACTGTGAGGCAGATTTGGTTACTACACAAACAGAAGCTCTTAACCTAGGCAGTGTAGGCTGGAATACACAGGTTCAGGCACTAGCAGAGTAACAGCAAGCTCAAAGTATCTCAGGATTACAGCTCAAGGTATGTCAGGGTTGTTCAAAGAACACAGGTTTAATCCGGATCTGTTCAGGATCAGGGTTAACAGGGTAGTTTCAGAGTTGATGAGAGTTACACAGGCATTGTCGAGATATGTTCAGGATCATGGATAACCAGCATTGAGTCTAGGGCAGGATGGGTAATATAGGGAACAAGTCCCATTCAGGATGGCTAGGAAAGGACAAGCCTCCTGATACATAAATTCACTGCAGCTGGGCAGCCAGGCACATAGCTCTAAACCAGGCATGTCCAACGTTGGCCCTCCAGATGTTTTGAAACTACACATCCCAGCATGCTTTGCCACAGTTTTGCTATTAGAGAATGCTAAAACTATTGCAAAGCATGCTGGGATGTGTAGTTTCAAAACATCTGGAGGGTCAACGTTGGACATGCCTGCTCTAAACTGATGATTATGCAGCAGCTGGGGCTGAAGACAGGAATCATGCAGTCAGGCTGTTAGAGTATAATTAAAGAGAGCAGCCAGAGGCAGCTGGTAACAGTAACTATGTATATGTCAGTTAGATAGAGCTCAGCTTGCAAGGTGAGGGAGCACATCAGTGTGACAATGCAGTTTGCATGGTGAGAGAGAGAGAGAGAGAGAGAGACAGTGTGATAGAGAGCTTGGGTTATGGGGTGAAGGAGTGTGTCAGTGGTACAGAGTGCAGGTTGCAAGGTGAGGTCAGAGGGATAGAGCACAGGCCATATAGTAAGTGAGCCCATCATTTCAATAAAGTGCAAGTTGCAAGGTTAGGGAATGCTTCAGTGTGATATAGCTCAGGATGTGGGTTCAATAATGGACACTACTGTGTGGTGTAATGTGAATTAGTACTATTATGTGACCACTCTTCTTCCCCATGATGCCACACACCTAACACCAAGGGCGGCGGGGTTGGAGATCCCCAGAGATATCACTGTGTGGGGCCCCAACATAACATATCTGTTGCCGGCACTGACACCTCCCCCCCCTTCCTGTAGGAGCTGCTCAGTAGTACTTGCCAGGTTTCAACAATATCCCCCTTGATGAAACTCTCCATAGGAGACTGAAACATCCAAATAAATATGTATGTCAATATTAGATGAAGACTGCTGGTCTTTTGGCATATTATATACAATCTATTAATATCATATAATACATTTGGTTATTAATTTATTTAACTACAATCCTAAGACATTGTCCATTTATAGGTGGAGTTTGAAGTTCACGATTTCTTTTTTGAAAGGAGTTCTCCCATCACAGTTCATATATCTATTAGAACAACTGACACAAATGCCCCCCGTGTATCTTGGAATATGGGTGAGTATTCACAATAAATTTAATTGATTTTCAAATAATTAATATTGCTTTTTTTGGTAGCAACAATTAATTTATTTAAAAAAAATGGTATAGTCATAATTGAATTTGAAATAGTATTCTAAGTAGTTATCCAAAGTGTGACAAATGTGTAAATAGCGGGCTATTTATTGTGTCCTAGTATTAACCATGGTGTGTCATTTCAGTGTGTGTGTGTGTGGGAGGGTGTATGGTTAGGGTTAGGCTGCGGGGTTTGTGGGGGTGTGATTTATGACTAGGGTTAGGCTATGGGGCTGGCTCCTGATAACCCTTAAGGTTGGAGCACTTTTACCACTTGGTTGTGGCTGCTAACCTGGCCCTCCAGTGCTGGTAAAGAGGCTGCTTTAGGAGGGAGATGCACCTCACTGCTCTGGTTCCTATGATGCCTCTTATTGTTCTCTTTCCTTTTTGCCTGAGCCTCCATCATCTGGCTGACTTTCACCTCTGTTGCTAACCGTAGCTGCAGAAGTCGCTGGGACTTTCTGACCTTCTGGTCCCGTGGTTGATGCTGTTCTACTCCGTCCTGGCACCTCACCTTTCCCACCGACCCTACTATTTACGGGAGACAGAGGGACTGGAGGCATGGTCAGCAGCAGACAGAATGCTGAGCATGCCCCCACAGTGACAAAAACAGGAGGTGTGGTTCATGATTGCAGAATTCCCAGGAAGTTACTCTCCCTTTTGCAGAGGCTCTTTTCTGAAGGGCACGTCTATTCAAAGTGCAGGATTCCTGACTTCTCACTAAACAATGTTGGGAGGTATGGAATCTCCATATTTTGATTGACAATTATTTAACATTTCAAAGTAATATATGAATTAAGCAGTAAGATAGAATATTTTTTACATATACAAAATTCCACATGAGCACATATTTGAAACTTTGACCCCTATATCTAAAAAACTATCAGACTGAAAAAAAATCTTACATGGGCTTTGTAGCTATGTGGCATTATCTAGTGTACCCAATTTCATGAAAAGTCGGTGGATGTCATAATAAGATTTTTCTGAGTTATTTGACATGTAATGACCCCCCCGTAGTTCTACTAAAGTCAGTTTTTCGGGTTTTATATTGATGGTTTGGCCTTGAGTAAATGGGCAGATTGCAAAATCAACATAAAATCTACCAAAATACCAAACACTTTTATTACATTTCCCTCTGTGGGCTTACATGGTAATTAGGGTGTTATCCAATTTTTTATTTTGAGGAAAATCTCAGCTGGCAGTCTAATTTAGAAATAATCTGCTAATTAATCTGCCTTGTATAGGTCTTGATCTCTTGGAAGGTCAGTCTCGAGCAATCACATGGGAACAGTTTCAAGTGGTAGATAATGATAATATCAATGCAGTTCGTCTGGTTATTGTGGATGGCTTGCAGCATGGACGTATTACTTTAAGAGGTAAAAGTTTACATTTTCTCATGTCCATTCCAAATCTGTTTTACATATTTTATTATAAAACATACTGTATGACTATTATGCATAACTTTGTTTCCATAGGTTGTATATTAAATTGTAATCATATTTCCTTACAAAAGTGGTTCCCAAACTGCGCCTAGGCTCCCTGGGGTGCCTTGGAGCACTTGCAGGGGTGCCTCAGGTTGGTGGTCCAGAATCAATTCAAGTTATTTATGGCCAATGAAATATGCAAAATCAGTGCTTGTGGCTTCCAATTAAGAATATGTGATTTAGTGCGAGTTTAAAACATGACTAAAAATCGCATCCTATTACATCTCGCCCCTATTGACCACTTTTATATCTTTGTCCCATTCAGTGACTTTAATGCTGTCTTCTCCCCTTTATTAGGCACATGTTGATCTTTTGTTCACCTCCACTTGCTCATCAAGATACAGCAAGTCCTACAGTACCTCACTTGTTGTCTTATTGCTGTGTTATTCCTATGATATGTTAACTTACATTTTGTTTACATGATGTGTCATGTTTTACTGTTATGCTTGGTACACACCAGAACGATTTGGCTAAAATTCCCCCAATTTCGATACAATCTCGACCGATTGTATGTAAATTGGGCATGTTTGGGCAGGTTTTAGATCTGATTCCGATCTGATGCGCATCCCCGCTGGTCATTTGGTCGTTTTGCAGATCCTACCTGCTGCAGTCAGGATTTGAAAACGATTGGGCACAGATCGTGATCGGATCGTGAGCAGATCGTCAACAGATCGTGCGACCATCGTATGGTCATCTCACAATCTGCTCATGATCATTCTGGTGTGTACCCTACATTACTATGTATATTACCTGTGTGGGTTTGAAGACACTGGCCCTTATTCAGATCTGATTGCAGTACAAATGTGTTTGGAAAATGGGCAAAACCATGTGCACTGCAGGTGGGCCAGACATGTATAGAGAGTTAGATTTGTGTGAGTTATTTTGTTTCTGTGCAGGGTAAATACTGTCTGCATTATTTTTACACTGCAATTTAGATTTCAGTTTCAACACACCCCACCCAAATTTAACTCTCTCCGCACATGTCACATCTGCCCCACCTGCAGTGCACATGGTTTTGCCCATTTTCCAAACAAATTTGTACTGCAATCAGATCTGAATAAAGGCCACTATGTAGCAAATTAAAGGTAAAAGATTGCCAATGACTTCCTGAATAAAGCAATTTGAAGATACAGTAGCAAGGCATTTTTATGAGTAGGAAATGGTGTCACTAGAGTGAGACATAGAAGGCTGGTGTTCATGGATGGACTGGAGCTAGTAATCAGCTACAGCATTTATTCTGTATACAAAAAAAAGGGACTTGGCTGTGAAACGTGAGGGTGTGCCGCAAGTCCTGGGGATATGGACTTGCATTGTACCCATTATTGTCTGATGTGACATCATGATGCCACATTGCACATGGAAGTTACAGAAAGCTTGCCATCTAAACAGAGCGCCAGGGGGTGGTACCTCTTGACCAAGCCTCCAGACGGCTTGACGCTGCTCCTTCCCATCATCCTTTTTGGAAATTGCCAGAATTGCCAGCCCAGCTGAGCTGGTGGTTCACACATTAGTTGCTGGAGACTACAGTTCCTATTTCAGTTTCGGAACATGAAAGAATTTTGTTATTTAGCATTCCAAAGGACAGCATTTTGCAACAGTTTTTACCTTTGTTCAAAATACAAAGCTAAACAGATGAGCAACTGAAGAACAATTGACTGACAACTTTACACTGTGCATGAGCAGCAACTGTGTACAAAATTCTCAGACAAGAATTCCACAGAGCTGGTTATTATTGTCCAATTGCAACACAAATACTGCTCAGCACAACTGAATTTAGTTGTGAATAAAGAACAATGGTCCAATGTGGTCGGGTCACATGAACCATTCTTCACAGAACTTAATGACACTCTGCACATGTTACATCTGCCCCTCTGCAGTGCACATGGTTTTGTCCATCTAAGAAGGAATTTGTGGAAGGAGTGAACCAGAATAACCCCCATAATGTCTGGATCCATGTTGTGGATAACTCCATGTTATGTGACTTTTTATTGGTGTTACTATTTTGCTTCCTGCTACTTGAAACAAACCCAAGGAACCAACTGAACTCTGAACAAAATGTACTATATCTTCTAGCAACACTAAATCTAAAGTCACACCTGCTACTGTTCTTCCACTGCCAAGTAGGCTCTACATCCAGTCCTGCAGAGTATTTGCTCTCCTAAATGATAAATATTGGATTCTTCTAATTCTCACATTATCGCCTGAATTCCACCCTGAAAATATGACACTCTTGCAGTCTTTTGAGTTGAAGCACAGTACTGCAATATGTTTTAAGCCTCTTGATCACTGGAGAGGTTAGAAGTCACCTTATTTAATTCTGCTAAACCCCTAAATAGCAGACTTGTAAATCCACCTAGATGTCAGATTTGAGTTGATAGTCTGTAATCCTCTGGCTATTAAATATTCAAAATAAATTGAATTTCCACAGGCCCGGAACAAATCGTTGAACTGAAAAATTGAGAGATTAGGGAAAATCTTGTAGTTTACGTGGCTCAGCTTTTACACAAATAAGTTCTACAAATTGGTATGGAACTTTGACAAATGGCAATGGACATTAACAAATCTGGAATCAGTGATGTGTGATCTTACATTAGTGAAGAGTCTGTGTATGTGTAACCCATTAGTAGTATGCACCGTGCACTCTTTTCTATCAGTTCCTACATACTTGTTAATCACACCAAAAAAAAACCAACATATACATATATTATAGTACTATACACAAATCAATGTTTCCCTGTGCTTTATTGTAGTATCTACATGCACAGCATCTACATACATGTTTTAAGTATTAAAGTATGCATAAAATAACATTAACAGCCCATACACACTGGGTGATTTTGAGCTTAGTAGCTCAGTTTACTCGTTTGAGCTGCTTTCAGCTTGAAAGCCGCCCAGTGTGTATGGGGCAGTGATGAGCGGTGAGCACTGATGCGCTCTCCTGCATCATCGCTGGCCCGACCACTCAGCTGCTGGTATTACCCACATATAGGCGACGGGGTGGACAGCTTTCCATAGCGTCCTGCTATGGAAAGACGTCCACGCTTGGGAAAAATCACAAAAATGGTCATAAAATTGCCCAGTGTGTATGGAACTACATAGAACCTGTAAAAGTGTCATAGCTACAAGAATAGACTTACCTTCACCTGCCCCAGAAGGGATAATACGTGTTCTTCTTCTTTTTATCATAGATATTATATACTAGTAGTCTAACAAAAGCTTTGAAAGCTAGCCTGTGAGATAGAGATGTAGTTTTACTCTCTGCCAGCAGATGGCAGTGTTTCAGAGACTCACAGACAATTGACATTTCTCATTTAATATTTATGTAATTGATACTAATATCTCATTTGTTCTACATTCAGGAGGCAAGGGATTCATGTTCACCATAAAGGACATACAGGCTGGAGTTGTCTGCTACCATCATGATGACAGTGACACAACCAAAGATTTTGTGGTTTTCAGAATATTTGATGGACGCCACAGCATTCGTCACAAGTTTCCAATTAACATCCTTCCTAAAGATGACAGTCCCCCTTTTCTCATCACAAATACTGTCATTGAGCTCTTGGAAGGACAAACCATTCTCATTCAAGGCTCTATGTTGTGTGCCTCGGACATGGACTCTAGTGATGACTATATTCACTTCAATATTACCAAGCAGTCAGTGGCTGGGAACATTATGAAGAAACCAGGACAAAATGCATTAGGTGTGGTACTTATAATGTAATTTCTGGTTTTTCCCATCATACATAACACATCATACTGAGATTTATAACACAAGATAAAACATTTTATTGTTTTCAGAAGTTAAAAGCAAAAATTCCAAATCTAAAATAACTCTATTTTCCTGTGCTTGCACATAACAGATTGCTGTCAGCAAGTTGCAGTTACTGGGGGTATGCAATTACATGTGCTGTGTTTTCAGCCAATATTAATGGCTTGATATTGCAACCTATGACCGATGTTCATTATCACTTTTGCCACAAAAAGGACCTGTGATTGCACAAGAACAAATGGAATCCAGGAAAAACTCCCAATCTCATGGGTAATCTGAGCTCCGAGGATTGGATTTTCATGGATTATGCTTTGGGTGACTAAAGCCCCACACACACTAGGCACTATAGTAAAATATATATTTTACCATATCACCAAGGGCCAGATGCCGTGTTGCGGCTGCAGAATGGCTGTCGCTTCCCTTGTCGTTGCCCCACCATTGCACCCTTCCCCATTGGCATCGGCAAGTGTGTATGGGGATTGAGCCACCCGAAGCAACTGAAGCATAATTCCCCATAAGAGGAGCTTATTGGATACTCCAAGTGAAGCTATTAGCAGTGGTAAATTAGTCCCCACTCCCCTCTTGAGTCAAGTACATATGTTTGTACTTTTCTCATTTATATCGTACGTGGATCTATGATTTGGGAGAACATATATAGCCAATTTATACTACAAAAGTTCTACTACAAATTTTATATTTAAAAGAAAAAATGAACATTTGTGCAAATGATTTTTCTTTGCTTTGCAAACAAGTTAATATTTATATTATATTCTTTAGGCTAACTCTACAAATATACATATACATATACATATTATTATTATTATTATTATTTTTATACATTTTATCTTTATTTCAATTATAAGCTTATCCTGTGAGCACATTTCTGCAAAGAGATTTATTCAGTGGCATTATATACTATAAGCATCATGGAGGAGAAATTTTTGAAGATGCATTTGAGTTTATTCTCTGTGACAGTCATATCCCCCCTAACCTCTCTGGACCTCAGGTATGTGCAGCTGTTTGAAAACAACTTTGTCAACAATTCTTTGTGCAGCTTTGGGGTGTGTGATTATGAATACATCCCCCCAGGTTGGATACACGTGAGGAAGGAGGCTACAGAGACATGAGGGTAGCATGAGGCTAGAGAGACATGGGAGGCATGATGCAGGGGAGATATAAGGGGGTCAACAAGGCTGGGCAGACATGGGGGCATGAGAATGAAAAGAATATGATGATATTATAAAGTCATGGTGGGCATGGGGCTGGGCATATATTATAGGTGTAATGTAGGAGAGACAAAGGGCAGGGGCCTGCAGAGACACAGGGTAAAGAGAATGAAAAGATACAGGGGGGCATGAGGCTGAAGAGTCACAGGAGGCATGAGGCTGCACCTTTATGATGGAGGAGAGACAAAATGTGTCATGAAGCTGGAGATACACAAGGGTAATGAGAATGGAGTGGCACAAAGGGCAGGAGGCTGGAAAGTCACAGGGTGGCATGAGGCTGGGCATACATTAGGGGCACGTCTGAGGGGGTTATTCTGGTTGATTCACAAGACTGTGAATTCTCAGCCTTGCGAGTCCACCAAACCCCACCCGGTGAATACTGGGCCACCCGTCCCCACCCTCACAGCGCGGGTCCGCCCGCATTGGCTGTGAATGGATGCTTAACATAAACATCCATTCACAGGGTAGGGGGAACCACCCCTATCTTTCCATGGTCACTGACCATGGAATGATGGCGAAGGTGCATGTATATCTAAGTGACTCTCAGGTCACGTAGATATACGTGCACCCTTGGGAGGAAGGGGATGGACAGCTGAAATCTGGTGATGTCAGCTGCCCGCCCCCACACCTGTGTCACCGACCAATTTGCATGGGAACACACAGTGTTCTCATGAGTATGCTCATGAAATGCTGGGCATTCCCATGGGGAAATCGCCCAGCCCGTCGCACGCCCCCCCCCCCCCCCCCCCACACCCACTATCCTGGGTGCGTGTGCCCAGTGAACACCCTGTTCGCCATGGCCGCATGCACCCTGCGTCTACACATGAGTAGAAATGTGTCTGTGCATGCGCATATGCAAAACATTGCTCACCTGTGGGAATAAGGTCATGAGTGCACTATTGCTCAGACTATACTGCACTGCAAGCCAGGGCGTTGCCGCCAAAAGAGAGGAGCGGGCTCCAATGGAGGAGACTGCACATGGGCCTCCTCCTTTCTTGAAGCGCCACTGGGCATGATGCTAGAGAGACATGGGGTAAGGAGAAATTAAACTGGAGAGTCACAGGGTGGGGGGCATGAGGCTGGATCGCTACCACTGTTCCAACACGTTTCCCTATTTACATTAATTTTTTCATTCAAATATAAAATATCTGCAGCAAAATGGAGTGTTCCCCTGATTATTAATACATACGCCCTTATATTTTATTTAAGTTGCAGTGCATTGGACAGGAATAATCACCCAATACTTTTCCTTTTCTAGTCTGTGATCATACATATAACACCAGTGGATGATCAGCTTCCTAGGGAGGCCCCTGGAACAGTTCGTCATTTGATTCTTAAAGAAACTGAGATGGCTTACATTACAAAGAAACATCTGCACTTTATAGATACCGAATCTCCAGAAAGGGAACTTATTTATTCTGTTACTACACCACCATGTCGCTCATCACCCTCTACCAGGTAATAAAATGCAATGAAAGAGCTGCTCCTCAGCTCCACGTTCACCTTATAAATAAATACTTGTAATGATAAAGCAAGCCATGCAAGGGGATGTGGTACCCTTATTGTGGGGACAGGTGCTCAGATGTCGATACTGACACAAAAAAAAGTGAAAAACTCATATTGACCTTGTGTCGACTTTTCCTGTGTCTACCTTTTGCTTGTGTCAACCATTTTCCATTGTCGACCTTGTGCATGTTAATCTTTTGGTGAGGACCTAGACATTGTAGACATAATATACCACACCCAGAGTAGCAAGTTCACTTTTTGTTTTGTAAATTGACACATCAGAGCTTTAAGGGGTGTACACAAGGTTCGATTTGGACACGCTTTTGATTTGATTTTGCTTCTAGAAGCAAAATCGAATCAAAATCAAATCTAATTCGGACAGTGTTAACTGCCTTCCATCTTGATTGGATTCCGATGAACGGCCCCGCAGCACCAGGATCAAAAGCAGAAAAAGACTTGCCTGGCAAATCTATTTCTGCTTTGATCTGGTAGATCGAATGTAGTTACATGCTGCTCTATGACGCATCGCCCCTCCCTCCCCCCCGCACGCAGTCCCCCCGCCGCCCTCCCTCCCTTTTGTTTGATTCCGGCAACCCTCCGGGTGCCGGCGGCCATCAATATGGAATCGGTATCGACGGCCTTTGGGATCGAACCCTGTGTATGCCCCATTATAGTTGCAAGTATGCATGAAACCTGATGACTGCAATTGCAGGTGGGTAGAACTATGCAAAACCCTTTATTCAGAGACACATAGGAATTACACAGGTTGTATGGCTTAGTTGAACCAGGTGAAATTGAGACTTGAAGGCTAGCCGCCACTTTACCTGTAGTATCTCTGATGCAAGGTGTATTACGGCAACCCTATGCACAGGTGACCCCAAGTTGCCGTGATTACTCTTCTTAAGTACTCCCCCTTTACAGTAAAAGAAATATACCGGATAAGAGCTCTTCGGATTCCTTTGGGACTAAGTTGCTAGATTTGATGGGGTTATTAAGGGTATTTCAAGTAATGTGAGAGTACTTATCAATGCTAACTGACCCCAGAAATGACAATCACTCAGCCCCTTGCCTTTTAACACACATTTGGGGTTATCATGACCTGATCATTGCTGTGCGAATTCGCATGGTGATGACGGCACACAGGGGCAAAAATCACAGACTTTTTTCATTCACAACCCGGCAGTTTGACTGACACGAAGGGGTTTATTCTAGTTCATTCTTTCTGACAAAATCCTTCTTAGATGGACAAAACCATGTGCACTGCAGGGGGGCAGATGTAACTTGTGCAGAGAGAATTAGATTTGGGTGAGTTATTTTGTTTCTGTGCAGGGAAAATACTGACTGCATGATTTTACACTTCAATATAGATCTCACTTTGAAGAAAAACCCCACCCAAATCTAATTCTCTCTGCACAAGTTACATCTGCCCCACCCGCAGTGCACATGGTTTTGTCCATCTAAGAAGGATTTTGTCAGAAAGAATGGACTAACCCCCCAAGTCTCCATTTGTGGGTGGTAACCTGCCTTTTTTTTTGCGGAGCGCCAGGACAAATGCAGGCATACCCAGGCGTTTTCAGGGAGGGTGTGTGACGTCAGCTTTGGCATCGATCAGCCTGTTCCTATCACAGAGTTGTGGAAGAGTCAGGGTTACGCACGGACTGCACACAGTGGAAAATTAATTAGATGGTGAGTGAGTTGCAAATGGATTTGCAGTTGTGCAACAAGAAGTAATTCACACACTGCACGGGGAAGGGTTACACTCTGGAGAGGCGGCAGCTATACGATCGCAGGAAGCTGCAATTTCTCACAGCAGCGATAAGGTCTGAATAATCCCCATTATTTATCAACAGACATTTTTTACCTGTTTTAAATATTTAATTGTGTAACTTTCTTTATACCTTTTAAAATTAAGTCCTCCATTTTTCTCTTCATTTGAGCAGTGATCTAGAAGCTGGGAAGATTGTCCTAGTAGAAACCATCCCCAAATTTGTAAAGGATCCCACTGCTAACATAGCATTAACATTTACCCAGGTAAGACCTGTCTTTAGATACTTAATATAGCATGCACGATCATTTTGACATGGGTGGTCTTGGCAAATATCAAAGTAGCGTCCTTCTTAAGCCCTGTACACACGGGGCGATTTAAGCCATTATCGCTGGCTAAATGGATGCTGAGCGACCATATTGCCAGTGTGTTTTTTTGTCGTTGGAGATAAATTGCTAGGAGAGCATTCCTGATCTTAATGGTCACTGGTCCCAGGAAATGACTAAAAATTGCTGGCCGCTGGCGCACAATGCACTGTGTACCAGCGACCAGCGATTTGATTTCTAGTCAAAATGAGGTAGAGATAGAATAGCTTGCAAATTTCGGCCAAATTTGCTGATGAAAACGGTACACTGAGCAATATATTGCTGAGAGATATTAAACCAAAATTGCTCAGCGACCATATTGCACTGTGTGTACACACCTTTACGGTTGTTTTTAAAATGTCTAAGGGCCAGATTCTATAAGCTTCAAAAGTGATAAAATGGAGAGTGATAAACAGCCAGCCAATCAGCTCCTGCTTGACATTTTTCAAACACAGTCTGTGACATGGCAGGTAGGAGCTGATTGGCTGGCTGTTTATCACTGTCCATTTTATCACTTTTGAAGCTTATAGAATCTGGCCCTCTCACTGCTACAGTATGTCTACCAGGCATGCTGAGTGTATATTTAAAAAAAAAATGAAAGATGCCAGTTTTCATGCCAATTATGTTGCTCTATAAAAGTATACAATTAAATCATGGCCTAATCAAATGAGACGGTACTTGTTTCCCACGGCCACAATCGCGTCCATCGTGTACCTTAAAGTTAAGGTACACGATGGACGCGATTGACCCGATTTCCTTTGAAATCAGGTCCATTTTGCCGGCAAAGGCAAAATCGGGGGCATTGCGTCGGTCGCGTGCATTAACATGGCCCCCGACGCGACCGACGCGATGGACGCGATTTTGCCATAGGCTTCAATGTTAAAATATTTTTAACATTGAAATCGGGAGCATTGCGTCGGTCTTGTGCCATTATAATGGCACAAGATGAGATGGACTTGATTAAGTCCATTTTACATAGGAAACAATGTGAAATGGGCCAATATGACCCATTTCACATTGTATATGGCCCCGTGATGGTTCAAAAGTTACGCAACCCCATTGTGAGCGTCATTGACGCCAACCCGAAGCATGGCGAGCGCAGCAAGCCCGCGAGGGGCGGCGTTGCGCGTCCTCTGACCTTTTCATACCCCTACTATCCACGTCGGCGTGGAGTTGAGAATATAAAGTGTGGCGAGCGCACGCGTATACCTGTGAAGTTATATGCGTCCCCTCGCGGGGCTCACCACGCTTCGGGCTCGGTGGCTCGCTGTGCTCGCCACACTTTATATTCTCAACTCCACGCCGACGTGGATAGTAGGGGTATAAAAAGGTCGGAGGACGCGCACCGCCGCCCCTCGCAGGCTCGCTGCGCTCGCCACGCTTCGGGTTGGCGTCAATCGTGGGGTGCCATTGAGGGGGTAAAATTGGGGGTCTGGGGAATACTTTACATTGAATCCAATGTAAAATAGGGTCCCAGGGGCCCTATTCACATTTGATTCAATGTAAAAATCGGGTCGATCACGTCGGTCGCATCGCATGCGATTTGGTCGCATGCGACGTGACCAACGCGATTTTTTTCGACACGATCACCCTGATACAAATCGGTGTGGCCATGCTAGGAAACAAGTACCAATGAGACCTATCCATGGGCCTGGTTCAGCATGGATCTCTAATTAGATCATTCAGAAATTGAGCGATTATTGAACAACTGTGCATGCGCACCATTCGCCACATTTGTTTTAAAGGAGCTCTCTGCCAGTGTTACGTGAAGCATGCAGATGCATAATAGTATCCAGAAATCAAAGCACATCAGTGTAGTTTTTACCAAAATGCAAACCTAGTTTTGGAACCAAACATAAAGGTCTGCCCACTTCTATATAGTAAATATATATATTAATGGAATTATGTTATAGCCATTATCATAATAGTTTAATATTTTGCTATTTCCAGTCAGTCAGCGGCTAATATATACCACTTCCCATACCTGTAAGGTTCTGCGCAGCTAGTTTTATTTTTAGTATGTCAAAACATGATTATGGATCACAAAAAGCAATATCTTTCTCTAATGGGCAAAATCATGTGCACTGCAGGCAATGTTCCCTCTAATTTTACGAAGGCTGTGTGAGGCAAAAGATTTTGGCTGTGCAACTTTTGAAGGAAATTGAAATTTTTGTGCGTCACTTATATATAACTGGAAAATGACATTCAGCATTTGTGTTAACTTTACTTCAAAATTATATTAAACATTTAAACATTCAAAACCTAGCAGACAATGTAGTTAATGGGTGAAACACACATTAATTGAGTCCACAACTGCAAAAACGGACCACTGCTGCTTTGTGCGCTCTGTTGTAATGTCTGTGCGCACACTTGACGAGTTGTGTGCGCGCGCACAGCTTAGAGGGAACACTGACTGCAGGTTGAGCAAATGTGCAGAGAGAGAGAGAGTTTTGAGATTTGGGTGAGTTATTTTGGTTCTGTGCAGGGTAAATACTGGCTGCTTTATTCTTGCAATGCAATTTAGAATTCAGTTGAAAACACCGCGCCCAAATATAAATCTAACATGTTACACTTGACCCACCTGCAGTGCAACATGGTTTTGCCTATTAGAGAAAGATTCTGCTTTTGCAATCCATGCTGAATCAGGCCCCAAGCCAGGGTTGCCTACTTTTAAAGTCTTCTTTCTCCCGGTGAGGAGACTGTCAGCAGCACTTCGGGGGGCGGGCCTGATGTAGACATCTTCAAGCCCTGCCCCCCAGTACTGCAAATAACACAATTTGTATCTTTTGCCCCGCCCCTCCCCTGGAAAGCCGCAATCGTGGGAAATTAACACTGCTGCGGGGGAGGGGGACGACCCTATTTTCGTGAGCCTCCTGGCCATTCCAGGAGTGTAGGCAACCCTGCCCAAAGTCAGACAATTTCTGCTCAATATTCCATGTCCTTTGTTGAATGACACATCCTGGACTCTGATTGATGGATTACTTTTCATATATGAATGTCTTCATTTTGCAGCATGCTGTGAGTCACATGAAAGTTGCATATATGCCACCAATAGAAGATATAGGTCCTGATGTTTTACATATAAAGTTTGTGTTATCAGTTAAGAACCGCAATGGAGGTATCTTGCATGGAATTTGCTTCAATATTACTATCCTGCCTGTAGACAATCAGCCACCACAGGTATGTAATGACACAGTGGGGATAAAAGTCGTAATTTTATATATCAGTGCTCTTCCTAACTTCAACTAAAGACATGTAAGTGGGTGACACCGAATACCAAAATGTGATAACGTAAATATTTTGTTTAGTGCTGTGAAGACTATGCAGACTGTGGTTTCCCATAGCAACATCCACTCTGAAATAGAACTTCCATCTTATTAAAGATCCCCTCTTGAGAGCACATATACAGTGTAAAAGGAGTTAAGGATTATTAATTCTTAATCAAACTCTTGTTCATTTCTTGTGTATTTTTCCATTTACCTGTCTATGTATTTTCTTAAAATCCATAATTAAAGTCCATAATTACCCCCCCCCCCCCCCCCCCCGTTTTGCAAGTTTTCTAATAATATTTATATAGTTTCTATAGATTTAAGGGCCATTGTATCCCCGTAAAATATAAGATTGACGTTTGTATTTTGTACATTGTTTCCTTTTATTATCCAATTCCTTTTTTACACTCAACCATGACTATTCTGTTCAGGATAATGATCAAATACAATATATATATATATATATATATATATATATATATATATATATTCTACAGTGTTCAATGATTTGATTCAGGAGTCTGCACAGCCCCCCCAAAAGTAAATATTAATGTTATCATGTACTGACACAGTGCCAAATATCTTTCCAGATTTACTTTTATTCAGGTTCAACTAGAAATGGTGACATTGTAATTGGTCTTTGTACAAATAAATTATGCTTATGGCATTTATACATAACCACTGAAAATGGACTATTGAAGCAATAAGGCAATATGTAGCTGCATTGTAAGAATAGAAAATTAAGGGGCTCTGCACTATGGGATTTAGAGGAAGAGGATACATCTCACAATCACTATACAACCCCATCTTGGTATCCAGTGTCCCCCAAATGTATAAATAGAAATTAGTAACAAAAATCTTATTATATATTACACTGTAAACTGTATTTAATGGTATGTATACACTGTAAAGCATGCTCTACAGTGCCGTGGGATGTGGTCATTGGGTCACCACCAAGTAGGTCAACAAGCATTAGGTCGACACCACTAGGTTGACATACAATGCAGGTAGGTCGACATGACTTTAGGTCGACATGAGTTAGGTCAACACGGTTAGGTCGACAGGGTCATGAGGTCGACATGGGGAAGGTTGACAGTCAAAAGGTCAACATGTTTTTTTTTTTACTGTTTTTTGAACCAACATGTGCCGACAGGTGGTATTTCATGCACTAGGGCGTGGTGAGAGAATAAAATAGTGTGCCGAGCGCAGCGAGGCACCATGTCCGAAGCATAGCGATCGCAGCGAGCCATGTGAGGGGACACGGTGGTATGTTTCGGTGTCCATGTCGACAAGACATGTGCCAACAGGCAGTATTTCATTCCCTACCATCCACTAGGGCGTGGTGGAAGAATAAAAAAGTGCGCCTAAAGCAAGGTGAGTATAGTGAGGGGACACGGTGGTACATTTTAGTGTTTATGTTGACTCTGCTGAAATTCAAAAGGGTGAATTAAAAAAAAAAACATGTAAACTTTTTCACTGTCGACTTTACCCATGTCAACCTAATGACCCTGTCGACCTTACCCATATCGACCTAATGATCCCATCCTCCTAATGACCTGTGCGGAGCGCACAGCCCGCTGACGATGTGCACCGTGAGCGGGTTCCGATCCGATCGCGCCCTGCACCCGGGTGTATGGTCGTTATTCAGATCCTACCTTCTGCAGGTAGGATCTGAATAACGACCGACCGGATCAGGATCGGATCAGGATCGGATCAGGATCGGATCAGAACAGGCAAAAAAGGGCCCAATCTACCTACAATCTACATCCAATCGGTCGGGATTGGATCTAGATTGATGGGATTGGGCCCTTGTCGTTCTGGTGTATACCCTACATTAGTATAGCGGGACTGGGATATACAGCACTTATTGTAATTATTGCTGAACTAAAAATAGATATTGTATAGCACACAGATTTTATATGATTAATATTAATTTAGCTAGAATACTTTGCATTTATATTGTATATAATCATGTAATACTTGACCACCTAACCTTTGGGTCCACTAATGGCAATTTAACATTCGAGAGCATGTTTAACACATGTACAATGATAATGTCAATTGTACTGGGCTTGTTTATGGTGTTGTATCCAGTTTTATAATGTTGCCATTGAAAAGAATATTTAAGCTTTCTTATCATTGCTGATAAATGGCCAGATGTGAAATGTATTGTCAGTAACAAATTGATTTCAAATGGGAAGAAAGGAACCATATACCGTAATGGGATACAGTTATATTCCTAGTGGTCGAGATACTAGCTGCCGGAATCCCAATTGCTGTCAGAACGCCAGCGCCGGACCTTCAAAATGTGTACCAGTGACACAGAATTGAACTAATTACTTAATTTTAATGGACAGGCCCGACTAAGCTTGTAGCCTGCCATCATTGGCTTTCAAGCAATTTGTAGATTTGGTTTTATACAAGTATTAGAATAACTTAAAGCCTATTTTTGACAGGTATTAACACATGAAGTGAGAGTGGAAGAAGGTGGCTTTCAGCAGATGACAGTGCATCATATTTATATCACTGACAAAGACACAAAGCAAAATCATCTTAGAATCATTCTGCACAGAGCACCGCTACATGGCATACTTCAACTTGACGGAACACCAATGAGGGAGGGAGAACAATTCAGCCACTTGGACCTCAGCATGTTAAAAGTTAGGTTAGGATTGTTGCAATAATTGTTTTAATATATGTCAAAGTTTTAAGATTTGTAGTTGTGTTACAGATATCTCTAAAGATACATATACACTGGGCCAGATGTATCAAGCTTCAAAAGTGATAAAATGGAGAGTGATAAACAGCCAGCCAATCAGCTCCTACCTGCCATGTGACAGGCTGGGTTTGAAAAATAATAGGTAGGAGCTGATTGGCTGGCTGTTTATCACTCTCCACTTGCTTGATACATCTGGCTCACTGTGCGCTAAAATAATCAATATCGCTCAATTTAGCCCTTATGAGTGATATCGCTCATTTTATCGTACCGTGTGCATGCTGCACCCGGAGGCCAATGCATGCTAGCCATGCATGCACAGATGACGGAGCAGATCGTTAACAAGAGCCATGCTGCAAAATGTGCTGTTTGTTGCCTGCTGGCATTGGCAGTTGTGTTTGAACTAGCCAATGCCGGATAGGTGTGTATGCACTTTAAGCTTTAAGCTTAGTGATCCAAAAGTGATAATGTTAAGAACTGATCTTGTCACGAAATTGCATTGTTTTGATTGCAATAAACATCTGCTTTGATGATATTGCTCAAACTGAAAATACTGTGAATAATGTGCATAACAGAAAGAAGAAGGCTTTTCCCCATTTCATCCAAACAGCATGTCATTGGCCAAGCTGTTTGAATGGGATTTAATAAATCTGCAATAACCATTTATAAAATGACATTAAGACCACTAACATTTAGTATGTAAATGTGCCCTCTTGTTACCCAAGGTACCGGCATGATGGCTCAGAGACCCTGCAGGATGACATTCAATTCATAGCCACAGATGGTATCAATGCTGCTGAGTTTCTTCTAAAAATACAGGTTAGTGGTATTATATAATGGTAATTGTAATATTTAATACAACATTGTCCACAGACAGGCATAACATTCAATCTATTATTGGTAAAATGTTTGCTCTGAACATAAGGGAATAATAATTGATGTACTGTATTCACAGTTAAATTATTGTTCTCTATGAACTGAGCAATCTGGAGTGCTAAAATTGAACTGGGTTGAAATATCCATGTTGGGTGCAGCTATGCAGAGGCACAGTGGCCTTCTAGTTAGACATGTTTAATCTAACATAAAGAACTGTGTTTAAAAAAGTATATTTTTGTAAATTGAGGATCATCTATATTAGGGGATCTCAAACTCTGGACCCCACACAGTTTACGTTTTCCAGGTCACACGGCAGGTGCACAGGTGCAATCATTACTCACTGACACATTTTAAAAGATCCATAGATGGAGCTAATTATTTCACTTTTGATTCTGTGAGGAGACCTGCAAAACAGGCACTGTGCGTGGACCAAGTTTGAGAACCTGTGATCTAGAGGATGCATATGGATCCATAGGACAGGCATACATATATAAATTTATTTTCAGTCGTGCATATCTTGCAATAGGTGAAATTCAAAATCAACTGTTTATGATTGGACAAACATAATGGGATACTGCCACCACCAGCACCAATCTATAGCAGGCTGGGCTATTTACACTATATAAAGGAAACCCATGGCAAGTCTTCCACCAGTCATAATGAGGATTTTTCAGATGTGGTTGGAGATTGGTTATCGGTTTCTTTGTACATGCATAGGATCCATTAAGCATATGCTAGCTGTAGGGCTGCAGCCATTTGGTGGGTAGGGAGGAGGGGGAGATGTCCTCCATTTCTGAAAACAGAGGAATTTTGCTGCCTTTTAGGAGGAGGGTTTTTCAGGGTTGCCCAGAGATTTTCTAACCTCTGCATTTGCATTTGCATCTTTTATCAGTGTATTAATCACCCAAATTCAATGTGGGATAATATTCTTTCATCTAGCTTTTAACCCATCCATTGCTCTGATGAGTCAGAGTATGAAAAGCTGGTCAGATGTGGCAGGTGGAACTGTAGTCCCACCCATCTCATTGTTAGTCTGACCAAGATATCACTATCAACATGGGTTTGACTCAGACGTATAGCATCTGCCTCAGTTACAACTTTATTTGACTTATCCTTAAAGAATCACTGGCCCCAAAATTGTGGAAAACAGACACAGATTACTCAGACCACAAACTCTATATGGACCCAGGTGTAATCACCCTTGCAATACCATGTTCATGTGCAGAATACAATAGTATGTCCTTTTCTTTTATAAAGCAAAATCTGTGGTATAAAAATAACAGAAACACCACCCTCCCTTCGCAAGTATCTGTTTTCCTTTAAACTCCCTCCGTAGTGGAGTTTTTCAGCCTTTATTTACTAAGATGGGAGTTCTATTAAAGATGGAATGTTTCCCATAGCAACCAATCAGAATCTACTTCTTATTTATTTAGCACCGTCTAGAAGATAATAGATAGAATCTGATTGGTTGTTATGGGCAACATCCCATCTTCAATAGCACTCCCATCTTAGTAAATAAACCCATCAGAGTTGCTATAATTGATGATGAGTCTGTTTAGGAATAAGTATCACGAGTTCTGTCCTCAGAAAAAAACGGTACTTATGTAATATCTGGGCTCCCGTTTTTCTTATGAGACCGCGTCCCCTCGCGGGGCTCGCTGCGCTCGCCACGCATCGGGCATGGTGGCTCGCTGCGCTCGCCACACTATATAAAGTCAACTCCATGCGTAGTTGGATAGTAGGGGTATGAAAAAATGGGGTTCATTTAACATGGGAGCCCAGATAATACATAAGTACCAAAAAAACTGACCAATAACTAAATATAAGATGCCAGATGATCTAGGTAAGTGGGATGATGTCTAGACAGCCTCTACCTATTTTAACTAATAGAAAATAAATACAACATAAATTGTTCTTGGAATCTTATTACTTTGGCTTGATTGCCTTTAAAGCCAACTGATCCGCAATAGGTGGTTTACTAATTATTGTAATTTTTCAGGTTTCCCCAGTAAATGATGAGCCCCCAGTTATGAAGGACAGCCTTTTACCCATCATATATTGTCCAGAGGGTGAAGAAGTGGTCCTTTCTGCTGATTATATCTATGCCACAGATGCAGATAGCGAAGATATCAAGCTGATCTTCATGATTGCTCGCCAGCCTCGTTGGGGCACTGTCCAAAAGGGTGGAATCACCATTGACCGATTCTCTCAAAAGGATGTTTTGGAAGGATCTGTGGTATACACACATACCGGTAGGAACACAGTGTCACTCATGTTAATCGTAGTTAATGATTTAGCTTTTTATGTGCATCTGTTATCACAGTGTATTCAGAAAAGAAACAAAAACTTTAATGAAAATTTAAAAAAACAAACACGGTATAATGATTGAATGTTTGTTGAAAGCATACAAGTAAAATAGGCTTTCTGTGACTGTAGGATAATGTGTGAGCCACCTGGTAAAATGTTGTAAAGAGTATGTCATGCTTGTAACAGCTGTTAATATCTAATTCTGCAGGTGGGGAGATTGGAATAAAGCCTTGCTTTGACATTTTAACACTTGTTATATCTGATGCTGAATTGGACACAGAAGTGCAAAAGTGCTGTTTTAATGGACTACATAATCCTCTATTGCCAAATCATGACTCTTTTCCTGTATATGACCTCAATATCACGGTTCTTCCAGTGAATAACCAGCCACCAACAATTACAATAGGTAAGAGGAATTCAATATTGTATAATTATAAATAATACAAATAACTAAAACATATTTTTGTTAGGTATTATGCTCAATTTTACTTTAAATAGCAAGCTGTAAACATCACATATTGCTAATAGGTGCCAGCATGTTGCCCTAGAAGTAGGCCACAATGGAGGCTATTCTACCCTTAGATGACCATTAGTGTGACTTATAAATTGGGTGTCAGCCGTGGGTACTGCTGTCCTTAATTAAAGTCATTAAATGCATATAGGAACTTTAATGAACCAGTGACCACAGCGTCAGCATCCTCCTCTCACAGTACAGCTCCCACAGCACTCTAGTTACATCTATGAAACATATCATCATGTACATTATATAAGTATCTGTAGAGAAGCACACATATTTCATATCCATATAGACTGGGTGTTTACATGATATCCCTTGGGGTCTCATTAATTGCGGGTAAATAACCATTTTCTAACCTAAACTGATTTTGGTGGGACTGTCCTAAATGAGTTCAATATGTATTTTGGACATTTAAAATGTTAGCAATGAGACCGGGGACACTGTCAGATTGAACACAGCATGCCAACATGCTAATAATGTGATTTCAAGCAATTTATCAGTGACCCTGATTCAGAGATGGGCACAAAGTCGATGTTTCATAGAACTGGCCAATTATATGCAGACTGCACATGCACTCTAATTGCATTGTGCATGCATCAAGGTGCCGCTGCGTGCCTACACACACCAAGGATGCTCCTGCAAAGTGGTTGACAGAAGTGACCATTTGGGGGTGTTAACATGGTGTTAGCAGGGAGTGGCTGTAAAAAAACATGAGCCCTAGCAAACAATAACATGGGGCCTTATTCTGGTTGGAGCGGCCGGGCCGTACGCGTACGTCCCGGGATTTTTTATGATCTGCGCATGCGTACATTCGCTAATGCGCAGGCGCGACCACTCCACAACGCTTACGGACGGGCCTCTACGTGCGAAAAAACCTATACGCGAGTGTACGGGCATTGGGGGCGGCATAGGGGCGTGAAGAGGGGAGCGGCCGAAATAATGAGGGAAAATGGGCGTAAATATGGGCGTACACGGGGGTGTGCACCAAAAATGAGCGGTGCTACTACCGCACGATCGACTAAGGCACCGTTCATTTCGGACACAAAACAGGCGGCCGCCAACCGCCATCTCAAACCACCCCTACAGATACCGCATGCCAGCGTGCGCCTGGGTTTGCTAATTTACGCTGATTACTACTCAAACACATACACCTGAATGTAATAACCAATGCTGCAGTCTATTAAGTCCAAACCATGATTTCACTACCTGCAAGCCACACACAGCACTCAAACACATTGGAAGCTTATCTTTCTATACTTCTCCACATTTAAAGGTTTGTTTAATTTAAGGTAAGAATCTTTTTAAGACCTGCTTATATATGCTAAGGTAGCTATTTGCTAAACAGTTACACACATTCACTACGTGCTTTCATAGACTTTACACAGTAGCACACTCAATCTACACAAGTCGACATGTGTCAACGTGTTCACTCTAATACAAACATAGGTTTTGTATTTATGATACAATAACATAAACCACATCTAACACCTACAAAGGATGTTTCAGCAATGTTTGAAGCCCATGCCCACTATTTTGCACACAATCTTTGTATAGTACCCAAAATACAGAACTGTACCACTATCTGATCTGCTATGAATTGGATTTGACTACACTCTGGATGTAAGATGCCACCACATTATTGCACTCACATCTCTCTAACAAAGGATTCCTACATCTGCTTATGACACTGTAAAATCATATATATTTAAAAACTTATACATGTTTGTTCACAAGCAATTTTATCATGTTTGGCCGATTCACACATCTTTTTTTAGGGAGGACACATATGCATTCCTACACAAATGTACCTTTTGACCCTTGTTTGTCTGCCTCACCCACTCCATGAGGAAAGCATTGTTCTGGACCTGCTTTTACCTACTACTGTAGGAGCTACCTCACCTGCACACAAACTGCTTTCTCACCTATTAAGTTGCTCTGCACATGTGCTGACACAAACTAATTAGCAGGGAAAAGTTGGATAGGAACATGGGAATGACCATGGAGAGGGTTACACATGGGAAACTTCGACCACACTTCAACAAATGTTCAAAAATACCCTGGTCAGTAAGTACACATAAATCTAGTATTTGTTTCACACAAGAAATTACACATACAACAATTTTGTTTTAATTGCTAAAATAAATTTATTTGCTGTTCAGCATCACAGCTTGACACTTTAATGTCATAAATCAAATAAACAAATAAAATAGACACAAAAATAAAAAAAACAGCCAGAACAAGAGGTTGCATATCTCCAAACATGTGTTACCCTGCAAATGCAATGGTGAAAGAAATGGGGACACCAGAATACGTACTGCAACAACCAGGGTGAATACTAAGCAAGATACACACCACCAAAAATTTATCCTGCATTTGTAGAGGTCAAAATAAGAACTTTAATGCCCATGGCACGAAAATGGATAGATGGCCAACTCAGGAAGTGGATGTCCAGTGCAATTGAAACATTTGGGGTCCAACCACAGAGGAAGTGAACCAGGTCTCATTATTTGGGCCCTTTTCTCCCCCTTTTAGATGGGGCCTTGGGGACAGGGGCCTTTGGGTCAGATGGCTTTCGGCGTCTTCCCTAGTGGACACAGGAGGGTCAGCAGAGGTGGAAGGTTGGGGAGCAGCTTGGGGTGGGGCAGCAGATGGGGGATTGTCCCTTAGGGACCTGGCGGTGGGCAGCAGCTCCGCAAGAATGACATTCAGGCGGCTGAGGTGTTGGCCAATGTTTTGCATGCCAGCCGCCAGAGTGTCATTAATGCGGTTGAAGGCCTCACACTGCTGCCTGTTTGTGGCCTTCCAATCCTCCAAAAATTCCCCAATCTGCTGCTGACGGAGCGCAGCATCCACCCCTTGCTGCTCGATCCTCTCCAGCGTCACCATCATGCTCTCTTCCCATGTCTCCTGTGGCTGGGGCTGGGGGTGTCTTCTTGGTGGAGGCTGAACCACTTGCTCCACCTGTGGCTCTGCAGAGGAAGATGCTGCCGGTACATCCTGGGTTTCTGCTTCTGCTAGGATAATAATTGAAAACAATGTCACCATCACATACGCACTAAAAAATCTCTTTCAAAATACAATGCATTACTGTGACTTACCATCAAAAGCAGCATCAAAGACCTCCGCCGGGAGCTCACTGTCCATATTGGAGATCCCCCTGACCTCGGCAACATCAATGACGTCCAAGGCGTCCTGCTCCAGGGGGGTATACTCCAAAGTATCGGGCATAGGACCTCTCCCGGTGGACATGCTGTGGTTGTACCGGTCAGTCATCTTCCTCTTCAGTGTACTTTTGAAGTCGGTCCACCTACAAGTTTAAAAATACAAATATCACCATGAGATATGTGCACCACTGTGCTAGTGAACATCATGACTACGTTACATTTCCTAGTGTGGGTGATCTTATGTTTTTTATCCATATGTGTCCCACACATACATTAATGTCTCCATTAGGAGGCATTTCAGTGTCTCATCTCATTCATTAGGCCACTAAATGCACATACATAGATCACTATGCAGAAATGACATCATCCCTGGCCAAATTAGGCACCTCCACCTGTTGTGAAACTACACATTCCACCATAGCTTGACAGTGTGGTTATTATGGAGTCATTTAACTATGGGATGGCATACTGGGATGTGTAGTTTCTCACCAGCTACATGTGCACAGTTTGCTCATTCTTGTTTCAGTTGCATCATATGGAACATGTAAAGGTGGCCATACACGTTACAATTATTGTGTACAATATTGCATCTCATAGCATATCGGTTTTGCGATGAGATCAGATTAGATGAGATCTAGTACAAAAAGTATGTGCTGCACATACTTTTTGTACTCATCGCTAAACCGATATGCTATGAGATGCGATATTGTATACAATATTGTATACAATAATTGTAACGTGTATGGGCACCTTTACAACCACTCTTTCCAAAACACACTTTCTCTTGTCCCATCACATACTTCACATACTTCACATGAGCAGAACTGTGCCCATAACCTCACATCACACCAATGGTGCATGTTTCATATATCAATGTGGGTTATTAGACATGGTTGTGTTCACATGTGACATTGAAGTGTAGCACTATCTACAAACACACCTTTCTATTATTCTCAAAACATACATGTAACATATGTACACACATATGACATTATCAGGGGGACAAACACACTTGCCTTTTCTTCACCGATAGCCAATCTCTGACCACTAGTGACACCTGGTTCACTTCCTCTGTTATCTTGTCCCAAAGGTTTCTCCTTGCACTGGCACCCGGCTTCCTGATTGGCAATTCTATCCATTCACGTGCTCTGGGCACTAAAATTCTTAATTCTGCCTCTACAAATGCAGGGTTTCTCTTTTTGGAGGTGGTATCCTGCTCAGTCCTCACCCTAGATGTTGCAGCTCGTTTTCTGGTGGCCCCAGTTCTCTCACCATGCACCTGCTGGGTCACACCTGTTTGGAGAGATGCAACCTCTTGTTCTGGCTGGTTGCTTGGCCCTTGTGGAGCTGGTGGAGGTTGAACAGGGCCTGTTAGTGAGGGGCCCGCTTGGTCTGGCAGGCTACCTCTCTCTTGAGCCCTCCTTCTCCGCTCCTGTTCCCTCTTCTGTAACGCTTCAAGCAGGGATTCTGCTTGTGCTCTCTGCAGAGCGTCCTCAGCTGCGGAATCGTCTGAGTTAGACATGTTTGCAGCAATTCTGGCCTGCATCTGACTGAATATTTATATGTTAATCTCCCGCCATGAACAAGGGGGCGTATATTTTTTCCCGCAATGTACTTGCTAATTTACGCCGATATTTCCCGCCGATAATTGCCGCTTAAATTACGCAGGTCTCCACGCACCTGATCAATCACCTGTATATGCACATACACAGGTTGTGGAGCATTGTGTTCTGCATCGTGAAATGTGTGCACCTGTCATTCCAATGATGAGTGTTGTCAGCTGGTATCTGTTGGAGTTCGTGTATGCTTTGTGAGTCACATTTCAAAACATCACGTTATAATACTTTCCTTACATATGTAATGAGTCTGAAATTGTCATACACCAACATGTTGCATTGTGCACCTTTAAGCAGCGTATTTATAAGTAGACGCTTGCGTGTATTATTTTATGCACACTGTATATACAGTACGTCTCTCCATGGAAATGGGTGTATTGTGCCCCTTTAAGCAGCGTATTTATAAGTAGACGCTTGCGTGTATTATTTTCCGCACACTGTATATACAGTTCCTCTCTATACATTGAATGCATGCTGTTGGTTTTGGTCTGTGTATATCGGAACGGTCCGCGTAAGTTTCTATTCGCATCCAGTTTGTTAATGTAAGAAGGATTAATAAAGTTAATACTAAACAAACCATTTTTTACACCAATCAGCAAGCACCAAAAGTGATATATGTACCTGCAATTAATAACTGCGCCATTGGCACTATGACTTCAACCAGGGCTAGGCCGTTTTCGACCCAGGAGTTGTTGGCCTTGGTTGAGGTCATGGACCGTCACCTGGGGCCCAGGGGCCCACATGTCAGCAATATGGACAAGCGGCGGGCGTATACTGCTGCCCGCCGCCTAATCTACTCCACGACCGGCGTCCGCAGAAGCCTGGGGCAAGTGGAGCGGCGCTGGTCTGACCTGCGCCGGCGGCAGCCAGTTTTGCTCTGCACACTTCGCCGCCATATTGCCCGATGTAAGTTTTTATTACTAGTATGTCTGCGTTTTTTTGCAAATGTTTTCTGTACTTTTTATAAATATGTTCCTGTGTATATGGGGTGTATATGGGGTGTATAGGGGGTGTATATGGGTGTATAGGGGGTGTATAGGGGGTGTATATGGGTGTATAGGGGGTGTATAGGGGGTGTATATGGGTGTATAGGGGGTGTATAGGGGGTGTATAGGGGGTGTATATGGGTGTATAGGGGGTGTATATGGGTGTATAGGGGGTGTATAGGGGGTGTATAGGGGGTGTATATGGGTTGTATAGGGGGTGTATAGGGGGTGTATAGGGGGGGGGGTTTAAGTAGTTGCTCAGTTTTTGGGTGTAGCATATCAATTAGTTTGCATGATAAATGTCTGAAATATAACAGCAATGATAATTTGGAAGGTTATGAGCATGACTAATGTGAATTTTTCTTTCCCCCTTTTTTATGCAACCCAATCTTTGATTTCTATGTCATCAACATGAACATTTCAGCACGGGCAAGGGCACGCATGGAAGCCCGGGAGCAGGCAGCCCGGGACCAGGCAGCCCAGGAGCAGCCAGACGAGGAGGAGGAAGAGGAGGAGGAAGAGGAGGAGGAGGAAGAAGAGGAGGAGGAAGAAGAGGAGGAGGAAGAGGAGAAGGAGGAAGAGGAGGAGGAAGAAGAGGAGGAGGAAGAGGAGGAGGAGGAAGAGGAGGCCGAGACAATGGCTCAAGCTGGGGCCCACACAATTTCCCCATCCCCTTCCCCCACCCCCTCCCCAACCCCCACCCCCACCCCCTCCCCAACCCCCACCCCCTCCCCAACCCCCTCCCCTACCCCCACCCACACCCCTACCCCCACCCCCACCCCTACCCCCACCCCCACCCCCTCCCCACCCCATTTCCAACCCCCCTACACCTCTCCACCACCCACCCCCAAACCTCTACAATCCCCACTCACACCCACTACCTCTATCCAAATTCCCATCCCATCCCCCTTGCTCCTGACCCCCCCAACCACCGCACAGCCAACCAGCGGCGACCAGGATGGCTCAAGTAGCCGTAAGTAAATAATGTGTCTAATGTTTACCTACACATTTCTACACATAAACAATCACAACAACCACCTATGTGTATCCAACATCAACATTAGTTGCAACATATCACTGCAGGGCGACCATGAGGTGTGTCCTGTCCTTCTCCAGGAACAAGGGTCCCCTTGGTGGTTTTTTGGAGTGTGGCCATGCCTCACCCCTTGAATAATTGACATAACAGTACATCCAATGAGATATCCGACATTAGTGGTGTGGTAGTTATGTGGCTCCAGGTGTTGGGTAACTCCAGTTCCCAGCATGATGTGCAACATAAATGTAGAGATTGTTTTGTTAATAGTGTGTGAGGCCATGCGGATGCATGCTTTACAAACATAGATGTAGGCCTATAATTTGTACAGCAATGTCCTAAATTTAAAATAGTAAGGAGTGCTTAAGCCACAACAATGTCATAACCCTTAAATAGCACAGCCTAATTGTGAGGTTAGAGGACAGTCCCCCAAAACCAAACTACCAATTGGGATACAGCATACATTCATCCAAGAAGGAGTAATTGAATTAATGTTATTTACTATGTACAGTATGTGTGTGTGTTAACATATTATTTTTTAGTACTGTGTTTACAGCAGACCCATCTTCAATGTAGTTTAAAAATGTATGTGGCCTTCACACATAACTCTGAAGTTTTTATTGTGTACAAATACAACAAACATTTGTGTATGTTATATATTAATTTTTTTTTTTATCCCTTCACTACAGACACTGAACAGCAGCAGGAGGAGGTGGCAGCCCTCATGCGGGAGATCGTCCTGACCCTCCTGTATTTACAGATTCTTTTTGGCCTTCTGGAGGCCCGCATTTAATTTATTTTTATCCCCCCCCCCTTATTATTTTTGTTCTAAATAAACGTTTCTATTGTCTTATTAATTGCCTGTGTTTTTAATAATAAATATGTTAGAGGGCTTGTAAGGGTAGGTACATACAGATGTGTAATGTAAGTTATATTTGTAATTTGAGGTGAGGGGTAATGATTGATGTGTGAATGTGTGTGTTTTTGAGTAAAATAACACATAGTGAAAATGCATGAATGTTTAATGTTGTTCGATTAAAACATCACACATAACATCAGGGTAGGTATACATGTTACACATTGTGGACAAAGTAATTATGGACATAATTTAGTACATATACAGAAACACCAACATAACTTGATTTAAAAGTAACAGCAATATGGGGACACATAGATAGTGATTAAAATGCCACATTAGAACATAACAAATATACATGTAATGAGGGTTAAAATGTTGTTTTATTAGGTCTTTATTAAGGTAGACAATTGAGTTAATAGAAAACAATAATTGAATAACAAATAGATTAATTAATCAATTGTCAGAATTGTAGTTGAAAGGCAAGATTTGCAGGTCCATATATGTGAAGGGTATGCCAGCGTACACGGACTGTCACGACTGAAGGGCTGGATGAAGTCGTGTGGTGTGTAGCAACCGGAGACGGACCAGAGGAGGAAGGATTAAATCGTGCAGGTTTAATAATAGAATTCATAAATGGAACAATACACACTTGAATACTTTCTTTAAGTGGCAGTTAATGGTAAATAATAATTGAGCCAGCACGGCACTTTGAAAGAAGAAAAGTTCATTTAAATAATGACAGTTCAAGGCACTGAGGACGGCAGGCTAGGGTCTTGAAGAATGAGAGGATCCGGAAAGAGAATGTACTTGATGGTATGAAGGATCCTTGAAGACTGAAAGAAGATGGATGATGACTGAAGAATGAAGAATTTGCTTGGAAGCAGAAGACTTGAAGAGCGAGGCCAGGGAGCTCAGGGATGCAGGCAGGAACCAGACTGTGGAGAGAACTGGCAGCGATGGGGTTAAGCAGGACCTGGATCAACCACAGAGCACTGGAAGCAAGGCACCAAGTCAGGAGAGGTGAGTCAGAGAGCCGGAGTCAGCTGGGAGCTGTGAACGCCTCTGGAGACTCTTTGTACTGACACTGAACAGGCCTAGGCAGATCCCCTATATCCCTAGAGGGCGGCTGCCATTGGCTGTCAGGTCAGTATGGGTGGAAACCTCAGACATGAGCCAATCTGCTATTTGCCCTTAACCAAGATGGCGGCGCCGGCCTCCCGGCACCCCTACAGCACACACCGCTACACTTGCCGGCGTCCCACGCTGCCTGCTGCCCACCAGACTGCCGCTGCCTGCTGCCGCTGACCTGGAGACCACTACACGCTAGCCGACGGCGGGCGCGGACGGGTGAGTAGTATGCCCGCCGCGCACCACCGCGGCTGCGTGTGACAGTACCCCCCCCTTTCTGGGTGACCCCAGGGCACCTACGCACCTTGTGTGGATTCCTTTGAAAGAATTGTCTCACCAGACGGGGAGCATGGAGGTCTGCAGCATCAACCCAGGAATTCTCTTCAGGACCGAATCCAAGCCACTCTACCAGATACTGAAGATGGGTATTGCGACAACGTGAGTCGATAATGCGCCTCACCTCGAACTCTGTCTCTCTCTCTGAGCCAATCTTGGGCGGCTTAGGCACCTTCTTCTGATATAAGTTCAATCTCAAAGGCTTCAGAAGAGACACATGGAAAGAATTCGATATCTTCAAGGAAGAAGGGAGCTGTAGTCTGTAGGCCACCGGATTAATCACTTGAGTGATTGGGTATGGCCCGATGAACCGGGGAGCCAGCTTCATGGAGGGTAACCGAAGGCGTATATGGCGGGTAGACAGCCATACTCGATCTCCAACCTTCAATCTAGGAGCCGCTCTTCTTTTTCTGTCCGCCATCCTTTTATATCGAGCGGATGCTTTGAGGAGAGCGGTATGAACGTCTGACCAGATTTTTGCAAACCGTTGTAGAGAAGAAGCAGCTGCAGGGACATCGGAAAACGATAAATCTGAGAACTCTGGAGATCGAGGATGTTTGCCAAAGACAGTAAAAAAGGGAGTGGTGCCGGAGGATGAATGATAGGAATTGTTGTGCGCAAATTCCGCCCAAGGCAGAAGGTCTACCCAGTCGTCTTGAGAGGAAGAGACAAACAAACGAATGAAGGCTTCCAAGTCCTGGTTGACACGTTCTGTCTGTCCGTTGGTTTGTGGGTGGAAAGCAGTGGAGAACTTGAGCTTGACTTGTACAGCGGAACAGAGGGCCCTCCAAAACTTTGCGACGAACTGTACTCCACGGTCGGATATAATCTCTTTGGGCAACCCATGGAGTTTGAAGATGGTGGAAATGAAGAGCTGAGCCAAAACTGGAGCGGATGGAAGGCCTTTCAATGGGAAGAAGTGCACCATTTTAGAAAACCGGTCAACTACCACCCAGATTACCGTATGCCCTTTGGAGGGAGGAAGTTCGCAGATAAAGTCCATAGACAGGTGGGACCATGGTTCTGTTGGTATGGCTAGAGGTAGAAGAGGACCGGCAGGGGACGTTCTGGAGGACTTATGCTGAGCGCATTTTACACAGGAGGCAACAAAGCTGGTTACATCGCGACGAATGGTAGGCCACCAGTATGAACGCAACAGGAACATTAAAGTCTTCTGTGCCCCCGTATGCCCTGCAAAACGGGAAGCGTGTGCCCAGGACAGCACTCTCTTGCGGAGATTGAGAGGAACGAAGGTCTTGCCTGGTGGGGGTGAAGGCTGGACTGTTACTTGAGCAAAGACCAGCGGATCAAGGATTGGTCGAGGCGGAGTCTCAAGGTCTGCTGGGGTTTTGAAAGAGCGTGAAAGAGCATCGGCCTTGGCATTCATCGTCCCGGGTCTGAATCTGATTTGAAAATTGAAACGTTCGAAGAACATGGCCCAGCGGGCTTGACGAGCTGTAAGACATTGGGCGTGCTTGAGGAATGAGAGATTCTTATGGTCTGAATATACAGTGATTTTATGTCGTGCCCCCTCCAGGAGGTACCGCCACTCCTCCAATGCTGATTTGACTGCCAGTAACTCCTGCTCCCCAATGGGGTAATTCTTTTCCGCTGGAAGAAACTTCTTGGAGAAGAAGGCACATGGGTGAAGTTCCTGGTCCTCCCCTCTCTGCGACAAGATTGCCCCTACCCCTTCTGAGGATGCGTCCACCTCGAGAATGAAGGGTTTGTCTAGGTTTGGCTGGAGAAGGATTGGGGCGGAGATAAAAGCATTCTTTAGTTGCTGGAAGGCTTGAGAGGCCTCAGGTGACCACTGACTTGGATCTGACCCCTTACGGGTTAGAGCAGTAAGAGGTGCAGCAAGGGTGGAGAAGTTCCGGATGAAGCGACGATAATAATTTGAAAAGCCCAGGAACCTCTGGATGCCTTTGAGCGTGGTGGGGGCTGTCCAGTCTAAGATGGCTTTTACTTTTTCTGGATCCATCTCTATCCCAGTGCTGGAGAGGATGTGGCCGAGGAATGGAATGGAGGTGACCTCAAAGACGCACTTGTCTAGCTTGCAGTATAGTTTATTTTGGCGAAGACGCCGCAGGACTTCAGATACTGTTTGACGATGGAGATGGAGGTTAGACGAGAAGATGAGGATGTCATCGAGATACACCACAATGGAATGATACAGCAAATCTCGAAATATGTCGTTTACAAATTGTTGGAAGACGGCTGGAGCATTGCAAAGACCAAATGGCATCACCAGGTATTCGTAGTGGCCGTCTCGGGTGTTGAAAGCCGTCTTCCACTCATCTCCAGAACGGATCCGGATCAAGTTGTACGCCCCTCTTAGATCCAGTTTAGTAAAAATAGAAGCCCCTCGGATCTTGTCAAAAAGTTCGGTGATAAGGGGTAAAGGATAGCGGTTCTTGATCGTGATATCGTTCAGACCCCTGTAGTCGATACACGGCCGGAGAGTTCCATCTTTTTTCTTTACGAAGAAAAACCCCGCTCCGGCTGGCGAAGTAGATGGGCGAATGAACCCTTTATTCAAGTTCTCACGAATGTAGTCAGACATAACCTTGGTCTCAGGTAGAGACAAGGGGTAGATGCGGCCCCGAGGTGGAAACTTCCCAGGCATCAACTCAATCGGACAGTCCCAGGGACGATGAGGCGGCAGGGTATCGGCACCTCCCTTGCTGAAGACGTCAGAAAAAGAAGAATATGGTGTGGGTATCGACAAGGGTGAAGCTGGTGAAGACGAAAGACTGGGGCCTCCCTCTTCTTGAGGATTAGTTTGATGGAGTGGAATGACACGAGGCATGCAAGTAGTTAGGCAGTTCGTACCCCAGGCTTTGATCTCCATACTGGACCAATCAATATGAGGATTGTGTTTAGCAAGCCATGGTAGGCCCAGGACTACCTGGTGTGACGACTGAGGAAGGACCAAAAACTCTAGAGTCTCTTGATGTAAAGCACCCACGAGAACCGTCACAGGATTGGTTTGAAGAGTGATTTGCCCACTGCTGATGCGACTCCCATCTACTGCAGTGAGGACCAAGGGATGGGCCAAAGGTTGCACCGCCAAGGAATGTTGAAGGACGAAAGAAGAAGAAGGGAAGTTTCCAGCCGCTCCGGAATCTAGTAAGGCCTGAATCTTGATTTTCCCCTGAGGGCACACAAGGGTAACCGGAATGGTGGAAACAGTTGAGGAGGGAGATGAAAGCAGGACTCCTAACCTGACCTCCCTCGGGGAGGTTAGGAGCGGTCGTTTCCCGGACGCAGTGGACAGGAAGACAGCAGATGAGCGGAAGAACCGCAGTACATGCAAAGATTCTCTCGACGTCTACGGGATTTTTCTTCTAAGGAGAGCCGGGAGCGGTTGATCTGCATGGGTTCATCTGGGGGTGTAGTTGTGGAGGAACCTGGTCTAGGAACAGGAACGGCGTTGGTGGTGAAACGAGAGCGGAGACGATCGGAGCGATTTCTCTCTAGTTGACGCTCCTGCATCCGTAGATCTACTTTGTTGCACAAGGAGATGAGTTCAACCAAAGTAGCAGGAGAGTCACGGGTAGTTAATTCGTCCTTGATACGACCTGCCAGCCCATTCCAGAAGGCGGAGACGAGAGCCTCTTCGTTCCATTTTAATTCCGAAGCCAGAGTCTGGAACTGCACAACATATTGTCCCACTGATCGACTACCCTGGCGAATCCTCAGGATCTCAGTAGCGGCAGAAGAAACTCTGCCAGGTTCGTCGAAGATGCGACGGAAAGAGGTAATGAAAGCTTCATAGTCATTGAGCAGGGGATCAGCGCGTTCCCAGAGAGGAGACACCCAGTCCAGAGCTGACCCTGCCAGGAGAGACACAATATATGCCACTTTTGCCTTGGAGGTAGGGAAGTGAGATGACTGTAAGGTGAAATGAACATCGCATTGGTTCAGAAACCCACGGCATCCCTTCGGTGAACCATCATATTTGCTGGGGGTTGGTAATTGCATATGATGAGGAACTACGGGTCCAGGTATAGGAACAGGAACTGGAACCTCTGGTGCTGCAGTCACAGAAACTGAGGGAGCCGCCTGGGGCGGAGACAAGGCCTGAAGAAATTGAGCCACTTGGCGTTGGGTAGCCTCTACTTGCTCCAGACGAGCCACGATGCTGTGAAATGCGTCCGCCATGGAAGCCTGTTCTTCACCCGACTCCATCGGGTCAGTACAAACTGTCACGACTGAAGGGCTGGATGAAGTCGTGTGGTGTGTAGCAACCGGAGACGGACCAGAGGAGGAAGGATTAAATCGTGCAGGTTTAATAATAGAATTCATAAATGGAACAATACACACTTGAATACTTTCTTTAAGTGGCAGTTAATGGTAAATAATAATTGAGCCAGCACGGCACTTTGAAAGAAGAAAAGTTCATTTAAATAATGACAGTTCAAGGCACTGAGGACGGCAGGCTAGGGTCTTGAAGAATGAGAGGATCCGGAAAGAGAATGTACTTGATGGTATGAAGGATCCTTGAAGACTGAAAGAAGATGGATGATGACTGAAGAATGAAGAATTTGCTTGGAAGCAGAAGACTTGAAGAGCGAGGCCAGGGAGCTCAGGGATGCAGGCAGGAACCAGACTGTGGAGAGAACTGGCAGCGATGGGGTTAAGCAGGACCTGGATCAACCACAGAGCACTGGAAGCAAGGCACCAAGTCAGGAGAGGTGAGTCAGAGAGCCGGAGTCAGCTGGGAGCTGTGAACGCCTCTGGAGACTCTTTGTACTGACACTGAACAGGCCTAGGCAGATCCCCTATATCCCTAGAGGGCGGCTGCCATTGGCTGTCAGGTCAGTATGGGTGGAAACCTCAGACATGAGCCAATCTGCTATTTGCCCTTAACCAAGATGGCGGCGCCGGCCTCCCGGCACCCCTACAGCACACACCGCTACACTTGCCGGCGTCCCACGCTGCCTGCTGCCCACCAGACTGCCGCTGCCTGCTGCCGCTGACCTGGAGACCACTACACGCTAGCCGACGGCGGGCGCGGACGGGTGAGTAGTATGCCCGCCGCGCACCACCGCGGCTGCGTGTGACACGGACGTACGCTCACTCTCACGAGCGGTGACATAAGCTGAGTTTTCCATTGAAAACAATAGGGACCCGTCCGTGCAAGCTGGCGTACGCTCAGATCTCCGCAAGAAGGCGGTGGGAAGACGGACGAGAGACGTCCGTAAACGGCGGCGTACGCTCAGTTGTACGCCAGTTGTCGGAGTGTAAGGGCCGGCCCGTCCGTGTACGTTGGCGTACGCTCATTTGTACACCACTCCCCTTCTACATTGTTTATGCCCGTACGTATGCGGCTGAGTTGTGGGTGGACTTAACCCCAACGGCCGCGTGCGGCTAGCGTACGTTAATAGCGAACGTACGCACGTTTGGCCGCACCGATCAGAATAAGGCCCATGGTGTCTGCATTGCTACTGTCCCATTAAAAACTATTTTATAACACCACACCCACCCTTGTGCTACTGTGGAATAAGCACTACTGATTTTTTTGGAATGCATTAGACAGAAATCTGAATTTTCTTTTTTTTTTTTAAACAAGAAACTGTGCTAAAATGGTGCAGTTGTCTACAAATTGTTTAAATAAAGTTTTAACATGTTTTAAAATGGTGGTCAAGCATAAAGATATGTACACCTGTTTAGCTGCACTTTATTACACACAGCAGACTACCAAATAAATGCCAGCATTGTCTTACCACATCTTAACTTGTTTCTTGAACAGGTGAAATATTTATTGTGGACGAGGGAAGGTCAAGCACAATTACAGTGAGCCATTTATTTGCTAACGACCCAGACACAGACAATAACACATTGCAGTTTATATTAGTGTCTCCTCCTCAGTACGGCTACATTGAAAATATCCTCCCATCTCCAGGGTTTGAGAAAAGTAACATGGGCATAAGTATTGGTAAGTACGCTGCCGTAGTTAAATGATAATTCATACAGTAGAGCGGGAAACTTGTAGCCCCTGTTGCTGAAGGCCATTTTCCTCAATGCCCAGCAAGCTAACCACAATAACCAGAGTACTGAAGGTTGTCTATTCCTGCTCCTAGCTGATAAGGAGCATTCACAAAACAAATAAAAGTCAATTTTTAATATGCATAGTTCCTTCTTAAATGATCACCATGATTTTACATATTTTATTGTTCCCGTAATAGAATTTCCACAGCATGAGGCATTATTTTATAAAGCTACAATGGAATGTTGTTATCTTTCCAGAAATGCTGCCACCTTGTTTAAAGATGGTACATTATGCAAATATCTGTCAAAACTGAAAGGGTGGAAGCTTGGTTTTTATTTTTTGTAGCTATGATGGTAAAAGCATGTATACAGTATACTGCTGATAGTATTACAAACCAAGTACTAGCATTGCCTGCAGCCTAGCTTATAGTAGTTAAGGTGCAAAGGAGATAACTGGCTTGCCTGCGGATGTGCATATACATGGCCTATCTCAGTTGCATTTGTGATGTTTATTACCCAAGGGCGACTGTTTGTTTACATGCATATATCCATCATCACAGATTCCTATTTTGCAGTCGGCAGAATAAACATCCTTAAAATTGGTTCATGCTTGGGTTAGACATTCATCTGCTATGAAAATATTTTTATTTCTTCTTGCAAAAGAAAAGTAAAATACTTCTGTCTCCCAGATTCATTTCTACTGAAGGACATCTTATCTCATAACATAAACTATGTACAGTCAAGACATTACCGCCTAGAGCCAACTGCTGACCAGTTTACATTGTATGTCACCGACGGGAAGCATCGCTCGCTGGAGAAGCCATTTTACATATTGATTAACCCTACAAATGATGAAGTACCCGAATACATGGCCAGAAACATTACAGTAAGGAATGTTGGCAATGGAAGCGTTATCTAACGGAAGTGTTCTAAACAGTCTTAAGCTGTGTACACACGGGCATAAACCATATGAGTGGCCATATTGCCAGCGATTGGAGTGTGCACCGGCGATAAATCGCCGGGTGCGCGCTCTCGTTTTCAGTCTCCTAATGGTCGCTGGTCGGAGGAGCATGCTCCTCCGACCTGCGACTTCCCCTGCCTTTTCTCCCGGCAGTGTGTCATTTTCATCTGCGACCATCTCTGTTCGCTGATTAAAACGGAAAACACTGAGCAATATGATTGCTGAGCAATATATTGCTAGCAATACATTGTGAGCGATCATATTGCTCCGTGTGTACACAGCTTAAGGGCCAGATGCACTAAGCTTCAAAAGTGATAAAATGGAAAGTGATAAACAGCCAGCCAATCAGCAGCTACCTGCCATGTCACAGAGTGTTTTTGAAAATGTCAGGCAGGAGCTGATTGGTTGGTTGTTTATCACTCTACATTTTATCACATTTGAAGCTTATTGTATCTGGCCCTAAATGAGGGAAAATGTCTTACCAGAATAATAGCATCATGTGTCCCCCTAGCAGCATGCTGGCTCATTACTATATGTTTTGGAGTAGATCAAAGATGATAAACTTTGGCTTACCTATGTGGAAAAGCTGCTACTGTTTCACATCTTCTTCCATGTTATGTGCGCTTTTACTTTTCTTTTCCCTAAATAATAATACGGTTCCACATGGATTTTTCGTAACGTATTGACATAGCAATGTATTTCATTGTCAGATATTTCATACATTATGGGGTATACAATAATCTACATCATGCATGTCCAAACTATGGCCCTCCAGCTGTTGTGAAACTACAAGTCCCAGCATGCCTTGCCATAGTTTTGCTATTAGGGAATACTAAAAGTATGGTAAGGCATGCTGGGATGTGTAGTTTCACAACAGCAGGAGGGCCACAGTTTGGACATGCCTGATTCTACATGGATAATGATCATACATTGTGTATTACTTATACTTATATGATGTTATTTTACTGTCTTCATTAATTTATTGCAATAAGGGGAGGTGTAACTATTATATGTGTTGTTATTTTATATTTGAAAGTTTTAATTACAGTTAGTAAAATAACAATGGTAACTGTTGGTGGGGGTGGCTACTGTTTGGCAGAAACATGAACAGTCAGCAAAATTACAGCAGCCTTTGGTGAATGCTATCTGTAGGCAGCTAACAGAGTGTGCTATAGTTGGAATGAGGAGAGTCGTTGGATGGTGGGAAATGAAGAACAAACTACAGTGGCCGTTGTTGAAATTTTAAGACAGCCATCAATTGGCCGATATGACGGTCTGTCACCATTTATCATAACGTAACCTACTGCCCAATGGTGTATTTATAATGGATGCAGTGTGTGGTGCACATAAGCCCCTGAGTCCAGGGAGGCTCCCTCCGCACATGCTGCACCCATTTTTATGATACTTTGCCCTCCTGAGTCTCACAATGTCTGCAGTGCTGCGGAAATCACAGGAAAAATGGCCACAACACAATTTTACTGGATATTTGCACATGCTCATTAGAGTCTGAGCCCGGTAGAGCTCAGTCTGTGTAGCGCTGTGCGGCTGCCAGCAGGGGGGATGGGACCTGGATGGAGGAGGCTGCACACGGGCCTCCTCCTCTCATAAAGCACCCCTGCTACTGCCTCTTCTGGTTCAGGAGAAGGCTTTTGCTTTAGTGTTGCATGTTGCATTGTTCTCTGCCAGTTCAGAGTAGCTGTGTAGCATAATTATTCTCATTAGCAGTGGAGACTCATATTTAGATTAAGTAGGCAGGCTGCCACTACCTCTGTGCTGTGAGAGAAGACAACCACCAGTCCCAGGTCCCAACACCTGTGCAACGGATCTGGCCAGTACCACAGTGTGCCATGTCACATAGAATTAGAATACAGGAACATTTGATAGTGTTTTAGCCCGAACCCTAACCAACCCCGCCTGCAGCCTAACCCTAGCCCACCCCTCCTGCAGCCTAACCCTAACCCACCCCTCCTGCAGCCTAACACTAACTGCCCCCCCACGAACACACAGCCTAAGCCCCACCCTAAAACTAACCCTAACCCCGGCACTTTTCATTAGGATCTGTTGGGAATCAGACCCTCGAGATACTGCTATCGGCATTATGACTGTTCGAATACTAAATCCCCCTACTGTATCATATACCTTGAGTCTATTTATGGCAGACTTCGATCTTAGCAGTGTACGGGCATTTTTCTTCCTATACCGTAATGTCTCATGTTAGTCCACAGAATATTAGAGAGAAGTTAAATGATTGTAGAACTATTTGCTATTTCAATTATTAAAGGAAAATAGGTAGCATCTTAGATATCTATTTTCCATGACTTGCCATTATATTGTGAAATATGTATTATGCTATCAAATGTATCTAATAGCAAGGATGTCATGATAGCTATTTAAATCTGGACACATAAAATACACATACTACAGAGAGTGTATGAGATTCAGCAACCTTGCTGCATTTGTATATTTACCGAACAACCCAAGCTCAGAACATGAGTGCAATTAAAATATTGGTACTAGATTTTGGGTTTATATAATAATGACAATTGTATGCATGTTCTGTTTTTCTTTTCTTCAGCTGGAGGAAGGTCAAATGAAGGAACTTAATCCATCTGTAATTAATGTATCAGACATGGATGTCCCGCAGAATCACTTAACATTTATTGTTACAGTACAGCCCCGCCATGGTTTCATTATGGAAAAGACCTATGGCACAGACTACTTGAAGCAATTAACTAAAGGTCTCATTAGTAACACATTTCCCATGATACATGACTTCACACTGGAATGCCTTAAGAATGGTATGTTAGTAAGTAACTTGTAATGGAACCCAGTTGTGCCCGCTTTCCACTCTGTCTCATCCCCTGCTCTGCCTCTGAGTGCTGTCTGCTTTGCCCTCACTCTGTCCAGCCTGGTCTTTTGCTCTTTTACGCTGCACACCACCCAACTTCACTGTTGAATCCATTGGAATGATGGAACTTACATGTAGAAAAGGGACAGACTGTGTGTACATATATATCACAGACAAATTTATTGAATGATATCTTAGAAAATCTCATCTAGTGTGTATGAGGCTTTATACCAGGGGTGGCCAAACTGGTCCTTGAGATCTACCGATGGTCCACGTTTCCAAACCAGCTAGCTGGTGCACAGCTGTGGCCATTACTAACTGTCACATTTTTAAACATGATGCATTCATTCCTGCTATAGATCCCCAGGTGGCCTGGAAAACATGAACTGTTGGTAGATCTTGAGGACAGGTTTGGCCACCCCTGCTCTACATTATGCTTCCAGCAGAATAACACAAGCTCTGGTATCTGGCTTTGGACTGCCACAATTGTTCCCACATGCAGTTTCAGTCCTGCTTCCTGCAGGATAACATAGGCTCTAGCATGGTCTTTGAATTGCTGGTCTGCATGCCACAGTTTCCCAGTTACAGTATAGGGTCATTCTGTCTCCCACAGGATGAACCATGACCATCCTACCTGTATCACTGTTTCAACCCTATCTGGGCTGTGTGCAAAAAGCCAGCCTCGAGGTGTGTTCCCATACTACTTTTCTTCCTTGTTTGGGTGGATGTCTCCTGTCCCACACAGAATGTGCTACTCACAAGTGCCATCACTGGTGATACTTCCAGTGAAGGCAAGTTATAGCTTGGTGCTTCTCTCTTTGAAAAAAGGGAAAGCTATATTGATCAACCATAACATTAAAACAATCTAATATTACATAGGCCCTCCTTGTGACACCAAAACAGCTCTGTTCTGCTGAGTGGGCTCCACAACATCTCTAGATGTCCTGTAGTATCTGGCAACAAGCCGTTAGCATCAAACCCCTTTAAATTCCTTTAAGTCCTTTAAATTGCGAGGTGGACCTCCATATGACGGACTTGTTTTCCATAGAAGCCAAGTTGTACAATAGATGCCAAGTCAACACCTTGAACTCTGTCATTCATGAATTCTGTCATTCATGAACAATTTTTGCAGTGTGGCAGGGCACAGTATCCTACTGAAGGGAAAAAAGAATGTACAGTATGTGAGTTATTTGATGATGATAACAGGTGGGTTCCTCCAGAAATTCCTGAAACTCATCTTTCCCCTCTTCACTATCACTGAAATGTTGTAACAAGAAAACAGAGGTAGTAACCCTAGGGCTGCTGGAGAGCGCTAGCTGTGCAAAATCACAAAGCCACAATAATTACTTGTATTGTATTTTATATAACCAAGTCCATAGCAAAACTCATAATGTGCTGTTGCACAGAGCAATTTCTTATTACTGTGCAGGATTTGCTGCTTCTTATCAAAGGTGTGTAACCTTTTTTGGAGACAGAAATGGAGATAAGCGACAGACACCAATAGGTATATGTCGCTTTAAGAAGCGCAGTCCTGCTCAGTAATTTGAATACAATGGATTTAGGTAAAGTGGAAATATTTATTAAAATCATACATGTTATGTGTTGTAAGTCTTGTCTGTCTGTTGAAATTATTGTGCACAACTGTCTATATGTATGAATTATTATATGTATGATTTTAATAAATATTTCCACTTTACCTAAATCCATTGTATTCAAATTACTGAACAGGACTGCACTTCTTAAAGCGACATATACCTATTGGTGTCTGTCGCTTATCTCCATTTCCAAGCTCCTGAAATGGCCTGATGCAACTAATGCTGCCTACACTCAGATAAGTTAAAGTTATTGGAGGACAAAGGCAAGTCTATAATAATGTTCTCTGTAAAATGTGTGTGGCTAATCAACATGTCGGGATTATAGGAGGAAATGTTTTAAACATTTTAAAGAGTGGACAAGTGGGGAAGTTGCCTGTAGCCACTAAGCAGCTTCTAGCTAATATTTATGAAGTACATTCTATTAAATGATAGCGAAAAGCTGATTGGTTGGTATCTTCTACACTTGTCCACTCCAAAGAATGCTTGATACATACTGTATATGTCGTCATTCAGCTAGCCTCAATATGTCCCATGTAACTTTGCCAATGTTGGAACCTATTAAATCCCTACATATATAGGTAGATAAGTAGAGAGACAGATACAATAACCATTCTTTATTGTATTAGGTATGAAGCTGGTGTATGTGCATGATGACTCTGAAAATCTTTCTGACAGCTTTACAATCCGATTGTCAGATGGACAACATGAATTGGAGAAAACGATTTTTGTCACTATCATAGGAGTTAATGATGAAAAACCAGTATTGACAAAGTAAGGTTGCAGATTATCCCATTCTTTAGATAATGTTATGCTTCATAGAGCCAAATGGGACTTTTAAACTTTAATGTGTCTGCTGTTATTATTAACCACAGCTTGTTACCCACAGCTTCAGATTCCCATATAGAAAAGTACCAGAAGATAATGGGTAGAGGGATTGGGTCAGGCGACTCGAGGAGATGACGTACAGTATTCAATCAGAAATATGTTATTTACAGATGATATCTGATTCATTATTACAAAAGGAATACCATAAATGAATGTCATATTTACCTGTGACATTTTCCCCTGAAGGTTCCAGCAGTCAATAGTGAAGGCTGCAGTGGACAATAGTGAAGGCTGCAGTAATCCATATTGAAGTCTGCAGTGGTCAATAGTGAAGGCTGCAGCGGTCCATAGTGAAGGCTGCAGCGGTCCATAGTGAAGGCTGCCAGTGGCGGATTCAGGGGGGGGGCACCCGGGCACGTGCCCCCCCTGTCATTTCATTTTGTAGCTGAGGAAATGAGGGCTTTCCAACGAGCCCAGCCGGGCACGTGCACATGCCCCCCTGTCATTTCATTTTGTAGCTGAGGAAATGAGGGCTTTCCAACGAGCCCAGCCCCGTATCTCTAGCCCCCCTGGAACCAGAGATATCGCCTGGCAAAGCTGTAACGTTTTTTCCCCATAGGATAATATGGGACCCGTCAATTTCGACCCCCACCCGGTTCCGACGGCTGCTAGTTCCCCCCTGGCATCACAGAAGCTTGTGGTTCTCATCCAATTCCAAATCGCTGGGCCTTTAATATGATACCAGGCTGGTCCATATCGGTCAATCGGTTCCAGAGATATTACGTGTAAACTATTTTTTTTATTTTTGAAATGTAATTTCATGGCTGTTCATGTTCTTTGAGGGCAGATTACTCTGGAACCAAACGTTCCAGTTTCACTGGACCAAAATCATTCAAAGCCCACACAAAAGTTCTCAATATGATACTTGTCTCATGTAAATGGATCAGTTGGTTCCGAAGATATAGCCGGTTAAATAAGCTATCTGGTTAAAGAGGGGGAGGGGTGGTTTTCTCTCCCCCTCACACCAGAAAATGCAGGGACTAGGCTGGTGTAAAAGGGGCCAACCTGGGAATGCATTTTCTGGTGTGAAAGGGGTATTATTTCAAATAGCCGGAACCTGCAGTGCTCTGTATGCAGCCAGGCTCTGCCACTGTCAGTGGCTATCACTTCTGCCTGGCGGCTGTCCCCCATTTACCGCGAGCATGTATTCCCCTTGGCAATGAGCATGTAATCCTACATGGCAATGAGCATGGAACCTCTGGCAATGAGCATGGAACCCTTGGCAATGAGCATGTAGATAAGCAGCACTTATGTAGCATATTTTATTGACATAATACATAATGGACATAATGGCGTGTAACTTAACGTGTAATGGACAATGAGTGTAAATGTTTAATGAGCGCCTTTGGTGGACAATGTTCCTGTTTATGAAACGTATTGTGAATTTTGGCTTAATCTGTGTGGCATTATGTGAATTCTGGCGCAATCCGTGTGGCATTATGTGAATTTTGGCTCAATCCGTGTGGCATTATGTGAATTTTGTCTCAATCCGTGTGGCATTATGTGAATTTTGTCTCAATCCGTGTGGCATTATGTGAATTTTGGCTCAATCCGTGTGGCATTATGTGAATTTTGACACAATCCATATGGCATTATGTTTATTTTGGCTCAATCCATTTGGCATTATGTGAATTTTGGCTCAATCCGTGTGTTGTTATGTAAATTTTGGCTCAATCCGTGTGGCATTATGTGAATTTTGACACAATCCATGTGGCACTATTTGAATTTTGGCTCAATCCATGTGGCATTATGTGAGTTTTGGCTCAATCCGTGTGGCTTGATGTGAATTTGACACAATCCATGTGGCATTATTTGAATTTTGGCTCAATCCGTGTGGCATTATGTGAATTTTGGCTCATTCCATTTGGCATCATGTGTAAGGGGCAAGTATAATGGGGTCTAGTATTTTGTTGCATAATGTGTAGAAGTTGTATATGGTGTTGTACACTACACTCAAGGACACGCCCCCTGTTGAGTGGCCACACCCCATTTTCCAGAGCGCGCCTTCGGCGCGCGCACAACTACATCCTTCACTTTTGTCACCATGGTGGGCCTGCGTACTTTAAATGCCAGGGCCTATTTTTAATCCCATTCCCACCCTCTCTCTGCCGCTCTCTTAGCATGTACACTGGCACCACTAACACCACCCCTCCCCCACCTAAACCCTCTTTTATCATGGTGCCCCCCCTGTCATTTTATCCTGGATCCGCCCCTGAAGGCTGCAGTGGTCAATAGTGAAGGCTGCAGTGGTCAATAGTGAAGGCTGCAGTGGTCAATAGTGAAGGCTGCAGTGGTCAATAGTGAAGGCTGCAGTGGTCCATAGTGAAGACTGCAGTGATCCATAGTGAAGGCTACAGCAGTCCATATTGAAGGCTGCAGTGGACAATAGTGAAGGCTTCAGCAGTTCATAGTGAAGGCTGCAGCGGTCCATAGCGAAGGCTGCAGTGGACAATAGTGAAGGCTGCAGTGGACAATAGTGAAGGCTGCAGTGGTCAATAGTGAAGGCTGCAGTGGTCCATAGTGAAGACTGCAGTGATCCATAGTGAAGGCTGCAGCAGTCCATATTGAAGGCTGCAGCGGTTAATAGTGAAGGCTGCAGCGGTCCATAGTAAAGACTGCAGTGATCATACTTTCATCAGTGCTGTCCAAATAGGAGTGGTTTTCTTCCTGCCTCTCCTTTCTGACCAACATGTACTCGCAACTAGCAATATCCTCCATCGTCCTGCATGGATAGACAATGGAGGACATTGCTAATGACCTGCGGGAGCATGCATTGTTAACAATGTAGTGTGTACAGTATATGCACAAAAATATACAGATGGTTGTTATCATGCAAATCATTAATGATATTTTCTAATGTGTACGCACCCTAAGTAGTACTGTTTGTATAGCTTAAACCAGGGGTCCTCATACTATTTTGCTCTGGGACCCCATTAGACAATAGAAATAATGACAAGACCCCAGCAAGTGACTGCAGAAGGTCATCACATCACGTGTGTAGTCAGCAGACCGCACATACATGGCAGCATTGTGGAGGCACAAAATGATGCGAGGAGTCTAAAATAACAGACAATTCAACAGATTTTTCAGACTGACTGAGATTAGAAATGTCATCAGCCTGGTGGTCAGCAACATGGAGTCGCAACCTCATGCTGAGAAAGTCGGTACCCACTTTGGGGCCAGGACCCACAGTTTGATAACTGCTGGTTTAAACAGATAGGGACATATATATAAAACTGGGATATAGCAATATTTGTCAAACATAATTGCAATGGTTACCAGTATTTACACTTTTGACCAGAAATAGAGCAAACATACTGTAGTTTAAAAGCAGATCCAATCACAATTGATATAGTCCCAGTCAATGGCAGAGCTTGTGAGCCCAATTGCAAAATATAATTTAGGCCCCACTCTTCCACCCCAACCCAAGATCGTAATATACAACACGGCTGTGGGTGACAGGGAAAGGAAGACTGTGACTGTGTAAGGCAGGGGGAGGCAGAGTGTGACAGGGGGCCAGATGTACTAAGCTTGAAAAGAGATACAATGGAGAGTGATAAACCACCAGCCAGTCAGCTCCTACCTGCCTTGTCACAGGCTGTGTTTAAAAAATGACAATTAGGAGCTGATTGGCTGCTGGTTTATCACTCTCCATTTTATCACTTTTCAAGCTTAGTACATCTGGCCCCTGTCACACTCTGCACTCCTGGCACTCAGTCAGACATACTCTGACAGTCCCAATTACACCGGTTGTGAGCAGGGCCGGCAAAGTAAATCTTGGTGGCCTGTACACTGATATTTCTGGGCCCCCCGCCCGTCAACCCCCCCTTCGCCCTTCAAACCCCCCCCCCCCTCCCCCTGGCATGCGGCCATGCCTGGCTCTCTCTGAGATGAGCTCCAGGCAGCTCTTTGCCTCCTTAGTCCACTCCTTACCTATACCATTGAGGATCCAGGGGGGCTTTTACACTTCAGTCTTCAACTGTGTAGTAGAATAGAATCTCCGTCCACAGGAAGACCACAGCAGCAGGGCAGGATTCCGAAGGCAGCCACCACAGTGCGGAACACAGATTATGTGTGCTGCGCATGCGCAGTAAGGTCAGTGACGCGGTGCGTAGTGCAGCATAGGAGACAGCCGACTCAGGCTCAACCTCCGAGTGCTGAGTGGCTGACCTGGACAGCGGGCGGACAGAGTGACAATCAGCACTGCGGCAGGTGGAGAGACCCGAGGGCGACGGCGCGCACAACACAAGTGAGTCGGCTGTACAGAGCCAGCCCAGCACAGACACCAGACTGCCGCGGCCCGGACCGTAGAAACAGGGTTAACACAGACAGGCCCATGCCGGGCTCTGGGCCCTTCAGATCACCGGGGCCCGTCACACATGTCCCCCTTGACCCCCCTGTCGCCGGCCCAGGTTGTGAGTTGCCTTTAATTCACAGACAGAAATAAATCAGAATAAAATGTACAGCTGTCTGTTAATTAGAGGCACCATGTGACTGTGACCATCAGCGCTCATAGGTGGCAGGGCTCCGCTAACAGTCTGGAACACACATAGTTCACAACTCTAAATTAGGCCCCGTAATCCTTATGACTGCAACATGTTTGCCCAATTAAATACAATTTCCAAAATCATTAGAGACCCAGCTTTTTTTTAAAAAAAGTAATGCTTAGTAAATTGTGGTCTGGTGTGTTTTAATTTATACTATAATACAAACCAAGGGTCAGATGTATCAAGCTTCAAAAAAATTAGCTCCTACTTGCCAGCTTCCACCTGGCAAGTAGGAGCTGATTGGCTGGCTGTTTATCACTTTCTATTTTATCACTTTTTGGAGCTTGATATATCTGGCCCTAAATGACTAATAATGATTGTATAACTAATTTTTGAACAGTTAAAGGGATATGTATTGTGCATAAATTAGACACTCCCTACTTACTGTATATCAACTGAAAATTTCTAAATATTTTCTATTACAGGCATTGTGATTTAGAGCTGAGCATAGGTGAACATTACATCATTTCAAGTGCTGTACTCTCAGCTGAAGATAAGGATACTCCCAGAGAAGAAATTTATTATATAATTGATAGCGCTCCAGGACAAGGAGAACTTCAGATAAAGGTTTAAACTGATTCACTTACATTTAATTGGACAATAAAAGTTTCTTCCCACTAATTAACCATATCATATTGTATATACCAAGTAAACTGCATATATGTATGGATATGTTTCAACCATCGCTGTGTATCTTGTATTCAGGAAGTTGCCAAAAGCAGATCTGTCTGTATTTAAATCAGTATATGATCTCCCGGCTCTCTCACTGCCCTGTCACTTCCATAGGCACACAGGGGTAAATTTACTGGCATTTGTATCTCAGTTTAAACTTGGCTTGGCTGGTTATGAATGTACACAATGTACTTTATTTATTTTTTGTAAATCCGGTATTTTACTAATCTGTGTTTGCTGGATTTGTGTTTTCTGATGGTGCACTCATTCTTGTTTGGCTGCTGGCAGCCTAAAGGTATCCATACATCTACAGATTGATTGTCAGATTGGGCTGGTTGGAACAAAAACCTGGTAATATCTGAATGACAGTTTTCCAGCATTTCAAAGCGAATGGTCAACTATCATTTGCTCTCATCCATTACCATTTTTGTTCCAACCAGCCCAATCTGACAATCGATCTGTAGATGTATGGCCAGCTTAACACCCCCGAACATGAAGACGGATGAGTGCAGTGCTTCTTTGTTTAACAGTTAACAAAAGGGTTAAATGTAAAGAAAAACAAACTGTGTGGGGTCCCTTCTCCTAAGCATAACCAGCCCTGGATTCTTGGAGGTGGTCCTGGTTACTAAAATACAGGGGAAAAAATTATTGAGATCCTCCTTTATTGAAAGAACCAACACCGGGCTCGAGTGACCTCAATTGACCTCAGTTATCCATGCAAACTGCTGGTTCCCTCCCATAGACTTCTATGATAATTTTTTTTAACATAGAAGTGTATGAGCTCTACTTTTGTGACAGCTCAGCCAATCAGGAAAGCACTACTACATGGTACACCCTGATTAGCTGGCTTGAATGCCCCGCATGCTCAAACTTGTAGTTCTCCATGTAGAAGCATGTATGTGAATCCTGCTCGGACCTGTAGTTCCACTGGTAAGACACAATATTAATTATATTTTTCATACTTGAATTCAATTAATCCACCACCCACAGCCCAGGAGTGGCAAGCATAGCATTAGGCTTCAGTCCGGGCCCATGGGTGCCCTGGAAGAGAAGGGCGGCACTTGCCCAGGTGACCTTAGCCAACTATTACCCACCAACTGAGACTAGTCAATCAATTTATCTAATAAAATCTGTGCAGGGTCATCTAAACAGTGGGTACTTATGTAGTATCTGGGCTGCCGATTTTTGGATTGTATGCCTTAAGTTAAGGCATACAATCCGATGCGATGCGATGCGATATCGCATCGCATCGCATCGCATACAACCAAATCGCATGCGATGCGATCCGATGCGATGGGCCCGATTTTTCACCTATTGCACCTAATTTTTAATTTAGGCTTTGGCACAGGTGGCAAAAATTGGGAGAAAGGGTATTTTAGGAGGTTAGGGAGGAGTAAAATGTGAGGGTGTTTGAGAGGAGAAAGTGCTGTTTTGAGAGAGGTGATTTTGGAGGAGATTTGGATACGGATATGGCTACAGCTTCCACGTCAGCAGCTGCGTCGTCGGCAAGGCTGTTTACATTGCCGCAGACTGAAGAAGCTGCTGTTCTTTTCCTGCAGCAACATGGCCTTCTGCCCACCACAGCCACCTGCGACAACGGGCATCCCATGCGCCTGAACATGGCTGATCAAAAGTGGCGGTGTTATATCAAGGCTTGCGGCAAGAAAAAAAGTGTTCGTGCTGCGCTATTTAGTCCTGGGTGCCGACTCCCTTTTGTCACAATTGTCCGTTTCATATATTTGTGGAGCCAGGAGTTGACATCAGTGGAGTTGTGTCAAAAGGAACTGAATCTGTCAATCAAGACAGTGGTCGCATATAATGCGTTTATGCGTCAGGCCTGTGAGCAGGATATTCTTGCTCAGCCGCAGCGCAAGATTGGAGGCCCAGGAAAAGTGGTCGAGGTGGATGAGACTCTTTTTGTCCGTCGTAAGTCCAATGTGGGCCGACTACTTCCCCAGCAATGGGTGTTCGGCGGTGTCTGCAGAGAGACTGGGCAATGCTTCATGCTGCCAGTTGCCCAGAGAGATGCTGCAACCCTGATGGCTGCTATTCAAGCTAACATCGAACCTGGGTCCACTGTGATGTCGGATTGCTGGCGAGCATACCGAACCACTGATTTGGAGGCGGCTGGCTACACTCATGCCAGGGTGAACCACCGTTTCAACTTTGTGGATCCAGAAAGTGGGGCACACACCCAGAACATAGAACGTTTATGGGGTTGTGTCAAGTGGAGGAATAAGTGCCATCGTGGAACAGCTCGCAGCAATCTGACCAGCTACATGACCGAATTTGTATGGCGCAAGTCCCTAGCTGGCGATGATGTATTTGGCCGTATCCTGCATGCCTTAACATTACTTAATAAGTCACATTAATTTGTTTGTTTGCTTTATTTTCTGTCACAAATATATCATTAATCCTTAACTACAGTTGTCATTAATGTGTCAGATGCAAGTGAGATTGAGTGAGATATGTGTTTTTCATACCCCTACTATCCAAGTGGGCATGGAGTTGGATATAAACCTGTGGCGAGCGCAGCGAGCCACCGAGCCCGAAGCGTGGCGAGCGCAGCGAGCCCCGCGAGGGGACGCAGATTTCTTAAACAGTATTCTGCGTCCCCTCGCGGGGCTCGCTGCGCTCGCCACGCTTCGGGCTCGGTGGCTCGCTACGCTCGCCACAGGTTTATATCCAACTCCATGCCCACTTGGATAGTAGGGGTATGAAAAGGACCCCTTTTTCCCATTGAATTACATGTTAAAATGGACCAAGTCTATTTTAACATGTAATTCAATGGGAAAAAGGGGTCCTTTTCATACCCCTACTATCCAAGTGGGCATGGAGTTGGATATAAACCTGTGGCGAGCGTAGCGAGCCACCGAGCCCGAAGCGTGGCGAGCGCAGCGAGCCCCGCGAGGGGACGCAGAATACTGTTTAAGAAATCTGCGTCCCCTCGCGGGGCTCGCTGCGCTCGCCACGCTTCGGGCTCGGTGGCTCGCTACGCTCGCCACAGGTTTATATCCAACTCCATGCCCACTTGGATAGTAGGGGTATGAAAAGGACCCCTTTTTCCCATTGAATTACATGTTAAAATGGACCAAGTCTATTTTAACATGTAATTCAATGGGAAAAAGGGGTCCTTTTCATACCCCTACTATCCAAGTGGGCATGGAGTTGGATATAAACCTGTGGCGAGCGTAGCGAGCCACCGAGCCCGAAGCGTGGCGAGCGCAGCGAGCCCCGCGAGGGGACGCAGAATACTGTTTAAGAAATCTGCGTCCCCTCGCGGGGCTCGCTGCGCTCGCCACGCTTCGGGCTCGGTGGCTCGCTACGCTCGCCACAGGTTTATATCCAACTCCATGCCCACTTGGATAGTAGGGGTATGAAAAGGACCCCTTTTTCCCATTGAATTACATGTTAAAATGGACCAAGTCTATTTTAACATGTAATTCAATGGGAAAAAGGGGTCCTTTTCATACCCCTACTATCCAAGTGGGCATGGAGTTGGATATAAACCTGTGGCGAGCGTAGCGAGCCACCGAGCCCGAAGCGTGGCGAGCGCAGCGAGCCCCGCGAGGGGACGCAGAATACTGTTTAAGAAATCTGCGTCCCCTCGCGGGGCTCGCTGCGCTCGCCACGCTTCGGGCTCGGTGGCTCGCTACGCTCGCCACAGGTTTATATCCAACTCCATGCCCACTTGGATAGTAGGGGTATGAAAAGGACCCATTTTTCCCATTGAATTCCATGTTAAAATGGACTCAGTCCATTTTAACATTGATTCCTATGGAAAAATCGGGTCATCGCATCGCATCGAATCGCATGGTCGCATGCGATGCGATGCGATCTCCCGATCCGACCCGATTTAGAAATCGGCAGCCCAGTTACTACATAAGTACCAAACAGTGTTCTAGGCACTGGACAAAGCAATGTACTGGTGCCCTAAATCACCCAATCGTGAGAATAAATAAAAATAAAATCATAGATTACCCCTCCTGCAGTCTTGCACTGTCTCTACACATGCTTCCATACAGTGAATGGCTTTCAGAACTTGGATTGATGGATAGCTCCAGCCATCCAGCCATCCGTTAAACCGCATGCTGACAGCTATTCAACGTCTGGTTGCAGGCTGAGGCAGGTGGAGAATGCAGGTAGAGAAAGCTGCCTGGCTGCTATGATTGTGTGTAATTTGCAGTCAGAGCAGCAGCATTCTCTGCCTGCTTCACAAAAAGCTCTTTAGGCACTGGACCAGGGGAGATGACACTCGGGCTGCCCCCCTGCTCCCCCCCCCCCCCTGTTTAAAGCTCCCTAGCTATCATGGCACCCTGAGCAGCTGCATCATATACGTTAGGCTGGCCCTGTCTTTGCGTATGTCCTTGCTAAAATAGCTTTGGAATCCTGATACCAGCAATATTGTTCGATGTGCTAAAATATATCACTGTGACCAAAGAATAATAACATAAGGCAGCTGCATTATCGGTATCAGTTATCAGTTATTTTGTTTCTATGCAGGGTAAATACTGGCTGCTTTATTTTCGCACTGCAATTTAGATTTCAGTTTGAACACACCCCACCCAAATCTAATTCTCTCTGCACTTGTTACATCTGCCCCACCTGCAGTGCACATAGTCTTGCCCATTTTGAGAACAAATTATCCCAGGGATCAAATCTGAATTAGGCCCATTGTTCGAAGTGATTTATTACTGCTTGCATTAGTTCACGTGCAATTTGCCATTTTACATTACTGGATATTATATGACCTTTTTTATAAGGCATGTTGCATTATTTGCATAACATCCTTTTAAATTACTTTGCAAGGGTAAAATTACTTTTCAATAATTACATGAGAGATATCAATACCCTATGATATTATTACTAGTAGTTCTTTTGTTTGTGACCCGTGCCATCCCAGAAGGGCACCTTATTTGCAAACAATGTAATTTCCTTCATATTTTGCCAAAAGCACACATAGGCCCACATAAAAGGTGTGCCCAAATGAAAAGGAGACTTTTGTAGGTAGGTAGGACAGTTTCCTGACCAGAGTACACCAACTCTAAATTGTTGTTTGACTGTGTTTGTTAATGTACTCAGAATATATATTTTCATTAAACACTATAAAGGGCATATTTTAAAACAATATTTCTATTATATTAACCATTTCCAGAGTGTCTTTATGTTTTTTCTTTAACATTCTGTTATTTGTGCCTGTATTATAAAAATATGTTATGTTTCTCTCTTTCCTGTCAGTGGTACTTTACATGTAGTGATTAAAAAATAGAACTGTCACTTTAAGTGTAAAAATGTGTTCAATTAAAGGAACATGACAAGTGGGTGAGCTTACAGACTGGAATGAAGTGCACTCAAGTGGATATTGATATGAACCTCATCAGATATGTTCACAAAGGATCAATTGGTTCAAATAATCAAGACAGCTTCTCTTTCCACTTGTGGGACAGCAAGAACAGATCACCCGAGCTGCAGTTCCATATTATGATCAAAGATATGAAGAAGGGTAAGATAGAAACATGTGTATGATAATTTGGACAAGTCAAAACCATAAAATCTGTCATGGCTAGTGTGGCCAAACCCGGGATCGGGATCTGCGGGATTCTGGGATTTGGCCCCAAAATCACTGGAGTTTCCAATCCCAGGATTTTGGGATTAGACTGCGCATGTGCATGGGACTTCTACCCAGGTCCTGACCAGGGTAGAACATGGGCATGACCTCGGTAGAGGACAGTGTAAACAGGTATGCCGAGTCATCCGACCCGGCTCCCGTTTACAGCAATGGGGGAAGCTCAACCTCCGGACCACAGCGTCCTGCGGACAACACGGAGGTTGGGCGGGTGGCGCACACAGCCTCCACTGCTGTCTTCTGTACTCAGCAGCGGGGGCAGGGAGGAGGTAAATGGATGCCTGTGTGCGGCATCAATTCACCTCATGGACAGGGGATGGGGGTACACAGGGGCTGCCCCGCAGTTTATCTTGGTGCTGGGAGTCCCGGCGCTTGGAGATGATGTAATCTCCAAGCGCCGCCCCCGTTTACACTGTGGGTCGGCACCGCAGTCTAAACGGTGCAAATCCTGGATCTGAACTGACTTGGAACCGTGTTTCAAATACCGGGTTGGATCCAGGATTTGGGTGTAAAAGGGGTATTAAAGAACACATTTGAAAGATATACTATGGAGACTATTTAGTAGTGAAATGATGTTTCAATAATATTTATTGCCAGTTATTTATATAGCACAGACATTGGGCCTAATTCCGACCCGTTCGCACGGCTGCTAATTTTCAGAGCGCTGCGATCAGGTATACGCCGTCCTGCCAGAGTGAAAAACCTTCCTTGTGCAAGCTTGTGAATTGCTTACTGTAGCACGGCTTCCAAAAATGTTGCAGGCCTGTGAATAACTGAAAATCCATTTGCAAGCCGCTCAACATTTAATGATTTCTTCAGTGTGTGCAGTCTGTGAGTAGCCCAGTACCTACTCATCTGCCATAGAAATAGGCTGTTCAGGGCCAGAGCTGATGTCACATGACTTCCCTTCAAATATAGGAATTAACCCGTGTGCATTTTACAAATGTGAATCTTTTACACGTACAATGATTGTAATGATTATTAAATAGATATTAAAGTATTTTTTTTTATTTTATTTTGGGCCTTCCTAAATTACACCGGTACTTGTGTAGTTTGTAAACTATCTAAAATAAAGTAACTTAACTCCATGCCAACGTGGATAGTTCATACCCCCACTATACATGTTGGCATGGAGTTGATTTTAGAGCGTAGCGAGCCACCGAGCCCGCAGCGTGGGCGAGTGAAGCGAGCCCCGCAAGGGGACTCAGACGCACGGTGCCAGCATAAACTACACAAGTACCATTATACCCCTTTTACACCAAAAAACCCAGATCCGACCCGGCATTTTGAACACAGATCCAAGCCAGGTCGAATCCGGGATTGTCACCATTTACACTGCGGTGCCTAACCGCAGTGTAGACGGAGGCGGAGCTTGGACATGACATCATCTCCAGGCGCCGGGACCGCAATCACCCCCGCTGAGACGGGGGCAGAACAGCCCTCGTCCGGCAAGTGAATGGATGCCGAACACCAGCATCCATTCACCTCCTCCGCTGCTGTCTGCAGAGTACAGCAGACAGCAGCGGAGGCTGTGTGTGCCCCCCTATTGATGTAAACAGGAGCCAGGTCGGATGACCCTGCGTACCCGTTTACACTGCCCTCTACCCAGGTCCTAGCCGTGTTCAACCCAGGTCAGGACCTGGGTAGAAGTCCCGTGCAAAGGGACATGGTGTGACCCATTTACACCGCCGCTGACCCAGGTCTGACCCGCCGCTGACCCGGGTTTTTGCGGCGGTGTAAAAGGGGTATAAGTCTCTAATTGTTCTGGTGGAGTATCCTCCTATCTTGGGTCGATCTTTTCATTATTTCATTGTAAATATTTGTCATTTATGATTTGTATACAATACAAAATGGTGCCTTTGCAAATGCTTCCTTCAGCAGTGGAAAAGTTAGCTCACACCTGCTTCAAAACAAATGGATAAAGAAGGATGCTGTCAGCTTGTTCACAGCTTGTTATTGAATCTCTCCTTTTATAAATCGATGGCTGTACAAATCCACATATCACGATAGATAGCAATGCTACTTATGCAAATAGCACATGTTGGTAAATGCATGTAATTTATTATATAGATTGCTATGATGTCCTCAGTGATCATTTTTTATCCACCATTAGGAGACATTGCAATATTTGTGAAAACACTTCATGTATCAAGGGGAGACAGGGTCATCTTAAGTACTAATGTCCTTCTGGCTACTGATGGCACTGATAAACCAGAAGATCTGCTCTACTTGCTCTCCTCGCCGCCTCAGTACGGGCAGATTGAATATGTTAACCATCCTGGAATTCCCATAACAAGCTTCAGTCAGATGGATGTGGCTGCTCAGACTGTCTGCTATGTCCACAATGGCAAAGCTGCAGCTGCTGCTGATATGTTCAAGTAGGTGTCTGGATGGCAAGCCTCCCCTGTCTGTCTTTTCTTTCAAAGCTAACAGATGATTTATTGACCTAATCTCTCCAGTGCCAGGAGACCACTTGGTAGCCTGGCATTTCTTGGCACCAAAAAAAGCACATGAAGTGTTTTTTAATCTATATTTATTTTAAAGCTTTAGGTCTTGTCCAAAATCATCTTCTTACAGTTTAATGCTTCATAAGGTTTCGTTTAAAATCCATTTATTTATATTACATATATATGGATCTTAGACACAATGGTCAAATATTTTAATTCATAATGTAATAATCACTGCACTATAGTTAGCCCTACATTGCTGTTTTATCTGCCACAGATTTATTACTAACCATATTATTATTATTATATGCATATCAATTGTAGTTATTAAAGCTGGGGATAAATACGCATTTAGATTCATACATTGTTCATACATGTTCACATAGTCATATAAAATATATATATATATATATATATATATATATATATATATATATATACACACAGGTTGAGTATCCCTTATCCGAAATGCTCGGGACCCCGAACATTCCGAATAAGGGATTTTTCCGGTTTTTGGAATATATATTTTTTAAACATACTTACCTGTCCCCTGGTGGGTCCCCGATGGTCCCTTGGCATCCATGGAATCCTCTGGCGTCCACGGCAGGCCTTCAGCTTCATCTCCGGCGTCTCCAGCGGTCCCAGGAGTGCATTGTGCGAGGTCCCAGCCTGGGAACTAGCGCAATGCACTCCTGGAACCGCTGGAGACGCCGGAGATGAAGCTGAAGGCCTGCCGTGGACGCTGGGGGACTAGGTAAGTATAAAAAAAGGGTCGGGGGGGGGGGGGGTGGTTTGAACTATTAAAAAAAAACACGGTTTTTGGAATAATTCGGATACCGGATACTCAACCTGTGTATATATATATGTGTGTGTATATATATATATATATATATATATATATATATATATATATATATATATATATAGACTTTTGGTTTGCAGGATGGCACTCTAAATAGAAAAAAATCCCGGTGCCAGGAACATAAAGTTTTAGAACATGAAAAGCACTTACCCCCCTTGGTTGTAGAAGGATAGGAACCGGCACACGGGTGTATAGTGAAGAAAAGTTGATTTATTGTACAAACATGATTGCACACAATGACAGCTGTACACCTGACAGCTGTTTCAACCGAAATAAACGGTTTTCATCAGAGGTTTATTTTGGGTGAAACAGGTGTACAGCTGTCGTTGTGTGCAATCATGTTTGTACAATAAATCAACTTTTCTTCACCATACTCCCGTGTGCCGGTTCCTATCCTTCTACAACCAAGGGGGTAAGTGCTTTATATATATATATATATATATATATATATATATATATATATATATATATATATATATATTGCTAACTACTCCTCACCTCTATGCGCAGAAGTACCATGAGAGACCACTAAAGGCCACTCAACAGACCAAATTACTGCTTTGTGTGCTAAAAGATGTTCTAACAGAAAGTTAAAGCAATTTTTGCAGGGACACTGATCTGTTTCAAACTTGCTGGATATGGAGAGAGGGAGCTGTGAAGACAGATATTGGAGCAGGCTTGCCTACCCTCCCGGAATGGCCGTGAGTTTCCCGAAAATTGGGTCCCCCTACCAGCCCCCCGGGATGGTTGGCAAGGCTCCAAGTCTAAATTTTCTAGGAGCCCAGGCATCCCCTTTCCCGCAACTACAAATGCTGGAATTCGCGCTGTACCGGGGAAGGGGCGGGGCTAAAATTATGAAAATTGTGGGTTTTTTTGCTGCATTTAAGCCCTGCCCCCTCTTCGCGGACCCGCGAATCACTGCGTTTTTGTGGAATGGGGGTGGGGCTTCATGACATCAGCCTCTCCCCTGCATCCTCCACCATGTCTGTTAAGGCTTCTCCCGGAGAGGAAATCTAAAATGTAGGCAACTATGTATTGGAGATTGGAGCAGAAAGGGACTGAGGTGGGGTGGAGAATTTGTGGGCTAAAAACAGTAAGAGATCAAAGTTAAAATAAAACGGTCACAGCTCAAAGCAAAAGTAAAAAACGGTCACAGCTCAAAGTGAAAGTACATTGCAAAAGCCGTCATTTTGATAGCCTTTTAACTAGTTCATTAATCATTTTCAAGAAGCAGTACAAAAATCAACTTTGATTGTTCTTAGCAATCATAAATGTGACGTGGTCATATTAATATATTTACCTTCAAGCATCCATAAATGGAAGCGAGCAAAAATGTTAAAAAAAAACACAGAAATTGTTGATGATAAATGCTACATAAATCTTGATTGCCTGAAGCTACAGCAATATCTTGTATTCTGTAGTCTCTAAAGAGCTTGTGCTTCCCAAAGACCAGACCATAGAGCCCACCTTACCAGCTGGGAAACTCAAACATATTTGAGACAATTTCATGTTAATGAATTTTAGTTAGCACATAAATATCAATGCAGTTAGGATGCAGGATCTGTATTTTTCACTAGCCGGCCCTATAAAATCAATGCTCCTTGTTAATCCCAGTCATTTGCAATTTATAACGTCAGTATTTAATTTTATTTTTCATTCTAGCTAATAATAAAAGCATGGCACATTTATTATGCTATAAAAAAGCAAGGGACATTGAGCTTTGAGGTCCCATGTTAATAGTCCTTTAAGAATTAATAACCAAAAATTGGACACATAAACCATGAATGCTAATGAGTGTTTTCAGTAGCCCCTGCATCTGGTGGCGGGATGGGCGCACCTGGTGTTACAGTGTTATCTCACAGGAGATTGTCACTGGTCCAAGTCAGTGATATAAAGCCAGTATGGACAGGCTGTTTTAAAATGAAAATATAATTAGGATGCCTAAAACAAAGACTTGTTAATTTTTGAAACTCTTTTAATTAACATTTCTTGCTGTTAAAAATCTGGCAGAAACCCCTATGTCTGTTAACCTGGTGTTCTTCCCTTGGCTGTTTTCGGTAGAAGGCCAGAACAGCCGGGGCAACATCAATTTATGCGTGTCTGAGTACAGATTTTATGTTCCACTATTGCACTTTCTGTGAGTCAGAAATATTACTATGTATTGTCTGATGCTTCTGGGCTGGAAGAAGAATGTGGCACTTCTTGTTTGGGCAGATGACACCGAGTGATTAGCAACCCCTGACATCAGGTGCCGGCAGCGGTATGCCAAGTACAGACGCAAATGTCCTCCATTTTGACACGCTGCCTTGATTCTGCATAGAATTGGAACTATTTACTGCTCCTGTGCTTTTTTTCCTCCTCTTTATCTTTTCAAATTCCATGACAGATGGCAGCCTCTGTAGCCAGATTCATCACCATGGAGCTGCAGGCAGCACAGAGGATCTGTAATGTTCCATTGAATATGTGGACCCTGCTGAGTACCAAAGACTTTCACTCTCAGATATTAACTGTTTCAGCTAAGGCAGTTATTTCTGTGAGTTACGTCTAGTTCTGTCTATGAATTTATGGAACACTGCACTGAAGAAAGTCATCTCTCTTTCTTGTTTTGCCACAAGCCAGAAATTATTTGGCAGTTGGCAAAATTGAAATTTAAAATTCAAATCAGTTTATTTTAACATTGACGGCAACAAAACAGATCTATTTGTTTATTTTTGTCTCAAAGCTCTCAAAATGAACACGGCTCATCACCTCATATAACGGTAATTGAATATCATTTTTTTGGGGGGGGGGGGAAACACTTGGCAAATACCTTTTTTGGTGAGGAGGTTGTACAGTATATGTATGTTCTGGCATAGGTTAATAAGGCTCCCTCTCAGAAAGAAAAATTTAAATTGTAGCCCACAGACTAAGAGGTAAATGTACTAAGATGGGTGTGCTATTGAAGATAGGGTGTTGCTATAGGCAACCAATCAGATTCTATCTATTATTTTCTAGAAGTTGCTTCATGAATAAGTAGAATAATCTGATTGGTTGCTATGGGCAGCATCCAATCTTCAATAGAACTCCCATCTTAGTAAATTTACCATTAAAATGGCTAGCAACATCTGAAGACAGCCTGCTTTTCAGAGCTTAATAAATTGGAGAAGTCTGCTCTGCTGTGCCAATTAAAGGGGTCTCCAGTATCCTGACTTACTGATACTGCTTTCATATTGCAGAAATGGGTAATGACACGGTATTCTGAAATGGGACTTTAAAACGGGTCTGAGCCTTGAGACCTTTCACATTGCAGGTGAAAACCGTTTTAAAAATCATTTAATACCATTCAAACATTCAACCCGTTTAACCCCCAAGGGACACGTTTCAAGCCATTGAAATAGAGCCATTTACACTGCCTAAAAAACGGCTTTAAATGTGTAGGACTCTGCTTTTTAACCGTGTTGAAATACCGGTTAACTTTAACCGGTAAATCAACTCTGGCACTTTCACATTGCAGCCTTAAACGTTTTAAAATGGAAAAAAACGGCAATATACCGTTTTAAAAGTGCGATGTGAAAGGGGTATTAGCCGAGCACAGGAAATATCAGAAACTGCTGTTTGACTGTTGAATTTTATAAATAAGCCCATCACACATTACAAACAACTATACTAATGGATATTTCTCTATAGTGTCAGAAGAAGCCAATGCTTTGGTATGAATAATTTGATATTTTAAATTGAAAAAGATCCCTGTAAGCAACCACACTGGTAAAACGTATGAGTGTCAGCCTGAGTGTTAGGACAAGGATAAACAAAGACCTATGCCAATGAAATATTGGGTAAATGCAGATAAAACATATAAATATGTGGGTAGAATGGTTGAATTGCTGGCTTAATGCATTGAGTTTTAGGGTTTGATTCGCTCCATAGCTCTGTGTGGAGAAGATTCCTACACTGCTATATTGGTTTCCATTGGGTATTCTGGTTTCTCCCCACAATCAAAATATATGCTGGTAGATTATTTAGGTCCTGACAACAAATTTTCTTTGTGAAGCACTGTAGAATATGTGTGCAGTATATAAATAACTAACAGCAAATAAAATATATACATAGTTAACGTTGTGATATAATTTTATATTCAAATTAAGAGAACATTACATAGACATATTAAAATGGCAAGCCAAAGGATGGTTTTACTGCTATAAAATCAGAAAATGTATTACAATTTAGTACTTAGAATTTAGTGACTTTCACTGGGTGACAAGAAACCTTCTGCACATATTGTACCATGCCTGCTCACCCACAACTGTCACAATTCTCTAATGTCTCATTTAGAATTTTCAGCTAAATGCTAGAACCCAGATACTAAGCGCCTGCATGCTGGATCTACTTTCCACTCCAAAAGCTGCATGAAAAAACAATAGTGAAGAAAGCACCAATCATCTCCAAAGATTCATTTGAAATCAGGGCAATCAGAACCAGTTAAGTAGTTCTGGTGACCAACATTGTCATTAGAGTGTATATGCACTTACCCACAGGCATCCATAAATGGTACGGCTTGGACAGAGGTGCTTTAACAGAGTACATGGTCCTTGTACAGTCTCTGGGTGGCCCCTCGTCTTCCCAGTACAGAAGGTTCTGGCATTGTGCCTAAGTCTATTGCACATGCACAGGTCTCCAGAAACATGGAGTTTAGTAAAGAATGTTGTGTTTAGATTCTCAGCCCTTTAGCCTATAATCTATAATATATATGTCTAGTGTCCATGTATCCATGAAACACTGCCATCTTTTGGCAGCAAGGGAAACTATATCTACTAGCTTTGGAAGCATTTGCTTTGAGTGGGCTTACACTGCCATCTGTTGGCAGCAAGTGAAACTACATCTACTAGCTTTCAAAGCATTAGTTTTGAGCAGGCTTACTAGTATAGGATATACAGTATATAGTGCTGATCATTAACTAGTAAGCCTGCTCGAAGCAAATGCCTCAAAAGTTAATCTGCTACCTTGTGATTGCCTCTGTGTTCGTTCATGTGTGAGAGAGAGAAAGAGATGGAGTTTCACTCGCTGCCAACAGATGCCAGGGTTTTCAGAGACACACAATCAGACACTAGACATATATATTGATTATACTGTATTATATATATAGTATCCAGTGTATAAAGAGACCAAATTGTAAATATATTTCCAGATGTCTTCTCCTGACCTGCCAGACTTGAGCTACTGTATGTAAAGTTGCCTACATCCATGAAAAACAGGTTAGCCCTAGTACTGTTAGAACTGACACTCTATATGTATGATGTATCACATGCACTGCACAGAAATAGACAAATAAAGAACTTGTCCATAGCAACCAATCAGCTTTGAGGGAGCATTTTTCAAGTACATTCTATAAAACTGTAGGTATAAGTTGATTGGTTGCTTTGGACAATTTCTCCTCTCTTTTCACTGTTTGAAATATCAACTTCTTAAGTCTGAAGGGGAGATTTATGGGCTTTGACAACTGTCCTAATTATACTACAATACAAAATGATCAAAAGTCAATTAGAATTTACGAAGAAAAAAAATTGTCACTTTCTGACATTACACAGAACATAACAAAAATACACGAGGTAAGCATAGTTATGGAAAAGCCTTTCAGTAAAGGTATGTTATTATTTCTTTTGTGTAGATGGTGAAAAAGGAAATCTTACTGAAGGCTCCCTTGCCTTTTTTTTCCAGATTCCTTGTCAGTAATGGGCTGCGAACAAAACATGGTATCTTGGACATTGCAGTGGAGATGGTAGACAGAATTCTTCCAACATTATCCAAGAATTATGGTCTCAGACAAGGCAAAGGATCAATGGCGGTGATCTTGCCAGAAACCCTTCACGCAACAGACCCAGATACTTCTGTGGAGAATATTACATTTTTGCTGGTGGATCCACCTCAATATGGGCAATTGTATCTGAGAGGTGTACCCCTGCAGCAGAGCAACTTTACACAGAAAGATATTGATAACATGGATGTTGCCTACAGACATGGAGGACAAGATGCTCAGATTGACAAGTTCACATTTGTTGTTACGGATAAGACAAATCAAGGCTTCATAGTTAATGGAAAGGTTCAGTCTGAGCCAATATCATTCATAATACAAGTAAGTTTTATGATATAAGTTAAAATCATTTGATTATCTACAGAAGTGGAAAAACATAAATCACCTTAATGAACCTGAAATGCATGTACAAATGTTTAACCGAAAGGCAGCCTGCCTTTACTGGGAGTGCACATTACACTGCCTGTGTATGCAGGCTCGGACTGGCCTGGCAGGGAACCGGGGAAAACCCCTGGTGGGCCCCGGTGATTTTGGCCCCCGCCCACTTGTTTAGGGGGTGAGGCTATCGCTCTTTATTTCCCCCCGCCACCACAATAGCAATATCCCGGCGGCTGCAAGCAGGGCAGAGGAGCCGCTTGCCTGGGACCCTGTCACACTGTCATGACATCAGACGCCACACGCCACTCCACAGTTGTCCCGAGACTCCCGACTCCCGCCGGTGCAGCACAGGACTCTGCACAGGATGGGAGCAGCTGCCACCAGGGCCCCAAACACAGATCATGAAGCCCCCTTGGCATTGAGCATGAAGCCCCCTTGGCATCGTGCATGAAGCACCCTTGGCATAGAGCAAGAACCCCTAGCAATGAGCACATAGGTACGTGGCACTTATGTGTCAAATATGTAATGGGCATAATGTTTTGTTATATAGTATGTAATGGGCATTATGGTGTGTGGCCTTATGTGTAATTGGCATTACGGCATGTTGATTTATGTGTAATGGGTATTATGGAGTGTGGTCTAAAGTGTAATACCACGCCCCATTTTGTAATGCCACGCCTCTGTCCCATGAGGCCACACCCCTTTTCCCCGTGCAAAGGTCCCCCCTACTTGTGAATTTGGATTTGGGACCACCCATTACCGTAATTCTAGATTCGCCTATGGGGGGGGGCCTATGTGCTGTACTATTATCTGAGTGGGGGACCTATGTAATGTACTATATGGGGGGCCTATGTGCTGTACTATTATCTGTGTGTGGAGTACCTATGTGCTTTATTATCTGGGGGGCTATTTGCTGTATTATCTGTGGGACCTATGTGCTTTATTATCAGGGTGGGGGATTTACTGATCAGATGTCACACACCTGCGATTTTGGCCCGATTTTACCCGATTATCGGCCAAAAGTGCCGAAATTGGATGAAATTGGCCCAAAATTGCATAGTGTATAGCCACTCCTCTCTGGTCAGGTGGCCACACCCCTTCAAAAACACCACGTCCCTTTGTGGGCCCCTGTGAGTGCATTTTCCTGGTGGGCCCTTCATGCCCCAGTCCGACACTGTGTGTATGGTCTCTTAGAAACCATATTGATGTGTTATACTTGTGTTTCAAATGCATGTAGAATGCTGTAATGCAGTGGTCTCCAACCTTAATTGGGTGTGATCTACTCGAGACAAAATAAACCTGAAGAGTTACAAAAATTTAAAAGAAATTAAAAACAAAAAACAAAAAATGCCTTACACATTCTGCCACTAACCGTAATACACTGTAATGCCCCTGATACATTATGCCACACACTGCAATACCCCTGACACAAAATTCCATACACCACAATGCCCTTGACTCAATATGCCGCACACCGCAATGCCCCTGACACAATATGCCATATACTTCTAATAAATTTTAAATTACCTATTCATGGCCAGGGGTGCAATGTTAATTGTCAGTGGTCAATATTTATTGCTAGGGTTTAATGTTCACTGGCAAAGGTCAATGCTCGTTGCCATGAGTCAATGCACATTATAAAGGGTCAATGCTTGTTGCCCAAGGTTAATGCTCATTGCCACAAAGTTGCATGGTAGAAGATGCACCTTTCTCCATGTGGAATCAGTGCTAAACATTTCTGGCACTCCTGGGTAAGGCTGCAAGGGAAGATGGCAGGTGGAGGAGGGGGATGGGCAGGTGGAGGAGAGCATACCTCCCAACATGACCCATTCCAGGAGGGACAAAATGTTCTGTTCCTAGAATTCCTTGCCAGTGGCAGTTGCAAAAGAGGGGCTTTAGCACAGTGCAAAGTTCAAATAGGGGAGCCATACAAACTGCCAGTGAGTCCTGGATTGTAATGTTTGGCAGTGTTTGAGGTGGCAGTTGGTGTGGCTCCCCTATTTGTATTTTGAACTATTCTACAAACCCACATCTGCAACTGCAATTGCAAAGGAAGCCCAGGAACAAAGCATTTTGGCCCTTCTAGAATGGGTCATGTTGGGAGGTATGGGAGAGGGAAAGACGGAGTGGTCGAGCTACCCGGATCATTGTGCAAGCTACCAGTAGTTCGCAAGCAACGGTTTGGTGGCCAAGGCTGCAATTTACTGCACAAAGCCTAAATAGTTTTCTACAGTACTTTCAGATTATTGGATATTACTATATAAGTGCCCGGAGTCCTATTGGAGAAAGAACGCTATATAAATAAAATGTATTATTCTTATTAATATTATTATTATATTGAAGTAATGACGTTTTTATTTTTTTTATCATAAAACAAAGCATATATCGCATTAATGCAAAGGTATGTTTACCAAACTCAAAATGACTTTAAAACTAAAACATGTTTATATGATGCAGCCATGTTCAAATCCTGTATGATGATTAGTGAGCCATGAAAATAGCTCACATAGCACTTTATGATACAATGTTATCTTAAGTTAATATCAATGAGACATTTCAAACGTGACAAACTTAAACTGTAGTCATATCTGTGGTGGCAATCAGGACACTATGCACAGGGGCTGATTGGCAACACAATCCGGCCCGGGAGCATACACGAAGCAGGGCCTCTGTGCGCTCGCTACTCCCGGGGGGGCGGTGGTTCTGGTGTGCGCGCTACTGTGTGTGTGTGTATGGGGGGGGGGGGGGTAGAGTTGTAGCTCCATCTGAACCTGTATGTTAACCTGGCTCCGAGGCATTTGTGCAAAACAGAATGCACTTTTCTTTTTTATGTGAGTTTCACCAGGAACTTTCATTTTCAATTACTTATGATCTAATCTGTTTTTAAATATATTTTCTTAGGTTGATTTTCCAGATAGCACAATCCCTAGAATTGTGCACATTAATTGTGCTACTAAAGTTCAGTTCCTAAGTGATGGTCGATATGGAATCTACATAACATCTAGGGAGCTAAAGGCTAATGATCCAGGGACAGAGGAGGAAAACATTGTCTTTAAGATATTAAGTGGTCCTCAGAAAAATTACTTGGAAAATGTTACCTCAGGTAAGTACAGTAGAAGTGTCTTTCATATGGTCACAGAAATTCTGTGACTTCTATGTTTTTTATAATTCTGGAAAGTTGTTTCACTATACAACAAAACTTGTATACCCCTTTCACACTGCACTTGTTAAACGGTACATTGCTGTTTTTTTCCCACTTCAAAACGTTTAAGGCTGCAGTGGGAAAGCGCCAGAGTTGATTTACCGGTTAAAGATAACTGGTATTTCAACACGTTTAAAAAGCAGAGTCCTGCACGTTTCAGAGCCATTTTTTATGTAGTGAGAATGGCTATGAAACGGTATTTAGTAAAAACAACAGATTACAGACCTGTGATAGGCTGTCCCCTGCATTCTGCCTTGAAACGTGTTCAAGGGATTAAACGGGTTGACTCTATTTAAAATGGTAATCTACTGCAATGTGAAGGCTCATTCCCGTTTTAAATACAGTTTAAAAATACCGGTTCTTTAAACGTTTTGGCAGTGTGAAAGCGGTATTAAAGTAGAAGAAAAAGGATTGAAGTATCCAGGTGTGTTTACCTCAACAGATCTGCGTTCATCAAGGAGGAATGGACAAAGGGCCATTACTATTGCACGAATTGAAGTGATTGTTTAACTGCACACTGGAGAAATTAGAGCTTTGTGGGCCCCAAGTACTTTTCTGCAGTAGTTCATTTTATGCCCCATAATAGTGCATAGTTCATTTTCTGATCCACAGTAGTACCCTAGTTAATATTATGCCCCAAAGAAGTGCAATAGTTTATTTTGGAACCATATTAGCTCCCTGAATTATATGTCACATGGTAGGGCTGCCAGTACACTTTACGCCACACAGTATTCCCAATTGACAATTTTCCACATTTCAGTGCCCCGCTTTTCCGCTCCACATTAGAGTGCCCACCAGTTCAAGTTATACTATGTTGCAATGCCCTAGTTTATATTATGCCATACTATAGTTCCCTCCTTTTCATAATGCACTTCATTGGAGTGCAAGTGCTCCATAATGTAACACACTATTTCCCCTCCATATAGTGTGCATATGGTATGCAAAATACCAGAGAGTAAATGGAAAGGAGAACATCTATTTATACATTTTGCCTACCAGATAGTAAATCATCGATAATCATTCCTCTACATTGTTGTGTAGGGATCCATTTCTCCACAAACAATTTTAGCATATAGAAAAAATGAACACAAATAAATTAAAATACTGTACCATAAAAGCATATAAATACATCATAAAAATATAAATAAACACTCCTTGGATACCAATCAAATAATGTGTATATAAGATGTAAATGCAAATCAGGGCTTATCACAAAAATCACAGTCCCAGAAAACTCTGCACTTTTGGATGTCCCAAATGAATACACACGATTGGCTGGACCCACCAGCAGCATGAAGCAACTAAGCGGTTTGCCAGGCGCATCTGTTGTATAATATATTTTCACACAAATCCTTATTTGGACTGGTGCACTGGGATATTATGTGGGTTTAGCAGTCTGACAAGAACGGAAATGTGGAGATCAGTTTCCTAATGAAATTTAACCCAACAAGGATCAATATATACCATTACATTTTCAGTCCAAATAGTACCAATGTAGAATGGAATGGATAGAAGGAATAGAATAGAATAGATAGATAGATAGATAGATAGATAGATATTTGAACCCAACTAATCATCTCTTCTCTTATTAGGTAGAATTATTAAAGAACAATTCACTCAAAAGGATTTAAGCAGCAAATCTGTATTGTATATTATAAACCCAGCACTTGATGTATATCACGATACTGTGGAATTTCAAGTTACAGATCCAGCTGGAAACAAAGCTGCGCCTCAAGTGTAAGTCATGATAGATTCAAATATTCACCGTTGGGAAATAATCTGCATGTGCAATTGGACATTTTCATTAGTCTGTATTACATTTTGTTTTCCATTAACAAATCAGAATGTTCTGATCCCTTATTTTATCTCACTTTCATCTTGACCATTGAGTGCAGCCACATGATGTCTTTCTGTTGCTAGTGGATTAGGTCTGGATGAAAATCCAATTTTTTTGTCGATTTGCAAATTTTTCAAAATTAAGAATTTAAATGATGTGAATGGTTTTTATATACTTTTTTGGTACAGTGGGCCCCTGGTGAAGATCAGAAAGTAATGATAGATTAGTAGTGGCTCCAGTTGATTAGTAACCAGGGATGCGCTACTCTGAATCTCCAGTGGGTGATAGCTATTATCCATTTTTTTTAGTAATTATGAGCCATTCACAAATTTGTAAAAAGATACATTTCTGAAAAACTGAATTTTAGAATTGTCACAAGTTATATGTCTATCTCTATTTTCTACATATACCAGTCGTTTCAAGTTGACAATGATCCGAGCTATAGCTTTCATATTATGCTGCAGATTCCCAGGCTCTATAATGTTCTAAACTGGATCTAAACATTATTTACAATGTTTTAAATTAACTCCTATCCAGCTGTTGTACTCAGCCATGTTACCTAAAGTTCACCAGCAGATGTCCCTCTTGTTCTACATTTCAGCACCATTGCTTATAGGGTAGAGCGAAACTGTTAGCGTACGAGTCCTTTGGAATGATCGTGTGTACACTGTTACCTTAATGGGATACCTAGAAGTATCTGCTAAAATCTTTTCAACCACAAAAATACAATTTCAGTTATAATATAAACAACCACAAAAGACCTCAATTGGCTTTTTGCTGCTTAAGCACATTTAGTATGGACAGAAAAGCATTTAAATGTACAGTGCTAACAGTACAAACAAATGTACAGTACAATGGCCCTTATTCTGATTGACGCGGACTTTACCGCATACTTTCGGATCGCGTCTTTACGGCGTCTGCGCATGCGTGGAGAACGCAACGCGCATGTGTCACGCCTTGACTCCGTACCTGTTCGGCCAAATCCCGTCCAAAACTGTTCCCCGCAATCAGTCGGGAAATATGGGCGTATTATGGGCGTCATGCGGAATGACACATGGGCGTAGTTTCAAAGTGGGCAAAACGGGGCGGAAACATGGGCGGACACGGGGGAGTACACTTATGTTGGGGGGCGTACATTCGGATACCACTCCGAATGCACGCGATCAAAAAGGGAAGAAATGTGCGGTGTCCACAAGTGTACTATTGCTTTGCGGACACCACTCTACCATGCGGTAGGCGAACGTACGCCTAATGACTACAAGCATTAACACCTGAACCCAATAGAATCGACTCCTTTACTCATTACTCACTAATAGGACGCTTGTCAGTGCTTTAATTGAAACCATTGCTGCTTCAAGGAAACCGTACTAATCCCCCACATATGCTGTACTTGTCACACACTTTAAAACTGCTAACAATGGACATGACTGAATATTAATACTAGCAATACAGAAGATATATAATAGTGGGTTGTTTGGCGTAAATACTCCGCTTACGTGCGGTAGCACCGCTTGGCTCCCGGTCGGATGCGGTATTTCCGAGCATACTCTGTAATACTCTGTAATACCGTGCAGAATCTGAGTGTTTCTCCCGCACACGCATGGTTTGTATGTCGTCCGTAAACACGCCCTGTTCTTAAAGAGTGAGTCCGTCCGAATGCGGAGGACACGTGGGCGTTTCTACGGACGATGGCCGCATGCGGCAAAACACCGTGGCGTGCGGACCGCTCCGTAAGAATGCGGGAATATCCGCACCGATCAGAATAAGGGCCAATGTTCTGTCTAGCCCATTTGTGCACCCAGGGAGCAAATCTGCACTTTAACACATATCTCTGAATATCTAATTATTTATCTGTGTATTGTATATAATATAAATCTGTATATTATTACACAAGACATCTGAACATATGGGTGAGGATTTTTAGGTAGACAGTTAGATAGACAGTCAAAAGGTCAACTTACAAAAGTCACAATCAGTAGGTCAACAGGGTCAAATGGTCGACCTGGGAAAGGTCGGCAGGGTCAAAAGGTCAACCTGGGAAAGGTCAGCAGGGTCAAAAGGTCAATAGAGTCAAAATGTCAACATAAAAAGACATGAGTTTTCAAATTTCTTTGGTGTCAATGTTAACAACTGTCGACATGGACCACCAATTAGTTTAGCGCGTACCCTCGCATGGCTGCGCTTGGCACACTATTATATTCTCCCTCTACGAAGTAAGAACACGCTAAATTAAAAACTCATGTGGATCTTGTTATGTGTCTACCTTTTTCATGTCAACATTTTGTTCCTGTCGACCTATTGTATGTTGACCTTTTTGATGTTGACCTTTTGAGCCTGTCGACTTTTTGACCTTGTCTACATATTACATGTTGACCATTTGGGGTAGACCTATTGACTGTCTATCAAAACACTGTAGATCTTGTAAGCATAACCAGAAAATATATACTTTTATAGCTTTGCATTTAGGACCTTATTCTAGTTCACGTGTAGAGAATTTCCCAGCGCTGCGTGTGGTTTTAATGCTGCTCGCACAGCCGCCCGCCCCCCACCCCTGGCTCGGCAAGTTCCCCGAATGGCTATTTTGCAGAAACATCCATTCGCAGCCTTGGGTGAAAGGACCAAATCATTTGATGGTCACCAACCATCGAAAGATTTGGAATGAGTACGCAAAACGAAGACACTCTCAGGTGCCTTAGTTTTGCGTGTTCCTTGTACGGGAACAGGGTGGGCAGCTGACATCCGGTGATGTCAGCTGCCCGCCCCGGCAGCCGCATCACTGCCTAATTTTCATGGGAACGCCCAGCCTCACCACTGCCCAAATTAGCAGTTTGCCGTGCCTGCTCGCACCAAGCGTATGCACTTGTGTAGAATTGCACATGAGCCAAAATGCGAACGTGCGGGGGACCTAGCTGATTAAAATATGGCCCTAAATTTGAGTGCAACAATCATTGTATATTTTAAATGGTAGGAACAACTCAAATCTCAAAGCATATCTTTTGTCTATGAGTTACAGTGTGAAACCCATTCTATAATGTAATACTACATACCTCCCAACTTCAGGTGGCTCGGAAGAGGGATAGTCGCGCGGCTATAAAGGGCCGTGGCCTATGAACAGAGGGCGTGACCTCGTGGGGCTGCCATGGCCTCAAGGCCAAGCACCCTGGTTTCGCCCTCTGCATCGCTGTTGTTCCCCCAGAACAGTGTCTATTCCCTTCAGACTGGGGGGACTCCCAACTGCACGGTGCCTCACGCATATGCCGACCTTTTCACCATGTCAATCTAATGCATGTCAACCCTAACTGTTGACCAATAGTGGTAATCTTATTGACTATCATCCTTAATACTGTCGACCTATCGAAGACTGTGGCCTTTTAGTGCCGTGATGGAAACTGTGCCTAGGCGATCTGATTTAACAGTATTTGCCGGTTATTACATGTCTCATCTGTGTAGTTCATTTTGTTGATGATTATGAATATAAAATCTATTTTTGTAGCAATACAAATTGATTTTCATATCATATTGCATTTGGATGTTGATGCTATTATAACCCTCTTAAAAATGTATTATCTGCATTTTGTATAATATGCTGCTTTCCAATCATGTAGATTATCTTTTAAAGCATGAGTTGGACTAGAAGACAGATTTAGGCCCGCTGCCAGTTGTACATAGTTGGCAGAGTTGTGTCTAAAGTTGCCAAGGCCTCTATTCTTAATAAGAAAATTGAAATAAAGTCCGTATTTGCGGACACATTTATTAGGAATCACATTTGCAATGCTATCTGGGTTGATATTAAATCCCAGACTTGCATTGCAGGATGCGATTACATTGGCGGGATGTATAATTTCAGGCATGCTGGGACAGAGGCTCCGAGAGGAGCTGGCCCCTACAATGTGCTCTGAGTGCTGCTGACCACACATGAGTGGCAGCCATTGTGAAAGAGGTGGAACCCTCCTCTGCCTAGATTGCTGTGTGTACACCATAGGCAATAGCAGGCTGTCTTCAGATGGCAGATGGCAGTATCCCTGGGATGCCAGTTTGCCAGTTCCGGCAGTTGGTAAATCAGCAGCAGTGCAGGGATTGCAGCAAGTATTGGAGATATCTGTTATGGACCCTCGGTAATACATTCAGGAGATGCTATCTATTTGTGGTTAAAGCTACAAATATTCAATGATAAATGGATCCAAAAGTATCTTCTCGAATTCTCAAAATGTTTACCTCTACTTCAATTTGTTGACGTGGTTGTGATGAGAGGCGGGTTCTCCAACATATTTGGTGGTCCTGCCCAAGAAATTCTGTACTGCATATGCACCAAGGTACCTTTTGTGACGCTGACCGCAGTGAGGATTTCATTGCAGAGTGATTGACAGGAAGTCACCTTTTGCAGATGGTAACATGGAGTGGCAGCAAAACAACATGTATGTCATGGCCACTTTTGTGGCATATATTGGGCGTCAGCTAAAATCATGTATGCACAAAAAACATGGCTCCTGCATGACTGCTGTTGTGTTCAGTCTGTGTAGCCGTAGGTCTACCCCAGCTGTCAGTATTCCTCCTTATAGCATATACTCTGTGGATACAGAACTGTGGATACAGAACATACACAACTGTGAATTAGTTGTTGATGATACAGATGGGCATCCCTCATCTTTTTTGGATGGCAGCTTCACTTGTGATGATTAGAAATTCTGTAGCCTTAAAATTTGCAGCTGCGTAGGCAATAGCATACAAACATGAATTAGTCCCTATGTACTAAGAGCTAGTTCCAAAGTAAAACCCAGTAAGTTCTAAATGAAACCCAAGTGAATTCTAAAGTTTTAATTACAGTGTTCTTACTTATATTTCAATTGTTTACTGGGATCTGTGTTTGTTTTGTGTAAATGCCATTGTTTGAATAAACACAAAATGCTCTGACTTCAGTCTGCTGAGGTGGCAGCATGGTGAGAGCCACAGTCCTTGTTTTTTAAGAAGTGTAAGTGTTATGTGTTCAGTTTTGTAACAGAAGATGTAATATATATACCCACATCAGTGCATCAGTCAGCATGAACACCAGTATGACCTACACTAATTACTTCACTGGGGTTTTTCTATATTTCACAGCTTGGAGATAAAATGGTCTTGCATTGAATTGCTGCAGGCTATGTATGTGGTGTGTGAGACCGAAGCAGTGGTGTCTTTGAGGATGACACGAAGAGGTTACCCTGTAGACTCTGCTTTCATATCACTAAAGGTAACACCCCAATCTCTTCCATTTACTTCCTGGAAACACATACTGATGCTGAATGCAGTTTTATTGTTTGGAGGATCTAGGGCAGGCAGGCTCTGTTATTTTGTATTTAACACTATAGCTACAATTTAACCCCTTCCCGACATTTGACGTACATTTACGTCATGGCCGGGATGTACTTCCCGACACATGGCATAAATGTACGTCATGCCATTTAACTGTCACCGCGTCTATAGACGCGGTGACAGTTTAAACATGTCTGCTGTCCCTGACAGCAGACATGTCCCTGCATGCCCAGGGGGGCTGCGATGCCGCCCCCCGTCGGCGATCGCTGTGATTGGCTGTTCAGTGTGAACAGCCAATTACAGCGTTTTCTGTGTCACCGGCGAATAACGTTCGCCGGTGACACAGGGATCGGTGGTGATTGGTGCTGTAAAGTACAGCACCAATCACCACGGGGTGTAAGGGTGACACTGGTGTCACCCCACCTCACCCAACCCGCCCCCAAAGGCCGTGATTGGTTCGTCGGACCGACGGACCAATCACAGCCATGGAGGGGGGTTTAAACTAACGGTGACTGCACTGCAGACGCCATTCCGGTCTGGAATTGCGTGCAGTGCGGTCACCGTGCCAATCTGCCGTTTTACTGACCTGATCCTTGCAAAATACTTACCTGATCACAGCTTGTAGCGTTCCTGGAGCTTGTGACTTCCTGTGTTGTGCTGTGCTGTGTTGTGCTGCTGTGCTGCTGCAGTGTGTTCCAGTTATAGATAGAGAGAGATAGAGAGAGAGAGATAGAGAGAGATAGAGAGGGCTAGTGACAGAGAGTGCTACATTTTGTGCTGCTGCAGTGTGATAGAGTTATAGATAGAGAGATAGAGAGAGATAGAGAGATAGTGACAGATTGTGCTATATATTTTTTATATATATACAGCTGTACTGCGTGTGCAACTGACTGCTGCCCCCCCCCCCCCTTTTGTGCTGATCAGTATAAATTAACTGATCAGCAACTTTTTGGGGGCACAGGTTTTTTTTTTATATATATATATATATATACCAGTGCTGCTGCAGTGTCATAGAGTGGTAGATAGTGAGAGATAGAGAGATAGAGAGAGATAGTGATAGAAAGTGCTATATTTTGTGTCTGCTGCCCCCTTTTTGTGCACCCCCAGCAACTTTTTGGGGGTGCAGGGGTTATTTTTTATATATATAACTGTCAGTGCTGCTGCTGCAGTGTCATAGAGTGATAGATAGTGATAGATAGTGATAGATAGTGAGAGATAGAGAGAGATAGAGAGAGATAGAGAGAGATAGAGAGATAGTGACAGAGAGTGATAGAGAGTGCTGTATTTTGTGTCTGCTGCCCCCCCCCTTTTGTGCTGATCACTATATCTGAGGTGATCAGCAACTTTTTGGGGGTGCAGAGGTTTTTTTTTTATATATACCTGCCAGTTGCACTGTCAGTTGCACCAAAGGTTGTGCACCTGCTGCCCCTCACTGGTAATCAGTGTCGCATCACTGATCACCTTTTTTTTTTTTTTTGAGGGTGCTGTGGGGTCTTTTTTTAATTTTTTTTGATCAAATTTTTTTGATCAAATTCCTGTTGCCTTTGAGCGCTGTTCAGTGACGGACGTTACTGACCAACATCTGTGCTCAATTTTTGGCGCAGGACCTTTTTTTTTTTTTCTGCACTACATACACACTACACACTACATACTACATTGAAATAAAGTTTGTACCCCCCCCTACACTATACACGTGTTGAAACATTTCACTACCAGAAACACAAAAATAAAAATGGCATCCCAAATGTCATCCCAAATGTCATCCCAAATGTCATCCCAAATGTCATCCCAGTCATCCAGAAGAATGTATTCAGCGGAGGAGGCATATGCCATGCTTGCCTCTGACTCTGACACAGCCAGTGAGGCAAGCGGGGAATTTGAAGGATTCATCTTAAGCTCCTCTTCCTCCTCTAGTGATGAGGGACCCCCTCAAAGACGCTCCCGTAGAGCAGCTGAGACCCCCCCCCCAATAATTGATCTCGTATGGACCCCACCACCAGACAATTTTGAGCCCCAGGTTCCTGAGTTTTTGGCCATCCCAGGAATCCAATTTGATTCAACAGGTCTCAGAGAAATTGACTTTTTCAAATTATTTTTCTCTGATGATTTTATAAATTTAATGGTGGACCAAACTAATTTATATGCCCAGCAGTTTATTGCTCAAAACCCCACGTCATCATTTGCTAGGTGGACCCCTGTAGATGCAGTAGAGATGATGACGTTTTGGGGTCTGGTGTTTCATATGGGCATAGTAAAAAAGCCAGAAATTAGGCAATATTGGAGTACAGATGTTCTGTACAGCACCCCACTTTACCGTATGGCCATGACCCGGAATCGTTTTGAGTTAATCCTTAAATTTTTGCATTACAACGATAATGCACAGTGCCCACCCAGAGATGATCCCACCTTTGACCGGCTATTCAAAGTCAGGCCGGTCATTGATCACTTCAGTGCCAAATTTGAAGAGATGTACATCCCAGATAAATTCATTTGCATAGACGAGTCCCTTATAAATTTTAAAGGAAGGGTTAAATTCCGCCAGTACCTTCCCAGTAAGAGGGCAAGGTATGGCATAAAAATGTATAAGCTGTGTGAAAGCACCTCAGGGTACACCCACAGGTTTAGGGTATATGAAGGGAAGGATTCAAGAATTGAACCGCCAGAATGCCCCCCCTCCCTCGTAGGTGTTAGTGGAAAAATTGTCTGGGATTTAGTGCACCCCTTCCTGGATAAAGGTTATCACCTCTATGTGGATAACTTTTACACCAGCATCCCCCTGTTTAAGGCCCTTGGTTCAAGAGGTACAGCAGCTTGCGGTACTGTGCGCAAGAACCAAAGAGGCCTCCCAAAAACGCACATTGCCCAAGTAATGAGAAGGGGTGAAAGCAGGGGAATATGCACCGAAAATATGTTGTTGGTCAAATATAAGGACAAGAGGGATGTCCTTATACTGACAACAATTCACGGAGACAGTACCACCTCCGTCCCTGTACGAGGTACCAGTACCCACACCTCAAAACCTAATTGTATCCTGGATTACAATAGGTACATGGGCGGAGTGGATCTTTCAGATCAGGTACTGAAGCCGTACAGTGCCCTGCGGAAAACAAAAATCTGGTACAAGAAGCTGGCCGTGTATATCATCCAGATGGCACTGTATAACGCTTACGTGCTATTCCGTTCTACCAGCCAGAGGGGGACATTTATGCACTTTCAAGAGGAAGTCATAAAGGGCCTAATATTTGGGAACCAGCAGGCAGAGGGCCCCAGTACTTCTAGTACTGGCCCCCGTATTGTACCAGGGCAGCATTTTCCTGATGAAATCCCCTCCACTGGAAAAAAGGGCAGGACACAAAAAAGGTGCAAAGTTTGCTATAAAAAGGGAATAAGAAAGCAAACTATTTTCCAGTGTGACACTTGCCCCGACAAACCCGGCCTATGTATAAAGGAGTGTTTTAAAATATACCACACATCTATGGATTATTAGGTTCATCATTTTACCGTGCTTCGGGGGTCTTGCTAATGCCACATAGCACCCACCATTCATTCCACCAGAATCTGAGCCGCAAAATCCAAAAATCACTCCTTCCCTTCTGAGTCCTGCCATGCACCCAACTGGTATTTTTTGGTCACATGTGAGGCATTGCCGTACTCGGGAGAAATTGGGGCACAGATTTTGGGGTGCTTTTTCTCCTTCATACCTTATGAAAATGAAAAATTTTGAGCCAGAACTGCATTTTTGTGTAAAAAAATGTAATTTTTCATTTTCACTGCCCAGTTGTATCAAAATTGGTGAAACCCCTGGGGGTTTGAAATGTACACTATACCCCTAGATGAATTCCCTGAGGGGTGTAGTTTGCAAAATGGGGTCACTTGTGGGGGGGTTCCACTGTATTGGTGCTTCGGGGGTCTTGCTAATGCGACATAGCACCCACCAAAATTCCACCAGAATCTGAGCTGCAAAATCCAAATATCACTCCTTCCCTTCTGAGTCCTGCCATTTTTTGGTCACACATGAAGCATTGCCGTACTCGGGAGAAATTGGGGCACAGATTTTGGGGTGCTTTTTCTCCTTCATACCTTATGAAAATGAAAAATTTTGAGCCAGAACTGCATTTTTGTGTAAAAAAATGTAACTTTTCATTTTCACTGCCCAGTTGTATCAAAATTGGTGAAACCCCTGGGGGTTTGAAATGTACACTATACCCCTAGATGAATTCCCTGAGGGGTGTAGTTTGCAAAATGGGGTCACTTGTGGGGGGGTTCCTAACTTTTAGCATCTTATGGTGCCTAGAAACCTACATGGTGCCTAAAAAATAATCTCATAAAAAGGAGGCTCCAAAATCAAGTAGGTGCTCCTTCTATTATGAAGCCTGTGGTTTGGTCAACGTGCACACTAGGGCCACATATAGGATATTTATGAAAACAAAAGAATTGGGGGAATAAATTTTTAGTCACATTTCTCTAGTAAAATGTACTGTGTTCCTTAGAAAAATGTATTAAAATTGCAAATCTGCAAAAAAAATGAAATTTTGAAATTTCACCTACACTTTGTTTTAATTCCTGTGAAACACCTAAAGGGTTAACAAACTTCCAAAATGCTGTTTTGAATACTGTGAGGGGTGCAGTTTTTGAAATGGCATCATTTATGGGTGTGTCTCACATACAAGTCCCTCAAAGTCACATCAGAACTGAACTGGTCCCTAAAAAAATCAGTGTTTGAAATTTTCTTGAAAATTTGAAAATTTGCTATTCATATTGTAAGCCTCCTAGTGTCCAAAAAAATTAAACGGAAGTTGAAATAATGATGGAAACATAAAGTAGACATATGGTCTATGTTAGTTATTAACTATTTTGAGTGGTATGATTATTTGTCTCACAAGCAGAAAATTTAACATTTTGCAAATTGCTAAATTTTCCATTTTTTTTCCGACATTTTGGTATTTTTCACAAAAAAACACAGACTGTATCGACGAAAATTTACCACTAACTTGAAGTACAATGTGTCACGAAAAAACAATCTCAAAATCACTGGGATAAGTAAAAGCAAAAAAAAGTTATCCCCACTTAAGTGATACATGTCAGATTTGAAAAAAAGGGCTCTGTCAGGAAGGCAAAAACATGCTGTGTCAGGAAGGGGTTAAATAATAAGATAAATATATAAAAATCACATGCAGATCACCCTGGGGATCTGTATTGGACCAGTGCTTTTTTATAGCTTTATTGGTGATATTGCAAATGGTATTAAAGGGAAAGTATGCCATTTTGCAGCTGACACAAAGGTACAGTATGCAACAGGGTAGACACGCCAGGAGGGGTAAAACAAATGGTTGATGACTTACCGTAGGTAGACAAGAGGAATGGTCAAGAGCATGGCATTTACAGTTTAATGCCAATAATATTAAAATCATGCACTATCAAACATAAAATGGCTAAATATACAGTAGTAGATGTAGTATTAATAGCACTATATTGGAAACTACTAAGGAGGAAAGGGATCTAGGTGTCACTATTTCAGGAGACAGGTAAGCAATGTAACAAAGCAATGAGGTGTAGGTGTGTGCTGCTGCTGCTGAGGACGGGGGGGGGGAGTGACAATAACACTCCCCCTCAACTTTAAAGTGTGGCCTAATTGTGGGAGGTGGCCGTGCCTCCCGCGATTAGGCCACGCCCTAAAAATGTTAGCAGGCCCGGCATACCTCTTGGTGGCCCTGCATCTACAATACTGTATCCAGTTCTGGAGGCCATATTTCCAGAAGGATATAAATACATTACAGATGGTACAAAGAAGGGAAACTAAAATGGTGCATGGTCTACATCACAAAACATACACAGAAAGACTAAAAAAAATCTTAATAGGTATAGTTTGGAGCAGAGAACGGAAAGGGGGAAATGATTGAAACTTTCAAATATATAAAGGGTTGTAAGAATGTCCAGGAGGGAAGCATTCTTCAAATTAAGAGAAGTATTAGAACACGATGACATGCACTGAAACTGGAGGGAGGGTAGTGGACAAGTGGAATATTCTCCCATCAGAGGTGATAGAGACTAAGACAGAAGAACATTTAAACATGGGATTGGTATAAGGATGGCGAATGGCTCTTATCTGCCATCAAATTCTGTTTCTTTGTTTCTATTGTAACAAATGACCTTCCACCAGACCAGAGGAAGTTTGCAAAGTCTGTGGAGTCTGTGTCACAGCTTTGATGGCTCCTGCAGCCGCTAGGCTTCCTGGCGTACTGGCTTCCTGTCTCTAGCCCACTGGCCCACCACCCTCTATCGCCTGGTCACTTGCTGGCATCAAGAGCCCTGAGCCCTTGCACTAACAATCTTTAAGAGAGTGTAACACATGTGTGCCTTATTACTGGAAGTACTTGCTCCAACACCTGGACAGGACCTACATGGATGGGATTCTCCAGTATTTCTCTTAGTCCTAAACCCAAGTCGTTTTGGCCTGGGGAAACGGAACATCTGTATCCTTTTCTGCAAACACCCTGGGTGGCACCTGGATTGCTACACTATGGTCCTTATTCTGGTTGAATTGCTCGGATGCGAATTTGCATCCTTGCGAGTCACCCTAACCCTGCCTTGTGAATGGTTAGCCGTCGGGTTGTCCCTCCAGATTTCTTTTTTGCTACCCTAATTCTAAGTGTTTTTTCTGGGCCTTCTCCTTGAGAAACAAGAGACAGAAGGTGTTTCTTTTGTGGACCAAGATTTTAGCTCTTCGGTTTTAGATAAAAACTCTGTTTTGTCAGAGTCAGGTGTCTATTCTCCTTTTATGCAGTTTCTGAGAAGACTGGTGGCTCATATCAAGGCCTTGTCTTTTGTGTGGCTCCAATTGGCGCCTCTCGAGTCTCAGATCATGGCTTGATGGTCTAGAGCAGTGGTAGCCAACCCTAGCCCTCGAGAACTACCAACAGTTCACATTTTCCAGACAACCTAGCTGCTGCACAGCTGCACTCATTAATCACTGACACATTTTAAAATATACACAGATGGAGCTAATTAGCTCACTTGTGATTCTGTGAGGAGACCTGCAAAACATGCACTGTTGGTAGCTCTCGAGGACTAGGGTTGGCTACCCCAGGTCTAGAGCAGTGGTCAGGGAACTCGGGCCTCATTACCCCACACAGTGCATGTTTTGTAGGTCTCCTCACAGAATCACAAGTGAAATAATTAACTCCACCTGCGGACCTTATAAAATGTGTCTGTGAGTAATTAGTACACCTGTGCACCTGCTGGGTTACCAACAAAACATGCACTGTGTGGGGTAATGAGGACCGAGTTCCCTGACCACTGGTCTAGAGCCAATCCTTTACATGTTAATATTCCAGTAAGGGCTTTTGATCACTAGTGGCCTAGAGGCACTCCAGACAGTGCATGGATTATCCAGATATAACCAGATGTTCACAAGAGGGCATTTAAAGAAAAGACCACCGCGTGAGCTGTTACGGATTGATGTGAGTGTATTACGCTTTGGGCTGTGACTGTGTGGCAACCAGTGGCAGGGGAAATATTGTCTGATGTAGCACATCATAAATTCCTACCTACTGTACTATCAAAGCGGATATGCCAGTCACTAGAGATATTAAGATGAAAATAGGTTAAGCCTCATACACACTATTTGATTTTTGTCATCGCCAGTATTGGTAACGATATCGGCTGTGCTACGGGCGAACTAGTGTGTACATACTGAAAAATATCATTGACGATATCGTTCTGTAACTTTCCGCACCCTTGCAGATAGCATGCCTCTTTGTCAACATTGGGCATGCAGCACAGATGAAGGGGGTAGGGGTCAATAACAATGTGCAGGAGCATGCATCTTTAACCATACTGAGTGTACCATTCTATCATCAACGATATCGTATACAACAATCCAAAAACAAACTTGAAAAATCACCATAACAAACTTAAGGTGCCCATACACGTACCAATTACCCGGTACTTTTTGTGCTAAAATAGCATCGTTGTGCATGGGATGCGATGCTATTTTAGCACAAAAAGTACTGGGTAATTGGTACGTGTATGGGCACCTTTAAAGTAATAAAAGATTTGAATTCTACTGAGACACTGTGGGGAGATCTTAAACACGCAGATCATGCAAGAAAGACCTAAGTTTATTCCTTAACTACAAGTGTTCAGAGATCAGTGGAAACAAATGCCTAAAGCAAGAATATAAAGATTTCAGCTGGCGACCAGAAACATGTGGACGCTGGGATTATTGACAAATGAAATATTACTAATTACTGAGTGACAGGTGCCCAAATGTCTGTACATAACATTTTCACTTTTGTTATTTTTAAATCTGTAGGAAAAAAATTAATAGTATTTATGCAGAAATATTTTAAATTATACAGTTGTATCCTGCAGAGGCCGTGTAATCTTTTCTTCCCTTAGAGACTCAAAGAAACATGCAACTTGAACAGAGCGGCACAAACCTCTGCAATATATTGTATATACATTATTATTTCTTCATTATTAGTATATCATGTTTTATCCTTTTTTTAAGGTGAATGGAATAAGTGCTGTGGATGGGAAAGATTTTTCTGCAAGTCCATCAAGACTCATTCAGTTTGACCCAGGTAAAATCATGAAAACTACTTACTCACCTCAAAAACCTTGTATGGGAACATATACCACTATTAATGCTAGTTCATAAGGTGCTTTGCAAGCAAATACATGCCTCCCAATTGTACTGATTTTCAATTTTTTGTATACTGTACTGCTGTCCAATCCACGGCCAGCTATGTCCTGTTTGCCGGGGGCCACCTGTCACTCGCTGCTCTGCAGTTGGAAGACCACCTGTCAATCGCTTCTGCAGAGCAGCAGTGAATAGATGCTATTCACATGAGCGAGGGGGGCAGGAGTCCTGAGTCACAGGTATGAACATACTTGCCTATTCTCCTACAATGTTTAAGAGACTTACAAATTAGACAACCATCCCAGGTCTTACCATATTAACCAGTGAAAGTTGTCACCCTGTATTTGTCCCCATTATGTGGGGGAGGACTATAATGATCTGATAGATTATGCTATACACCTGCAAATCTCACCTGAACAGTGGTTTAACTCACTCCAGGCACCAGCTGTCAGAGGGGCACCAAGGAGCAAGGGGGCTGATGAGAAAGGACAGAAGGACAGATCTCTCTTCAGTGGCACACCCCCCCCCCCCCCCACACACACACCCTGGCAAAAACAATTCTGATGACCCCCCCTCCCATACATTAATTATATTTTGTATGCTGTACATATCCTTCCTGTTCCCTCATCAAAATTATCCCTCATATCACAGTTATCCCTCCTGTGCCACCATCACAAATATCCCTAATGTGCCTGTTCCCCCACTAAACATACAACTTAGAGGCGTTTCAGACCTGACACAGGATAGGAGTCAGAGTGCCAGGTTCTCCTGATGTTAATGGTGGGTGGCAGGCATGCTCCAGGAGCACGTGTCCGGACACAGCAGGGTTCATGTGCTTCTTTCAGCACTCAACTCACTCAGTGCGAGATTCTCTATCACAGAAATGCGGTAAAAACCCCGTTATCGGGGTTTTTACCGCATTTCTGTATTCTCTAATCCCCCTTCGCAGTGTCAGCGCTGCGGAGGGAATCGCCAGAAAAAGCTGGCGATCCCCTGCAGAAGCCTATGGGCTTCTTACCGCAGCGCTGTGTGAGGGATCCGTCAAGGATCCCTCCCAGCATGCCCCACGGCCGGCATAGACGTCATGCGTCATAGACCCGGAAGTACAGCAACGGCACCGCATCGCAAGGGACAGCTCTTACCGCAAGAACTGTCCCTTGCGTTAATGACCGCATATTTTAGAGAATATGAGGTCATTAGAAATGCGAATGCCGGCGATACTGGGCTGCGGATTTTAGAGAATCCCGCCCTCAGACTGCTGCAGACTTTATAATCAATCTAAGCCTCACTGTAATGTGCTTTACTGTGGATTTTAGGTTGATTGTAAAGTCTGCCCCAGTCTATATAAATCAAGTGTAGTAATGGGAGCAGAGAGTGATATCATCATGAAGCTGGCCCCGCTGCCTGTCACAGACAGGTGCAGGCTGTGGCAGCTGGCAGCCGGGCAGTGGCACCTCATCTAAGCAAGGGAGCAGAGCAGGGAGAGGGCCTTCCTGCTTCACATACATTGTTGAGCAGCTAGCACCGGCTCTGGTCCACGTGCGTCCACGTGTGTTGCCGCCCCCGCCACTGCTAGGACTGTGGAGACCTAGTTATGTCACTGTCTCTCTTCACACATTTCATAAGGGGTTTTCTGCAGTCACTGCTGATGGCTGTCCTTGCTTCTAAGCCCCCTTGATGGGCAGCACAGATGTTTTAATGATTAGCATTACTGCCTCACAGCACTGAGGTCATACTGTAGGTTCAATTCCCACCATGGCTCTAACTGTGCGGAGAGTGTACATTCCCCCAAGCAGCTTGAGCCAGTTTCCTCCAGGGCAATCTTGTTTCCTCCCTCAATTGAAAATATACTGTTAGGTTAATTGCCAACAATGAGTAACCCTAGAATATGCGTGTGTGTGTGTGTGTGTGTGTGTGTGTGTGTGTGTGTGTGTGTGTGTGTGTGTGTGTGGTAGGGATATAGATTGTAAGCTCCACTGGGGCAGGAACTGATGTGAATGTTCAAATATTCTCTGTAATGCAATGTAGAATATGTGTGCGCTATATAATAGCTTGTAATACATATGTGATGATGTCAGACTGCGTGCAGGTGTGTAACCGTTACCTGGTGTTCCCGTTCTCTTCTCGACACTGCTTGGCTGTGACCTGTCTGCTTCATCCGCGTAAAATTCAGAGGGCGGAGGGACAAAGGGACCCCGGGAAGACAATACCCCAAAACAACTACACAGAATGTTTACCACACGTGAGGACGGTGATCAAAATAATTTATTATACAGCAGAAGAAATCACAGATCACCACTACGAAAGGCATTAGGCAATGCAAAAACAATAATGACAATGGACAGTTTTATGAATAAAGGTCTAAATAATATTATGATATTGTGTGCAATTGGGTCACTGTGGGCCGCACCTCACACAATATGCTGCGCACAAAATAATGAACTAATTCACACAACAATTGCAACGAATGACAAAAGAATTATAATATTCTTTAAAGAGGATATCGTGCGCGATGGGGCCACCTGTAACACCTGCAGGCCGCAATTCACACGGTATGCTGCGTCACCAATATCACTATGCAATTAGACTACAGTATAAACAATTCAAACCATCCAAGAGACATGCAATAGCTTTCAAGTGAATGACAATAGTATGCAGCAATTTAAACCTTGTATAAATAACCATAAGTGCCCAGGCTGAAGAGAAGAAGTCCCTGAACTGCGCAGTTCTACTATAGCACAAGGTACCCGTTTGGGCCTAGGTGCACCGTACTTGTAATAAAACGAATGCATGATTTGTAATCCGAGGTACTGGTGTCCTGCGCCGGTACTTAAGACCATTCCCAAAAGGGAAGGTCTCCTTAGGCTATACCTGTATCACTGTGGTCCAACACAACAAATAGAGATTCAGTGTTTTCTGCACCAAGTCACTGGGGCTAACAGGGGGTAGTTGCAGCTGGTTGTTTAGATAGAGAGCCCTTTCCCTAGGGCTGCTGTTGTGGGGGAGTACTGCCAATATGGGGGAGGTGAAGGCAGCCTGGCACAAACGGCTGGTAGTCTGGCCTAAGATGGCGGCTGGGTGCGGTGGTGTCAATGTGGTTAACAGGCCTGTAGCAATGCTGGGTGGCAAGCGTAAGTGGTAAGCGTAAGTGGGGTAGTGTCAAGGTACCCGAGTCTCTGGTTCCGTTGCCGGCTCCTGCCAGTCACCGATCACTGATGCTGGCCTTAGTTCTGTGGGGTGTCGCACACCTTCTCTACACGACTGCCGGGGGTCACCGCTGGACTCCAAGTGTTAAAGGCAGCTATGCGGGTGCTCACTCTCTCCCTCTCTGGTCCCAGGCGGCTCCTGTCAATCACCGCCTCTGCACCGGTCTGTGGGCGCGGGGTGCCGCTGTTCCCTCTCTCCGCTGGTGCGCCTGGTCACTCTGCCATCAGCAGCTCTTCAGCCGTCCTCTGCCGCTGCTTGTCCCCGCAGTCAATTACCGCCGGGAGCTGCTGCTGAGGTCTCCCTCCGGCTGCTCTCCTACCTCCGCTCCACTCTTCCCTTCTCTCCTCAGCACGCCCAGCGTAATGCCCTGCTTACTCCTTACTCTCGGGACACTCTGCTTGGCGCCCAGCACGCTCCTCCTCTCAGGCTTCCAACAACTTTTTCTGCCCAGCAACAGGTAGGGACGCCCCTGTGAGTGGGCGCCCACTGAGCCACCAATGAGAAAGGCCCTTCGGTTGCAGGGAGTCCAGGTAGGCACTGGGTCCCTCATCCCGTAAGATAAGAAGTTTAGCTGCGGGGTGGTTGCCTAGCAACCCCCGGAGGCCCGTGTAACAGGCCACCATATTTGAAAAGGGCAGCACTGGCCACCAATGTTTATCCAGGGGCACAGAAAAGGGGTATCCCAGTTCTGGGGTGCCACACATACATAAATAGCCCCTTTGTCAGGGACTTGAGCCGAGAGGTGTGGAATATGTTACAGTACAGTAGCAGCGCTCTTCACATCCTCATGTTTAAAAACATGACTACAAAAAAATTATAATTACCATAAAAGGTAAATAAGTCTTCTTTTAATTAAAGTATCACCACCACGAAAATACAATCTTCATTGCGGGGAGACGATTCCCTTGTTGTTCAAAGCTGTGAAAATAAGTGTCTCCCTTCCCTTAAGCCAGGGGTGGGGAACCTTTTTTGTTCCAAGGGCCATTTCTAATATGTAAAATTGTTTGGGGGCCATATCTACATTAGGCACTTACTAAAGTTCTGCGCACCGGCTGGCAGCTTCACCCGTTCCACGCTCCCGTCCCATGTTCTGGCTGCCGCTGATTAAGACACTTCTTGTGAGATCTCCCGGCCTCTCGCAAGAACACACCCTTCCAAACCGTCGGGCAGGTGGGTGGGCCAGTCACATTGGCTATGGGGTCCGTTTACGGCCCGTGGCCAGGAGGTTCCCCACTCCTGCCTTAAGCCTACATTTAGCGGACTGGGTAGTAGAGCTACATAAAGACAAAATAGTGCAGTAATTCTTTAGTAAATGATGACCATTTCATAATAATTTGCACTTACAATAATCCATGCTTCTGATGAAGGACTCAATTGAGCTCTATTATTAGAACTCCTCGCAAGTGACAAATTTCCGGTTCCCCCTCTGGCAGAGATGTGGAAACCATATGCTGGTTTATAACATCTGGGATTCCAAATGGGATGACCAAATGGCTTACTGCATTGCCACTGAGGAGATTAAATTCATTACATTATTGCATTGTAAGTGCAAATTGTTATTAAATGTTCAAGGGAATTTCCATCTATTAATAAGGAGCACTAAATTTGTGCGACGGTAATACATGAATTTAAAAGGGACTTACAGCAGTTGCCTTTTCTGATGATTTTTCATTATTTTGTATTCACCTATGGTGTTTCTAAACATGTGGATGATAAGAGTGCTTCTCCTTTTAAGTATTATTTTACTTTAATTGATCTGTTTTAAGTGTTTATGTGGATGCACACTAATGCACTATAAGTCTAGCTGCACTTTCATCTTTATTGCGCACCTACTCAAGGTTTCCCTATATTTAGTACAGCAGCATCAGCGTTCTCCATGCTCAATGCGTTTCTTTCACCTGCGGGACCAACTCAATCACATACGCATGGAGACACGATTGAGCCAATCACCACAGGAGTCGCACATGGCTACATCTGTATTTGGTCTCCCGGCGCCTGGTATAAATGTATGCACCTGCACTCAAACTTACCCTTCTTAAAAAGAGGATGCATAGCATTATAAGCCCACTGTGAAATGAAAAGTGATATATTTATTAAAGCCAGGGCCGAAACTAGGTGTCGGCATTTACTTGGTCGCGCCCCCCCCCCCCCCCCCAAAAAAAAACAAAACACCAAATTACTGCCTTGGGGACAGGCAGCGGGGGTCCGGGGACTGGAGAAGGTTAACTCCGGCTCCTAGCGCTGCCGGGCGGTGGGCGGGAAGCAGATTTTGAAGACTTGCCGGACGCTGATTGGCTGAATTCAGCCAATCAGCGTCCGGCAAGTCTTTTCAAAATCATCAGCGCTTCCCGCCGCCAGGCAAATAGTGAGCGGCTGTGTATGTGAAAGCTGCCGCTACACCAGTCCCTGGACCCCCGCTGCCAACATACCTGTGTGCAGCCAGCGGGGATAGGCAGCGTCCAGGGGTCCAGGGACTGGTGTAGCGGCAGCCTTCACTCACTCCATCTCCTAGCGCTATCTGCCTGGCGGCGGGAAGCGCTGATGACTTTGAAAAGACTTGCCGGACGCTGATTGGCTGAATTCAGCCAATCAGCGTCCGGCAAGTCTTTTCAAAACCTGCTTCCCGCCCATCGCCCGGCAGCGCTAGTAGGAGCTGGAGTTAACACACCAGTCCCCGGACCCCTGCTGCCCGTCCCCGGGACCCCGGTAGGAGCCAGTGTTAACCCACCAGTCCCTGGACCCCCGCTGCACATCCCCGGGACCTCACACTAGCGCCCTCCAGCACCCGGTGCGCGTGACCCCCTACCCCCCCCCCTAGTTACGGCCCTGTTAGAGCACCCATATTATATACCATATGTTTATAATCTACAATATTTGGCAAATGAAGGTCTAAAGTCAGATAACTACAGTGATTTTCCAAATGTTTTCCCTGTATGAAAAATGCTTTTGAGTCCCACAGGAGATTATATAGGTAAAGTTTTTTTTTTGCTACCTTTTGCATTGTTGAATGGTTCAATGGTTATATATTTTTCAGAACTTCCATGTGTATTCTACAAATGAATACATTTCCTTTAAAGCATGGGTCCTCGAACTGCGGCCCTCCAGATGTTGTGAAACTACAATTCCCAGCATGACTTGCCACAGTTTTAACACTCATTTATAGGAAAACTGTGGCAAGGCATACTGGGATTTGTAGTTTCACCACATCTGGAGGGCTGCAGTTTGAGGACCCATCCTTTAAAGGGATGAGGGGCCCAATTCACCTGCTCGCTGGGCTGCGAGTGTTCAGAGCCCAGGTTAATGCTGCTCCGTGGAATGCACCCTCCCCATTCTTCCCCACCACTGTGCACGGCTGCGAACGCATGTGCGAACGCATGTGCATGGGTTCCACTGGTGTGGAAAAGTGGTATGAACATGAGAACACAATTTGTAAACATTGGGAAATCCTTCTTAAGTATACCTTATAGAACACTCGGGTAGATTTATCAAACAGCGCTATGGGGCATATGCGCTATCCCGGTGCGCTAAAGCAGGGGATAGCACTTCCCCTCATCTATCAAACCCGCTGTGCGGGTGCTGTAACGGCGGCGCTACGGGGAAGGAGGGATAACGCTATATACGTTATCTAACTGGGCGCCTGCCTAATATACCCTATTTATTAAGTTGCTGGATGGCCGCGCGCTCCTCTGTTTTTCGTATGTGCACATCGTCAGAATTATCTGGCACTGCGGGTCTCTCCTGCTTTGTTCTTCACCGCTTTCTGGTCTCCGGAGTCTGCAAATTCAAACTGCGCATGCGCCGGGTACACAGCACCCCCGGCGAACATTACCCGGCGCATGCATGTGCACCGGGTACACAATGCGAGACCAAGGTATCCGGCGCATGTGCAGAAGATGCCGCCGGCCGGGATCTCAACATTCGTTATGGGAGGAAGCTTATCCCCGCAAGTCGCACCGGCAATGGTAAATTCAGGAGAAAATCAGGTACACTTCACCACGATAAAGTGGTGAAGTGAAACTGCGTAAATAACGAACGAAATACCAGATTTAATCTCGAAAGATCTTGAACCTGTGTGGTCTCCTGTTATTTCAAGTCATCTGAGTGCCGCCAGTTTACCAGTTTATATTTGCCAACCCTGCCGGGCTAGAGCTTGGGAAGGCACCGGGCGCTCATCACACATTGCAAGCAGAGGAGTGCCGGCTATTCAAACTATATATATATATATATATATATATATATATATATATATATATATATATATATATATATATATAAAAACAGCTGTATATGTGGCTTTTTTTTTTTTTTTTATCTTTGAAACATATTTTTTTTATTTGAACACTCTAGGGGAAATTTACTAAGATGTGTATTCTACTTCACATGTGATGTTACCATGGACAACCAATCAGATCCTGTCTACTACCTTCTAGAGGGTGCCAAATAAAAAAGAAGTAGATTCTGATTGGTTGCCCATGGCAACATCACATGTGAAGAAAAATACACATCGTAGTAAATGTCCCCGTGTTATTATTATTGAGTATACAAACACATTTAATTTGTATTTACAGTATAATTATTTACTGTAGTAAGTTAGCTCATGAAGTCAATATTTGTTTTACTGTATCTTTTTAGTGGAAAGTCAAAGGCAGGGGGCGAATTTAAGGGTCAGGCCGCCCCTAAGCACAACATTTTTAGCTGCCCCCCCCCCCCATGTTAACATATCATATCATTATTAAGTTATGTCATAACTTTTGCAATTTGTTTCGGCCCCAAAAGGCAGACTTTTAGAGATCTATACATTTGAGCCTGAGACAGTCAATGGACGAGCCTTACAGAAGCGATGCGGGACTGATGGGGATGTAATGTGTATGACAGAGAGAACAGGCAGCAGTGAGTGATGAGCGGCGCCGCTGACATGAATCATGGCTCATCGCTCGCCGCTGAACCACTCGGGTCGGCCATGCTGCTTCCTGAATAGGTCACTTGTGACTGTCAGCCTGCTGTGCCACCCCTAATTGGTGCCGCCCCTAGGCCCGTGCCTCACAGGCCTTGTCACAAATCTGGCCCTGGTCAAAGGGAGTAGAGGGACCTGATCATATCACTCTTTTCCACATAGGAAGGAGGGGTGCTCTGGGAACTAATGACATTTGAAGATGTCCTTGATTCTTACAGGCAAACTACCCCCAAAAATTTTTGGGAGTTTGTTGAATACTGGATGGCCACTGGATGGCCACAATTATGTTCTCATTGTACACAATTTCCTTCAATATATTCACATTCATGTGAACCATAGAAACCGGTTGATCTCTGGTGTTATTTCCATGGGAGTTTTCTGATATTGATTTCTGTTTGGCATAAAACCTCATTATTGTTTATTCCTATCCCCACGAGCCCATACTCCCTATATAAATATCAGAAGTGCTAACTGTATCCTGCTTTCAGTATGGAGGTTTAAAATCAGAATTGTATTATCAGAACTTGCAGAACAAAATGTTTTAAAATTGCTGCCGGTCCGAGGAACCAAGTTGAAAATGAAAACAACCCCCTGATTCCTTCCTATGGACCATACCACTTTTTTTGCACATATACTATGGAACAGTTTATAGCAGTTTTTATGGGTTGGGATCATTTGGTCGACCATAAGATGGTCGACAGTCATTAGGTCGACACAGTTGGGTCGTCATACTGGAAGGTCGACATGGGTCTAGGTCGACATGGGTGAAGGTTAACAGGGGTCTAGGTCGACATGGGACAAGGTCAACACATGTGTTAGGTCGACATCAGTTTTTGACAGTTTTTTTTACCCAAATTTCGACACAGTCAACATGGACACCGTTTTAAGTGCATCGCGTCCCCTCGCATGGCTCGCTACGCTCGGCACACTATTTTATTCTCCCACCGCATCCTAGTGAATGGTAGGGCATGAAATACCACCAGTCAGCACATGTCGGCTCACAAAAAACAGTCAAAAAACCCATGTCAACCTTTTGTCTGTTGACCTAACCCCTGTCGACCTAATGCATGTGTTGACCTAGACACCTGTCGACCTTGTCCCATGTGGAACTAGACCCCTGTCGACCTTCACCCCTGTCAACCTAGACCCCTGTCGACCTTCCAGTATGTTGACCCAACAGTGTCAACCTAATGACTGTAGACCATCTTATGGTCAAACCATTGACCGTATCCCGTCTTTTACACATTATAGGACCAAAGTTTTTAAAAATCAGTTGCTTGTTTCTTTTAAATTTCTACATGTAAATCAGAGATTTTTCGGAATAGTTTCCAATGGAACCCCTTTCAAACTTAATAATATGCTTATAGTATGTCTACAAATTTATGTACAAGCCCTTGTTTATCTAAACAGCAGGAGTCGAATGTGCTATAACAATGCATTATCTTAGTTACATTATATCTAATTAATTTGTTATAAAACATAGTTATTTGCAGAGAGAATTTGGCATGTTTCTACATTTCCTAGACCTTACAAGTAGAGAGCCTTTGCTTTTGCCTGCCAACAGTTAGACTTTTTGTTCACTTCATAGGATAGAATTATCACTTTGGCTGAAGCACAGTTAAACATTTTATTACAAGCATACAGTTTTATTTTTGGTTATGAAAATATTACAACCATATAATTACATAATGCTGTATACAGTTTATGTGCCAATAAAGTTGTTTGTAATTTTAGCAGTGTCCTATATTCACTGATATTTCAGATTTTGACATCCCATTTCCGATGAATAGGCTAGGCGAGACAGGTATTTATTAGTACTAACTGACACACTGATCCTCCAATAAATGTGTACCATCTCACATACAGAAAACAATTAGCAATGAATCAATGTATTTCATTGACATTATTGCTGAGGACTGAAGGTTCCCACGCACTATTAGAAAGATGTTTAAAAAAATAAGATGCGTCTAAAGATTTCCCTTGAACACCCCATCAATCCTGGACAAAGGATTTCGTGCAAAGAGTACATTTTTGCCAACTTTTTAATAATGAGCTAGAGCTAGACTATCATATAGAGAGTGCCGAAGGCATGCTGCATATATTTACATGCCCATTACACATTATACCATGATCCATAATTCCTATTACACATTATACCACACACCATAAGGCTCATTACATATTATACCACACACCATAATGTCTATTACATATTATGCCACACTCCATAATGCCCAATACATATTATGCCACACACCGCCGTATTGCCTATTACACATTATGCCATAGGCAGTAATTGCCATTACATGTTATATCACACACTGTAATACCTATTACACATTATGCCACACACCATAATGCATTTTACATATGCCAAATAAGTGCCGCTTACCTACATGCACCAAACTGTCAGAATGACAGTTGGAAGATATGTATTCATAAGAATAAAATAGTTCATATAAAAATATAAAAGTATATTTGTGTAGCAATATTAATAGGTGTACATACATTTTCTTGGATAGAACATAGTAATAGATTTATATAAACCACTAACTATATATATATATATATATTGTGATGGGTCAGCATGAACCTTGCAGGGGTATAGAACAGTAAGACATGGTTGCATTGAATCCTGGCCAGGTATTAGGTATACTGTAGTAAAGTCTAAAGCAAGCCTAATTGCAGACACTTGTCCATTGTTTATAAAAATGCTTTCCAAGACAAGAGACAGGGCTCCAGATGCTGGGCAAGCAAGCCAGGTGATAGGCCTGGAAGTGTTAGTGTGAGGGGTCCTGGAACTTGCAGGAGTCTGAAGGAATTTAAACCTTTAAATGATTGCCCCTTTAAAAAGATGTCCTGTATCAGCCAGCATCCCATTTGTCAGGCAATTTCGGATTCCATTACATCCTTCCCATAGTGTGAAATAACTGTTGTACTATTTAGTTTATTTTCTGCTTAATACATTTAAAATCAATGAAAAAAGGTCCATTCATAAACGCCCTTCGTGTTACATGAGTTTGTCACTGTACAGTCAGAGGAGTCAGAGGAGCTCAGAGTTGAATACTGAATGGCACCAGTTCGCACAGGAAAAGAGCAGGGATTGGGGAGAAAAGTAGCACCCAGTAGCAGCACTCCCTAGAATCACCACAGGCCAGCACACAGCAGCATGTGCAGAAAGTTACCAGTCCCCGGTAGCTAGTACCGGCCCAGCCTACTTGGCACCACTGGTTGCATTCTCTAAGAAGCTGCATATAACACTTTGGCAAAACTTTAAATGGTGTTATAGTGTACTGACAGCTCATTTCTCATAGAAAGGATTGATGTTTATGTTTATATCAATCAAGCTGTATGCATGTTTTAAATCCTGCTGATACCCTGATACATAATGTGTACATACTGTACCCAATGGTATTTGATTGCCTTTGATTCTGATTCTCTCATTGCAATTTATCAAGAACTGCAGTGTAACTCAGCCTGTGTTCAGATAACAAGCTCTGTCTCCCCATTTATGGATTGCATAGAACTGACACCTTGCTATTGGGGATCACACAGGTGCCAAATGTTTAGTAATGTAGGAAGTGCTTTCTCAAATGCTATCTGACAGTATGCCAGTCCTGCATGAGGTTGTGGGAAATGCATGCCAGTGTAACGGCTGGAGAGACAGATGTAACCTTGTAACGTTTAATCTCTGTCAACATTAAAAAAGACATCCAGGCAGGTTGATGGGAAATTTAGTAAAGAAAGATTTTAAAAGGAAAAAAAAACATATAAAAAAAACTTAAACAATATAATAGAACTAACTTGTTTACTCAGCAAAATACTTAAACATAAGTCACAGTTTATATTAATATATATTATAACTCCTTTGTATTTTTGTTATAAACCCCGAAATATGTACTGTATGTAACGGTAGTAATCATGTATTTATATAAGCAAAGTCGCCTCTAAATAGAGCAAGTGCTGGTCAAGATGATAGTTTTTATATTATTTTGTTTTCAAATGGTGCCTGTAATCAGCATAATCATGAGAAATATCAGGCCCAGGTACTAATGGGGGTGGGGGGGGGGGGGGGGAACCAATTGCAGTACTGTAACAGGGCTGGATTTTTGGGTCTCAAAAATCCAAAGACTAAATATAGTATAAATGGCACTATAATGGAAACTACTGAAGAAGAGCGGGATCTAGGAGTCTCTATTTCAGGGGACTTAAAGGCAGGTAGGCAATGTAACAAATCAATGAAGAAGGCAAGTCATATGCTTGGTTGCATAGGGAGAGGTATCAGCAGTAGAAAGAAAAAAGTAATAATGCAATTGTATAGGTCATTGGTACAGTTCTGGAGGCATATATCTGGAAGGATATAAATACATTAGAGACTGTACAAAGAAGGGCAACTAAAATGGTGCATGACCTACATCACAAAATGTTCCAGGAAAGACTAAATATCTTAATATGTATAGTTTAGAGCAAAGAAGGGAAAGGGGGGATATTATAGAAACTTTCAAATATATCAAGGGTTTTGACAAGGTACAGGTGGGAGACATTCTTCACAGGAAGAGGAGCAGCAGAACACGAGGACATGCACTGAAACTAGAGGGAGGAAGATTCAGGGGAAATGTGAGGAAGAATTACTTCTCAGAAAGAGTAGTAGATAAGTGTAATAGCCTCCCATCAGAGGTGGTAGAGGCAAATACAGCAGTACAATTTAAACATGTTTGGGATAAGCATATTGATATCCAAAAAAATAAGGATCAAATATGGTTTGCGGTAACATGTTTAAAAAGGGGCAGACTAGACGGGCCAAGTGGTTGTTATCTGCCGTCAAAATCTATGTTTCTATGTATAAAAACTGTCAAGAAATACAAACATTGGACATGGAACACTGTATAACAAATATATAATATAGAATGTTGCTGAAACATAAATATTCTATGAATACAAATAATAAAAGAATTCAAGAAAACAATTAAGTCCTAGCGTCTCATTCAGACCGCGGGGACTTAGTGAATCAATTTAACCCCTTACCGCCGCAGCCTGTTTTTGCCTTCCTGACAGAGCCCTTTTTTTCAAATCTGACAGGTATCACTTTATGTGGGGATAACTTTTTATTGCTTTTACTTATCCCAGTGATTTTGTGATTGTTTTCTTCTGACACATTGTACTTTAAGTTAGTGGTACATTTTGGTCGATACAGTCATTTTTTTTTTGTGAAAAATACCAAAATGTCATAAAAAAAATTGAACATTTTGCAATTTGCAAAATGTTAAATTTTCTGCTTGTGAGACAAATAATCATACCACTCAAAATAGTTAATAACTAACATAGACCATATGTATACTTTATGTTTTAATCATTATTTCAACCTCCTTTTATTTTTTTTGGACACTAGGGGGCAGCAGAGTCAAAATTATACACATAACTCATAAAACGCTGCAATTGGCTGTTCACATTTGAACAGCCAATCGCAACGATCGCCGATGGGGGGGGGGCATCGCTGCCCCCCCTGGGCAATGAGGGAAGATGTCTGCTGTCAGGGACAGCAGACATCGTCCCTCTGTCACCGCGTCTATAGACGCAGTGACAGTTTAATGGCATGACGTACATTTATGCCATGTGTCGGGAAGTACATCCCGACCATGACGTAAATGTACGTCAAATGTCGGGAAGGGGTTAAAAATCCACTGTGCCTCTCTTTGCAATTACAATTTAGACCAATTTCTACCTCTCTCCAATGGTGGGATGTGGTCGATAATTTTATGTTTCAATGCAATGGGTGAGTGACCCATTACTGCATTACTGCAACAGGTTGTTCACTGGTACCTTTTAAAACCAGTGCATGAATGGCTTGCTTGTGTTGTGCCATTCATACCTTAAATTGGCAATCAGTTTTACCTATGTAATATTTGCCACAAGGGAAATACACAAGAAATTTAGTACAACAGGACATCTAATGTTTGATGGGAAATGTTTTATTATTAAATGGATGTTTGATGGTGTCACCTGTCCATATATAGCTGCATGTGACACATCCTGCAAATTTTACACAGCCTAACTTAGGTGTGCCAAAGAAGGTGTTACTGTTCGATTTATCAAAATTGTGTACAAGAAAATCACAGAGATTCCGCATCCTGGAATAACTGGTCACAAGCTTTTTATTGGTCAGGCCAGGTAAATATCTGACAAAATTATTGGCCAGTATGATTTTACAGCTATACGTGGCCACACTACTAGCTGTATTGAACCAATTTGGACAGAAGATCTGGTTGTTAGTTTTTTTTCTTGTTTTAAGTACTAGTGAACAACCTGTTGCTAGACATTATGCAGTAATGGGTCACTCACCCACTGCATTGAAACATAAAATTATCGACCACATCCCACCATTGGAGAGAGGGGGGAATAGGTCCAAAGTGTTATTGCAAAGAGAGGCACAGTGGATTTTTTTTTATTGATTCACTAAGTCCCCGCGGTTGAATGAGATGCTAGGACATAATTGTTTTCTTTAATTATTTGTATTCCTTGTTAGAATGTTTATGTTTCAGCTACATTGTATATTATATATTTGTTATACAGTGTTCCATTTCCAAAGTTTGTATTTCTTGACAGTTTTTATAAAGTTTTTAATGGTGATGAACGGTCTCTGGCTGGCAGCCGCATGGCTCATTCAGATGTTGGGGTAATTGGATGTAAACACATAAATGATGAGTACATTTTTGTAATACATTTGCCCTGATGCAAAAAAGTAAAGCTCATTGAAACGTTGGCTATCAATAGGCAGTTTCTGAGTTTTTCACCTGAGTGGTGCCATCTACTGCAGCTGTCTTGGGTGCATCCCCTTAACATATGGAAGGCAAGTAGGGACAGTAATACTGTACATTTTAGTGAGTGCCAAAACCAATCTGCATTATATATATATATATATATATATATATATAATATTATATTTGTATTATGATTTTAATTTTAGAACTCATGGCACTCCAGTCTAAAGTACCCTGTGCCCTCCAGAGCCTTAATCCAGCTCTGCATGCATACACCATATATAAAAACATAAATCCACATACTCACCTACCTTGACATGTAGCTTCAGTCCACTTGTCCAGTAGATAAATCCAAAATAGACCTGTAAAAAAAAAAATATATATATATATATATATATATATATATATATATATATATATATACTCACCTACTCCAATGTAGATCTGTCCTCTTCTCCATGTTGGCAATCCAAGGGTTAAAAAAATTAAAAAATCCAGTCCAGCACACTTGAGGATCTGCATGCTTACACATGAGGGGAATCCCAGTGATGTTAGTCAATGGGACTCCCCTTAGCCAATCAGGGCTGAGCTCCAGTGGAGCTCTGAGCGTTATTAAGTGTTTCCATCTCCATAAACTTCCATGTTAAGAAATTAACATGGGAGTCTGTGGGCAGTTCTCACTGTAGGAGCCCATGTTGAGTTTAACATGAATGCCTACAATGGGAACCAGCCAAACAACCTGACCGCAAAGTTAATTGGGTTCACATTTGTCCTCAATTGTGCTGGACTGGGTTTTTTTAACCCTTCGACTGCTGACATGCACAAGAGGACCGATCTACACTGGTGAAGGTGAGTATATATTATTTTTCAGGTCCATTTTGGATTTATCTACTGGACAAGTGGACCAAGGCTACATGCAAAGGTAGATGAGTGTACTGTATGTATGTTAATAAAGTTTTTATTTTACTGGTGTCTTTGTTTTAGTATTAGTTATGCTGTGGAACTACAACTCCCAGGGGACGCTTTTATACCCTGCATGCAAGGACTTGTGGGTCATCAAGTCCCTGCATGTGGGGGAGGCTTGCTGGGACTTATAGTTTCACAGTACAACCCAATACTATTTATTTTATTTTAAAACAAACTATCAACAGGGCACCCTTCACATATGGGTGCCGGGGATAGCCCCGGGCTTCAGCCCTGGACGGAGATGGCTGGGGGGACCCACTACCCCATGGACCCCGGCCAGGGCTAACCAGCCAAGGTGATAATGCTTTGGCTGGGGATCCTTGTATAAAAGGTGTCCCCTTGTTGTGGCATTATAACGCTGGCTGCTGGAGCCCGGTGCTGGTTCCAAAATATGGGGGACTCCTACTCTTTATGTCCCCCATATTTTTGGAACCAGCACCCGTTCAAAAGCCCAGTGCTTGTTTTTGAAATACTGAGGAGCCCAACGTATTTGTCCCTTTACTAAAAAATTGCACATTCTTCTTACTATTGTTACCCTATTACAGGTGTGACTTAGCGCACTTTTTAGTGTTTATTTCACTCATAACCTGTAAACTATGATAGAGTGAAATGAAGATTGTAGTTTGCAAAGATGATTTTGCAATAAAATAACATGAAGATTTTTGTCCAGTCCAAATAATTCAGTCGCTACTGATCTTCATTAAGTGGGAATGTAGGTTACTGTGTAATGTCTCACTAGTAAAAATGAATCTTTCTGCCAGAGTTATTAAAAGAAAATATAGCATGGAAAGGAAGGCCAGTAAAAGACGTCAACACTATTACAAGCAAGCCCATCTGATACAATTATGCAAATTGCATTTAATTTGTAGCTACTGCCAAATAGCAGTTGTTGACTGAGTTCAGTGTCAAGGTTGTTTAAAAAAAAAAATATTTCCTGCATTACAAATGCGCCAATACAGATAATTACAAACTGCAAAATCTACCCACAGATTTGTTGCAAATGTTAATTCACTGTGTGCGCCCAGTTCATTTTGCCCCTAGTTCATACTTAGCAGCGCTAAAAGAAAATTAATAGTGGGATTGTCTGTTTAAAAAAATGAATAACAATTTATTAACATAAAAAACACAATGCAAAATTAAAATATATACACAAAGTATATCAATGATTGTCACACCACAAGCAACTAAACCCTATGGATGCTCTCCAATTTATTACATTCCAAAAGCCAAACAAATTGCGACAAACATTGATATACTTTATGTGTGTGTGTATTTTAATTTTGCACTGTGTTTTTTATGTTAATAAATGGTTATTCATTTTTAAACAGACAATCCCACTATTAATTTACTTTTAGCACTGCTATTTGTGCTCTAACACATATTCTCTGTATATCTACCTCTAAAGGGTTTGACTACCCATTCCTCTAGCAGCTGATTCTAGAAATCCAACCCATTAAAGCGCCTGAATCTTGTACCAATTGGTAACTGTTTCATGCCTAGTTCATACTTGCCTACTTTGCTGACCTTTTCTACAGGAAGGGGAAGTGTGGTATTCATATGACTGGGTGGGAAGGTTGGCTCATCGGGGGCGTGACATCATGATTGCATCATCATGGCTCCGTCTCACCCTATACGGTGCTGCAAAAAGCCGGCACTGTATAACGGGGGGGGGGGGGGGGGCAGGGCAGTGCACATTGCTTCATCAGATCCCCCATGGAGTACCCACTTGTACTCTCCTTTATTTAAAGCACATATTGAAAAATACCAGAAAAAAATCCCTGACCTTCCGTATTGCAGACACCATACTTATGGAGCTGTTTTTTCTTGTTTTGGAAGTATGAGAGTATTTTGAAATGTGTGCTATAAATAGAAGAGTGCGTGACTGAAGGTGCTTAGGGAGAAGTGAGGGCAATAGGTGTGATTGGCTAAAACAAAAACTAACATGTGATGCAGAATAGGGCCTCTGCCTAGTGGTGCCCTGTGCAATGGTACGTCTTGGACATTCCTAGTTATGGCCCTGTGTATCCAAAATCAAGGAATTTGACAAACTGTCTGCTCTCTCCTACTCGTTCTTGCAGCATCCACTACCTGCCGCTGCTTGTGTCTTAAGCTAGGATGTTATTTGTCTGGATACTGGAATGGAAAAATGGAAAATCTAGTTATTAGTTTTACAATCCCGTATGGTAAATCAATATAACCAGATGGGATTAATTGTGAACTATCCCTCAAGTGAGCACCATCTTGAATTACACTATCGAGCATCCTCAAACTCTATGGAGTATTTCATACTCACCAGTGCAGTCTCCAGTTGTGGTTTTCCTGGAGGGATTACATTCCTACAGTGGAATGAACCACGTGTTTTATATAGCATGCACTATACTGTAGATGGCTATAAGACTCTTTTTTTACAATATTATATCCTCTATAGTGCTTGAATTGTTTTTCTAATTAAACGTGTTGTCTTTGTATCGTCTATTTCTTAATGAAATAGTCACTTAGCAATATGTCTGCAATTTGAACGTGCTCTACACATTTCTGCATGAAAAAAATTGGATAACAGCTCTTTGCACTGATCCGGAGGACTCCATCATGCATCCAACTGCGCAAAATAGCTTTTCAGGAATGAAGAAACTGAGGCGAAGCCGTTCACTACACATGTGCAACTGGGGGAAACGCTAAGCCATCTATCAACAAACACATTAACACACTGCGATTAGATACAATGCCGCTACAGAAAAAGTCTCCTTTTCATTTGTATAAGTTATACAGCCATTTGTGTGCCAGTAAGTTAGCATTCAAATTTGGATTTATGGAACGTTGCTTATTACCTTTTATGGTAAGGAAGAATGTTTCTACATTGATTTGGAATAATACATATTGCATGTGATACAGTAGATCAGAGGTTAAATAAGTCTATCCAGAGGCTCTTGCAGGCGTGCTCTGTGACTCAAGATAACAGTAGGCGAGCAATCAGATTTTCGCGGGCACAATGGCATCCATCGTCTCTTCCCATCTAACTGCAGACATGCTAATTAATATATTTCTCTATTACTAGGTTGTTTGAAATAGCAATTAAAAGAGTAATTGAAATGTTTACTTGTTGTAGGAGTGTCAACCAAGACGTGGAATATAGCAATTACCCAGGATGGATTAGAAGAAGACGATGAGACCTTTGAAGTGATTCTAAATTCTCCTGTGAATGCTGTTCTTGGCACGAAGACAAGAGCTGTAGTGAAAATTGTGGACCCCAGAGGAGGTATTCTTTTTGCTCTCCATTTTAAAATCTAGAACAGCATTAGGAAAACATCTACAAAATGTCGCCAATACTGATAACCTCATGACAAAAAGTGATTTGAAACAATTGACTTAATACAGTTTATATAACATTTGGGACCATTAATCTGCGGATGAATAACATATATAGTATTGTACTTTGGCCCTGATTCTAATTTGATCGGTCTCCCGCATATTCGTACGGGGGACCGATGTTGAATCACTGTGCATGCACATAATCGGTTATGTGCATGTGCAGGGCTTCTGTGCCGGTGCCTTCGCCGACCTGCACTTTTGGCATGGTGCTCGCACAGGAAGGGGAGGTGGAGACACTTCTCAAGTTTTCAGAATATCTTGTTGACCCACAAATGCTGTATAACCTCAGATGCATGTCTTCAATGAGTAGAAAAATCACTGGAATAAAATCAAGAAGAGAACTACTAAGAAATGTAGTAAATCTCTTAAAACTTCTGGGGCATTTCTTAATCTAAACATCATTACCAAATGCTCGTAATGCTCATCCCTGGTGTTAACTAATTTCCTTGCATTACTCTGATAAGGTTACATGCGCCTCTGAAGTGTTGCTTCCTCATTTACTGTCAAAATGATCTAGAATTAGAGGCAATAAGTAGTACTGCCCACCCATGTTCTCAATTTTGCCCGACTCGACCGGCCCCAGCTCCCGCAGAGAAACACGGAACTGGAAGAGTCCCTACACAGCTCTCCCAGGAAGAGGGAGGGCATGCAAGCCACATGATGGGCGGAGTCAAATCACACTGTCAACATCATTGCGGAGCTGCTACCCGGCTCTTACTACCAGGAGCAGCTTTAAATAATAAGGTATGAGTATAGAGATAATGTTCAGGAGAGAAAAGAGTGTTTATAGGGAGAGGGTCAAATAGATGAGGACTATATCAGAAACAAGGATATGGACATAAGAAAATGAGATAGATGAGCTTAGGGCCTGATTCAGACCTGTTTGTCAAGGAGGAGAAATCATTTGATGGTCGCTCCCTGGACTGACTTTTCTACTATTCACCAAATTGGGGGCGGGCGCTCACGTCATGTGACGTCATCAGCCCGCCCCTAGCAGGTATTAACATGCCTGTGTTAGCAGGGGTACGCCCAGCATTTTGATGGGCGCACTCATAAAACGTTGGGTTTCTTCTGCCCCCTGGCCGTCCACTATGGAGTGAACAGCTCGGCGGGTGTGGAACTCACCAAAGCTGCTCGCTCCTGGGGTTTTCACATGCACATATGCAAACCCCCACCATTAGGGTTGGAACCAAATTTGTTGGGCTGATCTGTATCAGAACCTTGGGCATCGGGAGAAAGAGACAAAAAAAAAAGATCAGATCCTATGGGAAGAGCAAGGAGAGTGCAGAGAAGTGAGAAAATAGTGCAAGGGAAGAGAGAATGAGGCAGAGAAGAAAAATAATTTTCCCTCTATGCAGCCTCATAGCTCCTGGGGTACTCGTATGCCTTCTTCTCATCTATGACAGTCCCTTTTACCCGGTGCTTAATGCTCATACATTATTTTTGGTACTTGTTTCCTAGCACGGCCACAATCGCGGGCATCGGGTGTAATTTTTAGTGGTCTGCGACGCGACCGATGCGATGCCCCCGATTTCCCATTGAAATGCATTGAAAAAAGTCAAAATCGCGTCAGTCGCATCGCAGGCGGCTAAAAAAGGCTTAAATGGTCCAGACGCAATGCCCCCGATTTCCCATAGGGAACAATGTTAAATGCCTCAATTTACCCAAATCATCACAGGGAACAATGGTAAATGGGCCAGAAACCCCCAAAAACACCCCTGAACAGTGAAATGGCCCCCCAAAATTAGTTTACGCCACCCCACGATCAACGTGAACCCGAAGCGTGGCGAGCGCAGCCAGCCCGTGAGGGGCGGCGGTACGCGTCCTCCGACCTTTTCATACCCCCACTATCCACGTCGGCGTGGAGTTGAGAATAAAATAGTGAGGCGAGCGCAGCGAGCCCCGCGAGTGGACGCGGATACCTTCACAGGTAAACGCGTCCCTTCGCGGGCTTCACAGGTATCCGCATCCCCTCGAGGGGCTCGCTGCGCTCGCCACGCTTCGGGCTCGGTGGCTCGCTGCGCTCGCCACACTATTCTATTCTCAACTCCACGCCGACGTGGATAGTGGGGGTATGAAAAGGTCGGAGGACGCGTACCGCTGCGCTCGCCACGCTTCGGGTTCACGTTGATCGTGGGGTGGCGTAAACTAATTTTGGGGGGCCATTTCACTGTTCAGGGGTGTTTTTGGGGGGTTCTGGACCATTTACCATTGTTCCCTATGATGATTTGGGTAAATTGAGGCATTTAACATTGTTCACTATGGGAAATCGCACCCGATTTTTTAGTGCATGCGATGCCCCCGATTTTTACTAACGATGCCCATGATCATGATCAGTGTGGCCGTGCTAGGAAACAAGTACCTTATTTTTGTTTATCGAAAAAAACTGCTGCATTTGACATAAGTACCATAACTGTATGTGTATGCAATGTCTCCATATCACTAAGGGGCAATACTGTGTGGTGTAATATGAATATTGGATATTACTATGTAATGTAACATTAATAATGGGGTCTACTGTCTGGTGCAATATGAATAAGAAACACTACTGTGTGGTGTCATGTGAATAAAATAGACTGCTGTGTGGTGTAACAGGGACTACTGTATGGTGTAATGGGACTAATGGACATATCTGTGCTGTGTAATGTTAGTAATGAGGACCACTGTATGGTGTAATGTGTATAAGGAGTACTACTGTTTGGTGTAATGTGTAGTGTAATGTGAATAACAGGGGCTACTGTGCTGTGTAATGTGAATAATGATAACTACTGTGTGGTGTAATTTGAATAATGGATCCTACTGTGTGGTGTGGTGTAATGTGAATTGATAGTTCTGTGTTACCACACAAAATATGGGTGGGGTGCACCAATGCTAAAGGACAACAAAATGCTTAGTTACGGCTCTGACTACAATAATAAAAAACCTCAATGCAATTTTATAGATGCAGCTAAGCTTAGAAGGCAGCTTTAAATTTTTTTTTTTGTTTTTATTTTAAAACAGATATTTCGAATGTGACCATAATTCCAATGGTGCAATGTTTTCTGCTATTACTTTTTTATATATGTATTTTAGGGAGCTGCCATTTAGACTCTGCAACTTTTGCTGAATCCAGTCCAAGAAATTGCACCTCCCAGCCAGCAGCCGGGCACTGCAGCAAAGGTCTGAAGGAATCTCAGTTTAATAGATTGAAAGGGATTGGAGGAGAAGAAACTAGAGGATTTGTACCAGAAGAATTCAGCCCTGCACAGAATGGAAAGAAAAGGCTCAAGCTCATTGGCAATGGGAAATCAGTAAGAACTATGCATTAGCAAAGCCTAAATTGGAAGTGTTGTTAAAATTACATTGACTAGTACCACATAAACAATATGCTAGAATTCATTATCTCCTGTCATTGACTATAACAGACCAATCACATCATTAAATATTCACCACAGTACAGACGTTAGTGAGTTGGTAGCAAGTGCATTTGGGTATGGATTGTATGGTCGACCTAAAGATGGTCGACAGTCATTAGGTCGACACCACTAGGTCGACATACTGGAAGGTCGAAAGGGGTCTAAGTCGACGTGGCACAAGGTCGACAGGTCGTTAGGTCGACATGGACTAGGTCAACAGTTAAAAGGTCGACATGGGGTTTTTCACATTTTTTTATCCGAATGTCGACACAGTCACATGGACACTGTTTTAGGTGCACCGCGTCCCCTCGCATGGCTCGCCGTGCGTGCCATGCTTCCGGCACGGTGCTTCGCTGAGCTCAGCACACTATTTTCTTCTCCCATCATGCCCTAGTGGATGGTAGGGCATTAAATACAGCCTGTCAGCATATGTCGGCTCAAAAAACAGTGAAACACCCCATGTCGACATTTTGACTGTTGACCTAGACCATGTCGACCTAATGCTTGTGTCAATCTAATGTCCTGTCGACCTTGTGCCATGTCGACCTAGACCCCTGTCGACCTTCCAGTATGTTGACCTAGTGGTGTCGACCTAATGACTGTGGACCATCTTTAGGTCACCCAACCGACCCGTATCCCGTGCATTTATGGAATTGTTAAGTGACAGGGGCAATGTTATGGTGTAAGAAGGGAATGGAAACAGGGGCATAGCCAACTTTGTGGGCCCATTGAAAAATTTTGAAAGGAACCCTGTCCCAATGCTTCTAGAGGAACACCTTTCTGCAGCAGTTGTTAATTTTATGCCATAATAATGTTTTTGTTCATTTTCTGAACAATACAGATGTATCCACATACATTTAGCCTCCTTTCACGTTAAACAGCCCATCTAGTGATTCGGCAGTGCAGGGCATCTTTTTGTGAGTTGTTCCATTAAAATGGAGCAAATAGAACAAGCATATTCTACTGATCAAAATAATATGTGGCATGCCTATATTCTGAGTGAATCTGCATACAAAATCCTACGTTACATTGCTTTTCTTTTAATGCTACATCGTGCACTGGTGTAACATTATAATGCCCTCAAGTTCATTTTATACCTCTTCACAATAACTAATGTCCCTTACCTGTCTACAGAAAAGGACCCTTATGTATCACCCAATGGTGTGAAATGTCTATAACACATGTTAATTTGTCAGGGAAGGTGGGCACCTCTCAACTCTGGGTCCAATAGCAGCGGCACTATGAAGCAAGTAGGATGCCAGATGGAGAATTTTGGAATATTAGAGCCCTGTTTTCAAATACAAGCAATATGTTTTTTTTGCAATGAGTATGTTTACTTTAGCACCCATGTTTATTTATTGTAGCTTCTTCTCAAACCAACTGAACATTAAATTAATAGTGCTTTTGTTTCATAAATAACAGAGAAGTGTGGTTTGGTTCTTTAGAAATCCCAAGCATGTGAATTTTTTGCATCTGAAAAGCGACCTGGTTCAGATCTTAACACAATTTTGGTGTTTAAATTGCAAAAAGTATATAATTGAATAGATAGGAGATATAACAGCTGGCGAGGAACATGAATGAAGGAAATCAACCTCCTTTCCCTCTTTATATCAAAATCAGAATGTGAGTTCTATTGAAGTCCATAGCAACCAGTCAGATTCTATCTATTATCTTTTAACAGGTGCTAAATACGTAAGTAGAATCCAGTTGGTTGCTATGGGCAAAATCCCATCTTCAAAAGAACTCCCATCTTAGTAAATTGACTCCTGTGTATCTAATAGTGGAACTGAGCTATATCTCATCACACTTACAGCACATCAGATACACCTCACCTGGCATCAGCTGGAGAACAGAATAAACATGCTCATACATGAAAACATATAAACATTACAAAGCACAAATTTGATTTCAATATTTTAAACAATATGCATTATAATTAAAATTAAAATAATAAAATAAATTGCACTGCGGGACCATGTGACTCAAAAGTGATAAATGAAGGTATTTGTTCACAGTTAATAAGAAATAGATAATATAATTAGATCATTAACTATATGAATGATTCAATAAATTATGCAAGTGACGTTAGTATCACTATCGGACAGGTACAGGCTGTACTGTGCAGATGGACAGTTCTGAAGATGTCCAGTATGAGCAAGACTCATCCAAATCCAACCTAACCTGAATGACCTCTTAATTCAGTCAACTGAATTTTAAAAGCTGATACTATGTTTAATTATATAAAAATATCGAAAATATATAAATATAGAAAAGTATATTCCCATCATCTTTTTTAAATAAAAACCCCAAATGATTATTTTAGGGCTGTGAATAATTTGGTATTTAATGTTTTAATAAATATCAAATATACAGAGGTCATTTGTAAGCATAATGCTTTTTATATATATCAACTAAGCTAATAAATTGTGCAGGGGAAAAGTAATCCTGCATTCATAGCATTATAAAACTTGGACACAACATACAAATTCCACTGTGATTGGAACTTGGTGTTAGAGTATTTTAATAGGAACCCAGGGGAAATGTTTGACTTACACACTAATTATGTGAGATAATGCTTAAATGTTGCAATATGATTTGGAATGCCCAACACTCAGATAGGAAAATTATTTCCAATTATCCATAGACATATTGGAGTTTGCCTTAGGCGCTTAATGACAAGGCCCACGTTTACTGTTAAACAGAATGCCCAAATGTTGTAATCTGCTGGCATCTTACACACCATTAATTCTAATTCAGCACAACCGGCACATGTAATTCTATTTGCTTATTTTATACCTCCTTATTGTAGAACTTAGTAAAATATGACCAATGGACAGGAGTAACCTTTCCAATTGTCCTCCAATTATGAAATAATGCAAAAAAAATATTTTAGAATACAAAAATGTTAAAATATACTTTACTGGAGATACAAAAACTACACATGTATTCTATCGCAATAAATAAAACACATGGCTGAAGAAAAATAAAACACAAATAATTTACTGTAGCTCCTCAAAGAAGGAAAATGAACCCATGTACACACTAGATGACCCGCGGCAGTGCCAATATCGTTAATATTGAAATTCGCAGCCTTGCAAGTCCCCCATATGCCGCCCACCTGCCCCGCCCCCTTCGCACGCCACGATCCCTGAATTGATGATTTGCATAATTATAAATTTGAAGCCTTGGTTGTGGGGGAGAAATCGTTCGATGGTCGGCGACCATCAAATGATTTCTCCAGCGACCGCAGATCTGAGACACCTCTGTGATGTCTCAGATCTCTGAGTTTCCTGTCTAGGAGATGGGCGGGCAGCTGCCCGCCCCCCGCTGGGCATTCCCATGGGCTATGGTTATCATAAAATTACTACTGTTGAACCTCAGATAAGTTTATGCTATGACCCCAAAATCCTACATTACGTTATTTTGTTTTCAAGGACTCCGGCTCTACGTATTGGGGGTCATTCTGGTTGTATCATAAAGCTGAGAATTTTGCATTTCGAATTTTTGCAAGCTACTGTAACTAAACACCGGCTACACGAACGGCCGCCGCATGCGAATGGATGCTTTGCATAAATATCCATTTGCAGCTTGCGTGCAGGGCAGAAATCATTCGATGGTCGCCGACCATCGAATGATTTCTAAAGCACTTGCAAATTTAATTCACTTTCTGATTTGCGGCGCACATCTCCGTGAGCAGGGCGGGTAGCTGACATCAGGTGACGTCAGCTGCCTGCCACCGGCACCCACGCCACAGCCTAATTACCATGAAAGTGCCCAGTTTTTTTATGGGAACACCCATAAAACTCTGGGCACTCCCATGTGTGCGACCCATGCCCCACACCCGCACTACTTCGTTCGAACAGGGCCAGCGGATATGCAAGTCGCCACATCCATCCACAAAGATGGCCTGAATGTGCGCATAAATGAATATGCGCATGCATATTCGCAATGGGGAGAATGAACTAGAATGACCTCCATTGTGTATTATTGTATTATGCAATGGTATATGTATGATCTTAACTGAAATTAAATTGTTTCTCCCTCATTATTACAGGTAAAACCTTCTTTTGTGTACAAAAATGGAACTGATACTATCTATCGAGTAAGTACTCATTACGTTAGGTACTATTTTCTCATTGTCAGTTAAAGGAATACAGTATACAAAAGTGTAAAGATATGAAATGGTAGTATATTCTATTGCCGGAGAACTGCAGATGAGAAAAGTTTTTGTTTCTGCTTTGTTTCGCAAAATTATAGTGATGTCACAAAACATGATTTGCAATGCAGGCTGCAGTTTAACCCTTTGAGTGCCAAGGGAATTTGTCGAAATAGATGTGAAAATTGCCTAGCAACCATTTTTATTCATATAGGAAATATAATTTTTTTACACAACATTTCCCTGAAGCTCATTTTGCCCACCGCAACAAACACCCTCCCCCTCCCCCCGACTGCCTCCGCTGTGATGCCAGCGCACTGAATGAAGCACAGGCTTCTTCAATGCAGGATGTTGGGGCCCAATTAAAACGCTGTGCCGGCATTTGAGCCAATCAGAGCTCGTGTACCATTAGCCAATCAGAGTGGCTGCTGGTACACAAGCTCTGATTCACTCAGAGCTTGTGCTGCATTTTAATTGGCCGCAGGCGTCCTGCATTGAAGAAGCCTGTGCTTCGGGACCTGCTGTGAGTGAAGGGAGGCAGGGGAGATGATGATGGGAGGGAGAGGATTGGGGGGGGTGGGGAGGGGCAGACTGGAAATCAGTACCGGGCCCCAAAACTCCTAGTGGCAGCCCTGAATCTCATCACTCACCTTATGATTCATAAATGCAGTGCCTTTACTCACCTTGAGGATATAGATCTAATCATGGGTGGATTTAGAGAGGAGTGGGACAGTGTCTTTAGGAACATGGCACCCTTGTTCCCTTGGCCATCTGCACTAAGTATGCACAAATCACCCGGAAAATTGCACATTGGCTGCTGTGGTACATTGAATAGGTAAGTATATTTACATGGGTGCATGGTGTACAGTGTGGGCCCCCCTGGAGCACCACACACCATGAACCTATTATAGATACACCAATAAATGTAAGCTAGGTCCACAGGAAACCTCTGCCCAACTCTGGTAAAGTATAGCAAGTAAGATGGATGTCAATGTATCTGTAGGAGGAAAAGGCAAATAATAACAATGACATAACCATTTTGTAAATTAAGATTAATACCCCTTTTACACCAAAATGCCGGGTCAAACCTGGGTTATTGAAAATGGTTTCAAGCTGAATTACAGCAGCTAAAATTCATCTCACACCACAGACCCGACCCCTTTTAAATTGTACCTGTTGTTTGCATGATCTGTTGATATATAGGGGGAAATTTACTACACATCAATACGAATACGAATTGCTGTATTTTCGGGATAGATAATCTTCAAGTCCTTTTACCATGACCCGGGTCAGATAACCCAGGATGTGTGGATCACACCACAGGTTAACCAGTTTTCTCCCCTTTCCAAACAATATTGTTACGGATTTCGGGTGTGAAGCCAGGACCACTGTTTAGGACGGCCACGGCAAGTCCTACTCTGACTCTGTTGTTTTTGAACGAGGATGGCTGATACCTGCGGAACTAAGGCTTCACCTCTAATAGCCACGTTTGTGGGGTCAAGTTAGGTCTCGCCCCAGCCAGGTGCCACCAGGTCTTAGGAGAGACAAAGTATCGACAATCCTAAGTACACAACAAGAGGTAAACTGACTAATGAACCTAACTGGGAAAAATAAGTAGGCGGCGAATTGCCGAAATAGCTAACGCTACTGAGCGCGCCAGCGACCTAGTCGCCGATCCACCAGTGACCGAGTTGTATACACAAGCAAAATACACCACACCAATTGTCACAAACCGTGGGTCTCAGCCCCGTCTGAGACCACGTCCATTACCTTCCCGGTGGTCAGTGTTGAGAGTAAGGCCTCTGGTCGCTGTCAGTGTCTGGCAGGATGTCCCATGAGTGGCTGGTGCTGACCCGTGTAATCGACATGCCGGCACGCTGGACTCCGCGCGTCATGGGCGCCGCCATGACACTTGCGCTCAGCTGACCAGAGGATTCAATCCCGCTGTTCAGCCAGGGTAACCTCTGACCCACACACCTGCATACCTCTCAGGTGTGCTCACTCTTTCCCTGTACTGATTGGTGCTGCTGCAGCTAGCCAATCAGTACTCAGCGAGGGGGATATATTCCGGCCTCTAACTTTCAGTCATCGCCTTGAATTTGTGTTCATCTGACCTCAGTACCTCCTGTGTTCAGCTGTTTCCAAAGGCTCCTGGTTATCCGGTCTCCCCGTGTACCTCTCGCAGATTCTGCCGTTACTACCTGGTTTGTCATCTCCAGAAGACTCCTGCCATTCCACTCTGCAGTCGAGTAACTACTCCTGTTTCCATCCTCACCTGGCATACCATCTCCAGAAGCCTCCTGCAATTACCACCGTGCAGTTGAGTGATCCCATCGACCCTGCTGTCGACATCAGTGTTGACACTTTCACACTGAGCCTCCCAGAGACTATTCCACCTACCCGTGTCTCCAGTATCATTACTACTCACAGCCTACGTCCAGAGGGCCAGGGCAGAGGGCCGCGACCTGCCTGTCAGACGCAGCGAAGTCCATATCCCCTTGCGGGGGTCCCTGGTGAATACCGCTGGCAGGTTAGACTCCGCGCCTCTGTTTACGGTCTCCGCCAACACTCCGGTACGCAAGGCCTTGCCTCTGTGCATGTCATTCATCAGGCCTCCAGCCTTCCGATACACAGCGCCCTCCACTGGTCCACCACGGTCAGGGCCGGGAACACAACAGACCCCAGACCTGACAGTAAATTCAAGGCCGATGGACTCGGCTCAAGACCCAAGTGTGGGACCAGCGGTTCTTCAAAATGTTGCTGCCAGAATGGAGACCCAAGAAGCCACTCAGCAGCAGGTGATTAAATTCCTACAGGATGTGTCCAGTCGGTTGGACACCCTGCAACAGTCCCTGTCGACTTCTGTGTCAACCTCTCCTGTAGGGTCAGTAACACCAGCCCTACCTTCCCGTCTTCACCTGCCAGCACCCACCAAATACGATGGTGACCCCAAGACCTGCAGAGGGTTTATCAACCAGTGCCAAATTCAGTTTGAATTGATCCCTCAGAACTTTCCTACGGCCAGAATTAAAATTGCATACATGGTGTCGTTATTGACTGGTTCTGCCCTGAAGTGGGTATCACCCTTATGGGAAAGAGCGGATCCGCTGCTGGCAGACTATGACCAATTCATCCAGACCTTCCGCCACATATTCGACTTGCCAGGTCGACCCATGTCAGCAGCTACCGACATCCTCCAGATTAAGCAAGGGTCCCGCCCCATGGGGCAATATGTAATCCACTTTCAAACGCTTGCTTCTGAATTACAGTGGAACAATGAAGCCCTGACAGCTGCCTTCTGGTTAGGAGTCTCTGACCGGATTAAAGATGAGCTGGCATCTCGCGATCTTCCTGACCAATTGGAAGATCTTGTATCCCTATGTGTCAAGATTGATCTACGTCTTCGTGAGAGAGGACTAGAAAAACACAAGAAGTTAATTCCCAAAGTTTCTCCCAAGATTCGTTCTGAGTCTCCTACGCGTGAAGAACCAATGCAAGTGGGTAGATCACGACTGACTCCCGAAGAACGTACCCGTAGGCAGCGCAATCGTCTGTGCATATATTGTGCTGCTCCTAGTCATTTCATTAATAATTGTCCCGAGCGTTCGGGAAACGACCGAGCCTAACCTGTAAGGGAGGAGTCAGGTTGGGTCAAGTGGTGAAATCTCCCCCAGAAAATGACTTTGTTTTGCCCGTATCTTTGGATACCCCTGCCGGTGCCCATTCTAGCACCGCCTTGGCAGATTCCGGTTCGGCCGGGAATTTTATTTCTCAAGACCTGGTTACTAAACTGAAGATTCCAATGGAACCATTAGTTCCACACCTAGCTGTTACAGCAGTTGACGGCAGCAGAATCCCAGGCAGTGAGGTTCGTTTCTGTACCAGCCTCCTCACCCTTAGAGTCGGCATGCTGCATCAGGAGCAAATCAAATTTCTCGTCATTCCCAAATCTTCTTATGAAATCGTCCTCGGTCTTCCCTGGTTTCGTCTTCATAATCCCAACATCAATTGGAAGACGCTACAGATCGAGCAATGGAGTTCTCATTGCCAACAGCAGTGTATCAAGTCAGTGGTACCCACTCGTTCAGCCAATGTAAAAATTCTTCCTGGGCTCCCTGAAGTCTACAGTGAATTCGCTGATGTGTTCTGCGAGCAGTCTGCTGATACTCTTCCTCCTCATCGTAATTGGGACTGTAAAATTGACCTCCTCCCAGGGAAGTTCCCTCCTAAAGGTCGAACTTATCCATTGTCCATTCCTGAGACCCAAGCTATGTCTACATACATACAAGAGAATCTTCAGAAAGGTTTCATCCGGCGCTCAAGTTCCCCAGCAGGCGCAGGTTTCTTTTTCGTAAAGAAAAAAGATGGAGGCCTTCGCCCGTGCATTGACTACCGAGGTTTAAACAATATCACAGTCAAGAATAGTTACCCGCTTCCTTTAATTACCGAACTTTTTGACCGAGTAAGAGGTGCCCGAGTCTTCACCAAATTGGATCTCCGTGGGGCATACAACTTGATAAGAATTCGTGAAGGTGACGAGTGGAAGACCGCATTTAACACCCGGGATGGTCACTACGAGTATCTGGTAATGCCTTTCGGCCTTTGTAATGCCCCCGCAGTATTCCAGCAATTTGTAAATGAGGTCTTCAGGGACATGCTCTACGTTTGTCTTGTGGTATACCTCGATGACATCCTCATTTTTTCAAAAAACTTATCCTCTCATCAAACTCAGGTCAAGGAAGTATTGTCTCGTCTTCGCCGAAACAAACTGTATGGCAAGATTTCCAAATGTACCTTTGAAGTTCCTTCCGTGCCCTTCCTGGGTTACATCATTTCTGGTTTCGACTTACGTATGGATCCAGAGAAGTTGGAGGCTATTAATGGGTGGTCACAACCCACTTCCCTCAAAGCAGTCCAATGCTTTATAGGGTTTTCCAACTACTATAGGAAATTCATTCGAGGCTTCTCCACGTTGATTGCACCCATCACCGCACTCACCAAGAAGGGGGCTAATCCAGCCAGCTGGCCTCCAGAAGCCGTCGCAGCCTTCCAGTTTTTAAAACAAGCCTTTGTCACTGCTCCTATCCTGTCCCAGCCTGATGTCGACAAACCCTTTTTTCTTGAGGTAGATGCCTCTCACATAGGAGTCGGTGCTGTACTATCCCAAAAGAACAATGATGAAAAACTCCACCCCTGTGGGTTCTTCTCTCGCAAGTTTCTTCCAGCAGAAAGAAATTACTCCATTGGAGACCAAGAATTATTGGCCATCAAATTATCTCTCGAAGAATGGAGATATCTTTTAGAAGGTGCCAAGTTCCCCGTGACGATCTTCACAGATCATAAAAACCTGTTATACCTCCAGTCTGCCCAGTGTATGAATCCTCGACAGGCTCGTTGGTCCTTGTTTTTCTCTCGTTTCTCTTTCAAGTTGTTATACCGTCCAGGCACTCAGAATGTGAAAGCGGATGCTTTATCTCGTTCCATGCAAGAGGATTCTGACCTGCAGGAGAATCGGCCCATTCTTGACCCCATCGCCTTTGCGCCCACTCAAGTGTCGCCTGCGCCTCCTCCTGGTAAAATCTTCGTCCCCACTGAACTGCGTCAGAAACTTCTCTGCTGGGCACACAAGTCGTTATTCTCTGGGCATCCTGGCGCCCAAGGGACATTAAAAATTCTTCAGAGATCCTATTGGTGGCCGCAAATCGGCAAGGAAGTGAAAGAGTTTGTGGCTTCATGTCCAGAGTGTGCACAGCACAAAGTGTTCCGACAAGCTCCAGCCGGCCAGCTCCATCCTCTGTCCATTCCATCTCGTCCCTGGACTCACATTTCAATGGACTTTATCTGCGACTTACCCAAATCTCAAGAGTATAACACCATATGGGTAATAGTTGACAGATTTTCCAAGATGGCCCGATTCATCCCGTTACCCGGGCTACCGTCCGCTCCCAGTCTGGCTCAGCTGTTTGTACAACATATCTTCAAAAGTCATGGCTTGCCTAACAAAATTGTGTCCGATCGTGGGGTACAATTTGTAGCACGGTTTTGGAGAGCCCTGTCTGATGCATTCCAAATCAAATTAAAGTTTTCTTTAGGTTATCATCCCCAGTCCAACGGTCAGACAGAAAGGGTGAACCAGGATCTGGAGACCTTCCTACGTCTTTATATATCATCCTCTCAAGATGACTGGTCGAAACTCCTCCCGTGGGCAGAATTTGCTCATAACTTCAGGTACCACACTACCACTGGTCATTCCCCTTTCTTTATAGTCTATGGACAAAATCCCCGGGTCCCCAATTTTGAAGATTTACCTGCTTTAGATGTACCTGCAGCCGCAGCAGCCGTTAACCATTTCTCTCAAATCTGGCGAGAGATTCATTCTAACATCAAGAAAGCTTCAACAAGGTACAAATTCTTTGCAGATCGCAAGAGGAGAGCTGTTCCTGAGTTGCGTCCAGGGGATAGAGTTTGACTTTCTACACGGAATCTCAGACTGAGAGTTCCCTCTATGAAATTTGCTCCCAGATTTATCGGTCCTTACACGGTTCTACAAAGGATCAATCCTGTGGCATATAAACTGAAGTTACCCAAATCTTTACGCATTCCCAACTCATTCCACATCTCTTTGTTACGTCCTCTCATCCTGAATCGCTTCCATACTTCTTCACCATCATTACCCAAAGTTCGAACCAGCAGGGGAGTAGAATTCGAGATAAACAAAATTATTGATTCTCGTCGGAGGTATGGGCGTCTCCAGTATCTTATTGATTGGAGAGGATACGGTCCTGAGGAGAGGAGTTGGGCAGATGCAGAAGATGTGCATGCCCCCCGTTTACTCAAAGTATTCCATGAAGAGAACCCGTCCAAGCCTAAAGGGTGTTCGGTGCCCACCCTAAAAGGGGGGGGGGTACTGTCACAAACCGTGGGTCTCAGCCCCGTCTGAGACCACGTCCATTACCTTCCCGGTGGTCAGTGTTGAGAGTAAGGCCTCTGGTCGCTGTCAGTGTCTGGCAGGATGTCCCATGTGTGGCTGGTGCTGACCCGTGTAATCGACATGCCGGCACGCTGGACTCCGCGCGTCATGGGCGCCGCCATGACACTTGCGCTCAGCTGACCAGAGGATCCAATCCCGCTGTTCAGCCAGGGTAACCTCTGACCCACACACCTGCATACCTCTCAGGTGTGCTCACTCTTTCCCTGTACTGATTGGTGGTGCTGCTGCAGCTAGCCAATCAGTACTCAGCGAGGGGGATATATTCCGGCCTCTAACTTTCAGTCATCGCCTTGAATTTGTGTTCATCTGACCTCAGTACCTCCTGTGTTCAGCTGTTTCCAAAGGCTCCTGGTTATCCGGTCTCCCCGTGTACCTCTCGCAGATTCTGCCGTTACTACCTGGTTTGTCATCTCCAGAAGACTCCTGCCATTCCACTCTGCAGTCGAGTAACTACTCCTGTTTCCATCCTCACCTGGCATACCATCTCCAGAAGCCTCCTGCAATTACCACCGTGCAGTTGAGTGATCCCTTCGACCCTGCTGTTGACATCAGTGTTGACACTTTCACACTGAGCCTCCCAGAGACTATTCCACCTACCCGTGTCTCCAGTATCATTACTACTCACAGCCTACGTCCAGAGGGCCAGGGCAGAGGGCCGCGACCTGCCTGTCAGACGCAACGAAGTCCATATCCCCTTGCGGGGGTCCCTGGTGAATACCGCTGGCAGGTTAGACTCCGCGCCTCTGTTTACGGTCTCCGCCAACACTCCGGTACGCAAGGCCTTGCCTCTGTGCATGTCATTCATCAGGCCTCCAGCCTTCCGATACACAGCGCCCTCCACTGGTCCACCACGGTCAGGGCCGGGAACACAACAGACCCCAGACCTGACACCAATAGCACACCACAAACAGAACAAACCACAATAAACACAGAATAAGCCGTAACCAGGTGACTACCCAGACGGCAACAATTAGAAGAAGAAGTCCTGCACACTGCCCAGCAACGCCAGAGTGGGGATGAGCGCTTCCGCCGCTTGCTCCTGCTGGCGTCCACCATTGCTGGGCAAAACCAGCAGCTTCCGTCGGCGGCTGCGTCCGGCCACATCATCCCCGGCGTCCCTGGTTGCTAAGCAACCAGACCAGGCGCCGCCGGAGAAGGGGGAGTGAGCGGCCGGGCGGCCCTGCAGCTCCGGTGCACGCCTCCTGCGTGCAACAAATATGGACCTTATTTTGGTTCACTCACAAAGGCAAATTCCTTCTCAAATGGCCAAAACCATGTGCACTGCAGGTGGGGCAGATGTAACATGTGCAGAGAGATTTTAAAAAAACTAATTTAAAAAACCCAAATCTAATTCTCTCTGCAGAAGTTACATCTGCCACACCTGCAGTGCACATGGTTTTGAGAAGGAATTTGCCTTTGCGAGTGAACCAGAAAAAGGGCCAATGTGTATTCACACAGTTCCTGAACATGTTTTTTCAGCTAAAGGAAGTTAAAATTCAGATGTAATATATGTTTTACTCACAGAAAATGTTACATGTTGAACACAGTGTTGCATTCCTGAAGCGCAGAGTACTCCAAGGTCCATAAGAGGGAGTACTGCCAGGTGTAGTAGGAGGTAGGGAACCCATAACCTAATATGTAAGCAGCGCCAGTACAGTAGGATGAGATGTTGCAGCAGAAGTTTTGGAAAAAACAACACATTTGTCAGCCCCATTATTGAAAAACTGTATATATCCCAAAGAAGAGTTGCACTAGAATGGCACCAAAAGATTGTTGAGACTTGTTGGCTAAGAAATTTATGAATTAACCAAGTGTTACAGGAAAAGCCAATCCAGAAGGTGTCTGCCTGTGCTTTTAGCTCAGTTCCATGGGAGAAAAGATGCACTAGTGAAGCTGTAGAATACATTTTAGGCCTCAAATGTAAATAGTAATCCAGATGTCAGTGTCATAGTAGCCCCCATTCAAGCAGCAATACTGTGCTTTGATGCCAGCTATTTAATGGTGTGCATCCAGCATCATTAGCAGGCAGGCCCCACACCCTGTCACTACAATATATACTCTGAACAAAAAGTGGATCTTTGAGCCCACTCAAAGCATTCTGTGTTTTTTACATGATCCCTGAAACAATAATGTCCTTTTCTGAATAATAATAAAATCCATTTATACTTTTGGTAAATGTTCACTTTAAAATGCTGTTCTCACATCCTTTCCAGTATCATAGGGCTTTCCTTTGCACCCGCACCCCTTCCATACACAGTACAATGTAAGACCCTTGCAAACATCCATACCCCTTTGAGTGCCAACATCTCTGTGGGAGATGCGCAAAATGTCCGCCAAAATTTCCAACAGCTCTGTGTGTGAGAGATGTGCAAAATATCCGCTAAAAATGCCAGCAACGCTCACATTTGTTATATCATGTCAAATAGAAAATGAGTAAAAAAAAGTATATTTCCTTTACAAGGTAAACATTACAGGTCATTATGATGTCTAAAAATGTTTGCTTGGCAATTTTTTACACCAATTTTAAAAAATAATTCACGTGGCATTTAAAGGGTTAATGAAGCCTTAATGTGGAGCTCTGGCTGCAAAGGACATACTGTAGGCCAATGTACAACATGATATGTAATGTAATAACCAGTCTGGGAGATTTTTAATATGTGTATATATTTTCACATCATAAATAATGTAGCTTAATTATAAATGAAGCATTATTTATGCATTTTTTACAGTATCATGGTATGATGTCTCTTCGAGTGGAAGAAGAAAGACCATCACGCAACTCAACCAAAACAACCAAACTAGCAGCAACAAGCCATCGGCAGCAGAGGCTGAGAGCTCCCCCGCACACTATGGAATTTCTACAGTCAGATAGAGCTGTGGGGACCTCTGATACATCTGCCTCAAGCCAGGTATGGAACTATTGGGTTTATTCAGACCTGATTGCATGGCTGCGAATTCAGGGAGGATGTGTGGTGTTTTCAGGGAGGGTGTGTGACGTCAGCTCTGCCCCTAATCTGCCTGTCTCTATCGTGGCTCCTGGGCTGTGCACTGACTGCACAGACTGGTAAAATCACTGAATGGTAAGCGGTTTCAAATGGATTTGCAGCTAATCGTAGGGCTTTAATAACATGACGTGTCAGCATGAGACATTAGCTTAGTGTGGGTCATACCTTAGATGGAGGTATCTTCACTTCATATGGGCATTTGTGGAGGGCGAGCATGCAGACCCGCTGAACAGATGCATCTTGTGGGAGTGTCTTGGGCATATGTCCCAACTTTGGAAATTGATTGAGGCATCTGGACAGAGATGAGATTCCTTTTTAAGACAGAGCATTTTAGCTGAGTATGGGATGGATGGAAGTGTAAGTATTAATGAAGATGGATGCACAGTAGTAAATAACAGTAGTAAATAACAAGGTGTTGAGTGATTCATATGCATGTAGACACGTGTACTCACACAGACAAGCTGATATACACATTAGTATAATCTAGTAAGTAAACTGCCTTGGCGAATAAACTGTTCACCAGGTGCACGCACTCAAAATTGCAGGTGAGGTACAGCATGGGGGGGATTTGACCATGGGAATGCCCAGCGTTTCATGGGTGTTCCCATGGATATCGCCCGGTGCTTTGGGTGCCGAGGGCGGGCAGCTGACTTCCTTTAGAATGCCCACACACATCTAAGGTTACCTCAAAGCAACCTTAGATATGTGTGTGCCTTCCATATCATTCGGTGGTCATTGACCATCGAATGATGTGTGTTTTCCCCCGCAGCCTACAAATGGATGTTTATGTTAAACATCCATTCGCAGCCAGTGCGTGCGAACACCTGCTGCGAGGGAGTGGGCGGCCCGGCATTCACCGGGTGGGATTTGGTGGACTCGCAAGCAAGGGCGTAACTACAAGGGGTGCAGCTGCTATGGGGCCCAGAGCTGAAGGGGGCCCATCTTTGCTGTCTAAGTAATATGTTTTACATACATTTATCACCATCAGTTTCTAAATATGGGGCCCTTACAAACTTTTGCTATGGGGCCCACGAATATCTAGGTACGCCTCTGCTTGCAAGGCTGTGAATCAACCAGAATAACCCCTTGTATGCCACGTGACTAAATCTACCGTCGTACAGACAGTGCAATTTTGAATAAGCCTATTCTGGTTAAGCCCATGGGGGATTTTGACTAAGTCTATGAGCGATTTTGACTAAGGCCATTTTGGTCATAGGCCAAATATATGGCTTAGTAAAAATTGTCTTGCCTGTCTATTTTACCAGGCGATAGCACCGTGTTGATGGCTTTTTTGTAAACTGTAAGCCATTTACCTTATACCTTCATTTTGCAAAGCTACTAGAAAGGGTGTGTGTGCCTTTCCCAACATTACTACTAATTATGGGCCTTACTTTGTTATTATATTTATGCTTATTATGTTTTTAAATTTTGAGCTAAAAAAATGGGGTCTGCATACCTTTTTAGTAAATGAGTGTGCCTACCATCATAGGTGTAGATAACTTCCCTTATAAAAGATTATGGGCCAGATTTAGTATAGCAAAAAAAGAAAGTCATTTTTTGTCTGGAACAAACTAAGGGCCTAATTCAGACCTGTTCTCTAAGCTGCATATGTTCGCAGCCTAGCGGACAGGTAAATGCAGCCCGTCGCCAGGCTCTCTAACATGCAACAGGATGTGTGCGCTGACAGATTCCCTCGCAAGCCACCGCAAGGAGGAGAAATCATTCGATGATCGCTCACCATTGAATAATTTTTGCTGCCTTCGCTAAGAAAAGTCAGCCTAGACTGGCTTTTCTAGCGCCCGCTGTCCTCCAAATTCAGGACGGACACTGATGTCATGTGATGTCAGCTGTTTGCCCCAAGCAGACATTGCCACGCCTGTGTCTACAGGGAAATGGCCAATATTTTTATGGGGACGCTCAGAGTGTGAAACTCACCCAAGCCATTCGTTCCCATGGTTTATGCATACGCAAACCCCAACCATTGGGGATGGGAGCGAATTGGGCCCGTAATGAACGGGTCTAAATTGGCACCCATATTGCTATGAAAGGGGAGCAAATACATGTATATTGTTTCTCTGCAGGGTAAATACTGGCTGCTTTTGTATGTACCCCACAGATGTTGGACAGCTTTATGTTTATGCTGCAATATAGATTTCAGTTTGAACACACCCCAACCACAAACGCCGTCTTTCTGTCAGTCAGCTTGCGTTCTAGGATCCTTATGCAAGCACAATCTATCGATAATCTCTTGTGCTGCAAATTTGAAGTTGTGCAATCAGGTCTAAAAACCCCCAATGTGTTTTGGGTTTTTAGCACTGTTTATTGTTTAAGTCATTTTTAAGATTAATTAAAGCAAACTACATTTTAACAGTTTTAGTTCATATCATTCTGTCGGACTAATGTAGGGTACACACCAGAACAATTTGGCCTCAATTCCTCCAATTTTGATGCATTCTTGACCGATTGTATGTAAATTGGACATGTTTTGGCATGTTTTAGATTCCAATCCGATGCGCGTCCCTGCTATTCGTTTGGTCGTTTTGGAGATCCTTCCTGCTGCAGTCAGGATCTGTAAAAGATCCATTCATGCTGGGTACTGATCAGATCGTATGCAGATCGTGTGCTCCAACAGATCCTACAATCTTCTCACGATCTGCTCATGATCTGCTCATGATCGTGATCGTTCTGGTGTGTACCTAGCATTAAATTTGGAGATGCTTTAAGTGGTATTATTTCTCTTCATGTATAATGTTTGCAATTATGTATTTCTAGAAGAAAACTAGGTACATGTGAGTTATCCGGACGCCCGATTTCAAAATCGGGTCGGATCGGGCACATCGCATCGCATCGCATGCGACCATCGGATGCGATGCGATGCGATGCGATGCGATGACCCGATTTTTCCATAGGAATCAATGTTAAAATGGACTGAGTCCATTTTAACATGGAATTCAATGGGAAAAAGGGGTCCTTTTCATACCCCTACTATCCAAGTGGGCATGGAGTTGGATATAAACCTGTGGCGAGCGTAGCGAGCCACCGAGCCCGAAGCGTGGCGAGCGTAGCGAGCCCCGCGAGGGGACACGGAATACCGTCCCCTTGCGGGGCTCGCTTCGCTCGCCACGCTTCGGGCTCGGTGGCTCGCTACGCTCGCCACAGGTTTATATCCAACTCCATGCCCACTTGGATAGTAGGGGTATGAAAAGGACCCCTTTTTCCATAGGAATCATTTTAACATTGATTCCTATGGAAAAATCGGGTCATCGCATCCGATGGTCGCATGCGATGCGATGCGATGCGATGCGATATCGCATCGCATCGCATCTGATTGTATGCCTTAACTTAAGGCATACAATCAAAAAATCGGGCGTCCAGATAACTCACAAGTACCGAAAACTATTCCCTTTCCTAAGAAATGTACTGCGGATTTGAAAGGTCTCCTGCATTTTGATGATAAAACCCAAAAGCTTTTCCAGTGTAATGGTGTAACATGGGATCCCTGGTTAACTTCAGCCAAGGTACTGGTTTCTTACTACATCATATTATTTGTGTTGATAGTCAGGAGTTACTTAACCAAGTATTAAACCTTTCAAAATTGTATAAGGAATCTGTCAGCTTTATACTGGTTTTATTGTACTATGTTGCTGCTCACTTTCTTATATTATAAAAGTTTCAAATTGGACCTGTCATTCAAATGTAATGTCACATTCATGTATATTATGCATTAGATACGGTGCATTATGTAATAATCTATTATCTCTCTAAAAAGTATAACATCAATATTTTACACCTATATACGTGATGTATTCTCTCCCTTGCATACTGACAAAATAAATTTAACATAAAACAACAAAAATTAAATTTGGAAAATTAAAAAAAAAGAAGCGATTTAATAATTTCTAGACTATATAAACAGCTAATAAAAAATAAATATATTTTCCTTTAAATGCCATTAAATGCGTAAATATTGCTGAATGGTGGTAGGTGAACTTAAGAGTAGATATTATAACTACCTTATCTATGAATACTTCTCAATTGCCCCGTTTGAACAATTCGCTATGGGGCTGATTCAGAGGTGGACACTAAGGCTGTGCTACATTATGTAAAAGAGACAGGAGGCAACTCATGTAAATAGACGCCTCCTGCTCGCTTCTTTGATCCACTACTGCATCCAAAGATGAAGCATTGGATCATCAGTATCTACATGGCCATATAAGTAACCCTCAGGTTATGCAGATTGTCCAGTGAAATCATTCTGTTGGAATCAGTGAAACTAATTCCAAAGACGCAGCCACTGGTTCAGCAAGCCCAGCTTTTGGACAACATCGTAGAATCAGGATATGTGCCTTAATGTACATCTCTGAATAAGGCTCTGTATACTGTGCCTTACTTATTGTATGGTGTGTGATAATGAAATGCATTAATGCAGTTTGAGAGTGTAGGTTTGGATTAAAGTGGTGTCCTATTTTTAAAAGGTTTTATATATTCTTTCATTCCTTCCAACTTGCTACTTAAGGCATTTGCTGAGAACATTTTTTTTCTTAATACAGGTTGAGTATCCCTTATCCAAAATGCTCGGGACCAGGAGAATTTTGGATAACGGATTATTCCGTATTTCGGAATATTTTAATATTTCAATGATGTATTTTGAAGTATCTTGCATGTATGCTGTATAAACACATAATATACACACAAATATATTTTATTACCACATAAAATACACACAAATATATTTTATTTGTTCAAAAAACAAGGTTTCAAAACTTGAAACAAAATGTGTGTACTATCTCAGCACTGAATTTGAATGCCAAGCAATCATTGTCTTGCACATATATAGTGCCAGTTACATATCATGTCCCCAGTGATGCTGTTACAAATGTCCCCAGTGAGTTTTTATCAAAAAAAATTTTTTTTTCACTTTCTGGATATTTAACGGATATTCGGATACGGGATACTCGACCTGTAGGAACAACCCTTTAAGCTGTGTTTCTGTTATGCACATAATTGGTGCAATGTAATAGGGTGAGAGAATCAGAAAGTGAGAGATTTGGTAAGAAATATCCAGTTTTTTTAAAGCGGCAATCATTTACACTGATTTTGCAGTGTAAATGATTGCCGCTTTAAAAAAACCTTGAGATTTCTTACCAAATGTCTCACTTTCTGATTCTCCCACCACATTACATTGCACCCAATATTTAAAATGTTTTGGATGAATGAATCAAATAAAAACTAATAACATGTAAGGAACAACTCAAAAACTAGATATATAGGGTGAAATTTAATAGGGTGAGAGTTTCAGAAAGTGAGAGATTTGGTAAGAAATCTCCAGTTTTTTTAAAGCGGCAATCATTTACACTTCAAAATCAAACTGGTTTTGCAGTGTAAATGATTGCCACTTTAAAAAAAATGGAGATTTCTTACCAAATCTCTCACTTTATGAATCTCTCATCCTATTAAATTCCCCCCATGATGTTGTTACTTAGGCCTTTATTCAGATCTGATTGCAGTACAAATTTGTTTGGAAAATGGGTAAAACCATGCAGGTGGGGCAGATGTAACATGTGCAGAGAGAGTTAGATTTGTATGAGTTATTTTGTTTCTGTGCAGGGTATATACTGGGTGCATTATTTTTACACTGCAATTTATATTTCAGTTTCAACACACCTCACCCAAATTTAACTCTCACTGCACATGTTACATCTTCCCCACCTGCAGTGCACATGGTTTTGCCCATTTTCCCCCAAAAAAATGTACTGAAATCAGATTTGAATAAGGGCCTTAGAGAGGTTCCAATTATTCTACTTCCATAGTTGTCACATTTTTGGTGCATGAGTTCTTGTAATTATTATCCAGAGTCCTGGAGCAGAATTTACGGCTGAACACAGTCCTGGCCATATTAGAGCCATTTTCTACATTGTGGTTTCACATAAGCTCAGTTATTAAGCTGAACTCACAATGAGGTGGTTGAGCCCATTTCCTGGAAGGAAGCCATTCTTCTATCAATTATAAATTGTATATGTTTCAGGCAAGAAAATGTCCATTTGGCTGGACTCCACATGACAGCAGCTGCTACAGGCACATCACTGAGCAGAAGGCCACATGGATCACCGCAGCCCGAATATGTCGAGAACAGTAAGAACATTTTAGTGTTTTCTGTATTACTTGGAATGGAATAATCCTGTACTCCTCTGCAATGCTCAAACATTGCCATTCTCTATAGATCACATTTATGATGTTTCCTACACTTACATTAACGCAATCTGTCCTATATTGTACAAAAGATAAGAAAAAGTATGTATATCTATATTAATGTTGATAAATATGGTATATAGGCCATGCATTGTATTACATGGTAATTACTTTATTAACATTATTATTCCAAATAATAAAGGCAATATATATATGGAATCAAAATGGTGTGTATAATAATTAGAGATGAGCGGGTCCGGATCCCCGAGATCCGACAGATCCGAATATCGGGGATCCGGGCCAGATCCGAGCCGGCTCGGGTGTTCCCGCCTGAATTCCGGACCAATAACGAGGCCGAACGTCATCATCGCGCTGTCGGATTCTCGCGGGAGCGGGATCTTATAAAAGACGCACGCGCGCCCGCCATCTTCACTCTAATCTTGGAGAGGGAAGAGGGTGGTTGGGAAGCTCCGTGTGCTCCGTGCTGTGCTCTGTGCCATGTGCTCCGTGACCTGACCTGTGCCCTCACTGCCCTGTGCTGTGCTCCGTGCCATGTGCTCCGTGCTGTGCTCCGTGACCTGCCCTCACTGCCCTGTGCTGTGCTCCGTGCCATGTGCTCCGTGCTGTGCTGTGCCCTGTGTTGTAGACTTGTGGCCTGAGCCCTGTAGTGTGATTTAACTAACTAGGTGCTGCAGTGCTCACACGCAGGGGCTGCAGTGTCCACTGTCCAGGGGCTGTCCTGTGGCCCGTGCCCTGATGTGATTTATTTAGCCCTAAGCCCTGTGTTGTGATTTATTTTATTTAGCCCTGAACCCTGTGTTTTTTTTTTGTGATTTAACTAACTCAGTGCTGCAGTGCTCACACACAGGGACTGCAGTGCTGCTGAGTAGTACACTGTGTACAGGGGCAGCATTAATACAAGGGGCTGTGTCCAGTGTGACGGCCTATATCTTATCCATTGTCCAGTGTCACAAGTCACTCACGACATATATCCTGTGTCCTGTCCTGTGTGACGACTGACGACATATCCTGTGTCCAGTGTGACGACATATATCCTGTGTCGTGCTGCAGTGCTCACACGCAGGGGCTGCAGTGCTGCTGAGTAGTACACTGTGTACAGGGGCAGCATTAATACAAGGGGCTGTGTCCAGTGTGACGGCCTATATCTTATCCAGTGTCACAAGTCACTCACGACATATATCCTGTGTCCTGTCCTGTGTGACGACTGACGACATATCCTGTGTCCAGTGTGACGACATATATCCTGTGTCCAGTGTGAAGACATATATCCTGTGTCGTGCTGCAGTGCTCACACGCAGGGGCTGCAGTGTCCACTGTCCAGGGGCTGTCCTGTGGCCCGTGCCCTGATGTGATTTATTTAGCCCTAAGCCCTGTGTTGTGATTTATTTTATTTAGCCCTGAACCCTGTGTTTTTTTTGTGTGATTTAACTAACTCAGTGCTGCAGTGCTCACACACAGGGGCTGCAGTGCTGCTGAGTAGTACACTGTGTACAGGGGCAGCATTAATACAAGGGGCTGTGTCCAGTGTGACGGCCTATATCTTATCCATTGTCCAGTGTCACAAGTCACTCACGACATATATCCTGTGTCCTGTCCTGTGTGACGACTGACGACATATCCTGTGTCCAGTGTGACGACATATATCCTGTGTCGTGCTGCAGTGCTCACACGCAGGGGCTGCAGTGCTGCTGAGTAGTACACTGTGTACAGGGGCAGCATTAATACAAGGGGCTGTGTCCAGTGTGAAGGCCTATATCTTATCCAGTGTCACAAGTCACTCACGACATATATCCTGTGTCCTGTCCTGTGTGACGACTGACGACATATCCTGTGTCCAGTGTGACGACATATATCCTGTGTCCAGTGTGAAGACATATATCCTGTGTCGTGCTGCAGTGCTCACACGCAGGGGCTGCAGTGTCCACTGTCCAGGGGCTGTCCTGTGGCCCGTGCCCTGATGTGATTTATTTAGCCCTAAGCCCTGTGTTTAGCCCTGAACCCTTTGTTTTTTTTGTGATTTAACTAACTAACTCAGTGCTGCAGTGCTCACACACAGGGGCTGCAGTGCTGCTGAGTAGTACACTGTGTACAGGGGCAGCATTAATACAAGGGGCTGTGTCCAGTGTGACGGCCTATATCTTATCCATTGTCCAGTGTCACAAGTCACTCACGACATATATCCTGTGTCCTGTCCTGTGTGACGACTGACGACATATATCCATTGTCCAGTGTGACGACATATATCCTGTGTCCAGTGTGACGACATATATCCAGTGTCCAGTGTGACGACATATATCCTGTGTCCAGTGTGACGACATATATCCTGTGTCCAGTGTGACGACATATATCCTGTGTCCAGTGTGACGACATATATCCTGTGTCCAGTGTGACGACATATATCCTGTGTCGTGCTGCAGTGCTCACACGCAGGGGCTGCAGTGCTGCTGAGTAGTACACTGTGTACAGGGGCAGCATTAATACAAGGGGCTGTGTCCAGTGTGACGGCCTATATCTTATCCAGTGTCACAAGTCACTCACGACATATATCCTGTGTCCTGTCCTGTGTGACGACTGACGACATATCCTGTGTCCAGTGTGACGACATATCCTGTGTCCAGTGTGACGACATATATCCTGTGTCCAGTGTGACGACATATATTCTGTGTCCAGTGTGACGACATATATCCAGTGTCCAGTGTGACGACATAAATCCAGTGTCCAGTGTGACGACATATATCCTGTGTAACGGGCTGTGTCGTGCTGCAGTGTCCAGTGACCAGGGGCAGTGTCCAGTGTCACAGGCTGTGTCCAGTGTAAAAAATCAGAAAAATAAAAAAAAGTATTAAAAAATTTTTTTGGGGGGAGGATGATGGAGGAGGAAATAGTGGGAGATCAGCAACCTGATAGAACTTCTGAAGCTGCTACCACCAGTCAGATTCATGATGGCAAGGCCGATGGTCAAAGGCCTAGAGGCCATGTAAAAGCAAAGCAGAAATCAAATTTTACAATGGTCCATAAAAAAAAAATTAAGTCACGTGCGGAGAAAAATAAAATTGGCAATATGCCGTTCACCACACGCAGTGGGAAGGAAAGGCTACGGCCTTGGCCTTTGTTTCTGACTGATGGTACAGCGTCTCAGAAGAATGATGGTAGCCCTTCTGCTACTACAAAAAAAAGAATGAAAGTTTTTAAGACAAAGGCGAGTTCACAAATGTCACAAATCCCAGAGGAGAGTCTAAGTGTGTCCGTGGATGCCATATGTGAGCCGGACCTTTCAAATACTGTTTGTGAAGAGGAGGTTCATTCCACCATTTGCATGCCCTCTGCAAGTGTGTGCAAGAGCATCCCCAGTCAAGATTTTGACCTGGTTATTGAGGATGCTTCTGAGGAATTGGATGTGGATTCTGTTGGTGAAGCTGGCACACAGAGGGATGCGGATGATGACGATGTTGGGGATGATGTTGTTTGTTTTAAGGCACCGACGGAGACAGTTGTTGTCCGGGGTGTGGAAAAGCCCATTGTCATGCCAGGGCAAAAGACCAAAAAATCCACCTCGTATGTATGGAATTATTTCTACCCAAATCCGGACAACAACTGTCAAGCCGTGTGTAGCGTTTGCAAAGCTATTGTAAGTAGAGGTAAGGACGTGCAGCACCTTGGGACCTCCTCACTGTTACGGCATTTGCAGCGCATCCATCAGAAGTTTTTGTCAAAAGAAACTGTGAACAAACATGTAGCAGCCCGCCCAGCGTCACCGTCCTGCTCCCCTTTCTCTGTTAAATCCAAGGTCCTGCAATCTCCTCAAACAACTGCATCATCCCCATCCTCAGAGATTATGGGATTGGGAAGTAGTCCTGCACCCAATGTCATGATCCTGACTGAATCCTCTCCTATCCTGGATTCCTCAGAAGCATCCTTATCAGGTACACCTGTTGCTTCTGCTGCTGCTGCTGCTGCTGCTTCAAGGAAAGGGACCAGGAATGCTAGTCCTGATCACTTAGCCAAGCAACTGACTGTAAGTCAATCCTTTGAAAGGGGGATGAAGTATGCCAGCAGTCACCCCGTTGCACAGCGTATTACTGACGCCATAACAACTATGTTGGTAATAGACGTGCGTCCAGTATCCGCAATTAATTCTGTGGGTTTTACCCAGTTGCTAGAGATCCTGTGTCCCCGTTACCAAATTCCATCTAGGTTCCACTTCTCCAGGAAGGCAATACCCAGGCTGTACACGGACATTAAAAAAAGCGTTGTTACTGTCCTTAAAAATGCCTCTGTACCCACTGTCCACTTAACCACGGATATGTGGACAAGCGGAACAGGGCAAACAAAAGACTACATGTCTGTGACTGCTCACTGGGTGGATGTATTGCCTTCAGCAGCAGCACCAACAGCAGCAGCAGCAACATCATCTCCCATTGCTATTCAGAGGCAGGCTACACTGTGTATCACCGGTTTCAGTAAAAGGCACACAGCGGAAAACCTCCTAGAAAAACTACGGGAAGTCATTGCGCAATGGCTTACCCCACTTGGACTCTCCTCGGGATTTGTGGTATCCGACAATGCCACCAATATTGTGAGTGCATTACATGTGGGCGAATTCCAACATGTCCCATGTTTTGCTCACACAGTAAATTTGGTGGTGCACCATTTCTTGAAAAAGGACAGGGGTGTTCAAGAGATGTTGTCCGTTGTTAGGAAAATTTGTGGACATTTTCGCCATTCTGCAAGTGCGTGCAGGAGATTGCAAGACTTGCAAGAAAAGCTAAATTTGCCCTGCCATCAGCTGAAGCAAGAGGTGGTCACGAGGTGGAATTCCACCCTCTATATGCTTCAGCGGATGGAGGAGCAGCAAAAGGCCATCCAATGCTACACCTCGACCTATGACATAGGGAGAGGAACGGGAATGCACCTGAGCCAAGCTCAGTGGAGAATAATTTCCGTGGTGTGCAAGATCCTGCAGCCCTTTGAGGCTGCTACACGCGAAGTTAGTTCTGACACTGCCAGCTTGAGCCAGGTCATTCCCTTGATAGGTCTTTTGCAGAAGCAGTTGGAGAAATTGAAGGAGGAGTTGAAGTACACTGATTCTGCTAGATATGTTGGGCTAGTGGATCACGCCATTAGTTCCCTTTGCAACGATCCAAGGGTCGCGGATGTCTTACAATCAGATCTTTACATTTTGGGGACAATGCTGGATCCTAGGTTTAAGTCTTACATCGTGTCTTTGTTACCAATGGGAACAAATCTGCAGAGGTGCAAAGACCTCTTGGTCCAAAAATTGTCAGCTGAAGCGGAACGTGGCAGGCGCACAACTTCTCCTTCAATTTCTACCACAGGGGTTGCGAGGAAAAAGCTCAATTTTCCTAGAAGACCGACTGCTATTCAGTCCGGAAATCTATTTGACATCTGGTCCGGACTGAAGGAGCTTCCTAGCATCATGGACACGTCGACTGCCACAGACTATGATGCTATCACCATTGAAAGAATGGTGGATGACTACTTTGCTGATAGCATCAATATAGGTATGTCAGACTGTCCATTCCATTACTGGCAGGAAAAAAAGGCAATGTGGCATCCTTTGCACAAACTGGCTTTGCTTTATTTAAGTTGTCCACCCTCCAGTGTCTATTCTGAGAGAGTCTTCAGCGCAGCTGGGAACCTTGTTAGCGATCGGCGTAGGAGGTTACTTCCACAAAACGTGGAGAAGATGCTCTTCATAAAAATGAATTTCAAATTCCACGAACTGGACCTCCTTCGCCAACACTTACGTCCTCCTACTGCACACAGTCCTCCTGTATTGGTTGATTCCAGCGACGACGAATTAATTGTGTGTCAAGAAGAGGATGAGGCTGAGGAATCTGACGCTGAGGATGACCTCTTGTAAAGCCAGTTTGTGCAATGCCCATTGCCTTTTATTTTTCGTGGGGGCCCAAACAAACCAATCATTTCAGCCACAGTTGACAGTCCCTCCCGCTGCAGTCCCTGTCGCTGAAATGATTGGTTTGTTAAACTGTGCATGTCCTGTATTCAACATAAGGGTGGGTGGGAGGGCCCAAGGACAATGTCATCTTGCACCTCTTTCTGCGTCGTTTTGTGGGCTCTTTGGAGCGTCATTAATTTTAAAATCTTTGATGGATGAATGGTGGGGAGATGGGCGATTTATCTCGCCACCTCATCTATTATAGATTCAATGATGTCATCGGGGACATCCATGAACTCACCCTAACTATTATTATCGTACTTCTTTTTGGATGGGATGTCCCGGATGGATGGCTGGGTCGGAGGGCCCCAGCAAATGTTTTTCTTCTTCTTTTTTCATCTTTTTTTGGCTCTAGCCAGCCATACCAAACAAATTAACCTTAGCGGTAAATTGGGTGACAGATGTCGCAGACTCATTGACCTCACAAACACCACAGTCTAGGGTGGACTAGATCTCCAAACCTGGGGTCCTAGAGAGGTGGAGGAATTTGTTCATCTGCCACCAACTACCCCCCTCCCCTCCACCAATTAGGTGATAAATGAAGAGGCGACTGGAAATGTTCCCAGAGTTCACCGATCAGTTTATTATAGCAATTGATAATTAATTAATCACTAATCAGAAAATCAGGTCAGATAGGGGTCTTATTAGATTTTAAACTGATACAAACAGATACTAACTCGAGATGAGCGGGTCCTGATACCCGAGATCCGACAGATCAGAATAACGGGGATCCGATAACGAGCCCACACGTCATAATCGCACTGTCGGATTCTCGCGGGATCTTATAAAAGACGCACGCGCGCCCCGCCATCTTCACTCTTGGAGAGGGAAGAGGGTGGTTGGGAAGCTCCGTGTGCCCTGTGCTGTGCTCCGTGCCATGTGCTCCCTGCTGTGCTGTGCTCCGTGACCTGCCATGTGCCCTCACTGCCCTGTGCTGTGCTCCGTGACCTGCCCTGTGCCCTCACTGCCCTGTGCTGTGCTCCGTGACCTGTCCTGTGCCCTCACTGCCCTGTGTTGTAGACTCAAGTCATTTAACTAACTAGGTGCTGCAGTGCTCCCACGCAGGGGCTGCAGTGACCACTGTCCAGGGGCTCACTTATTTACTGCAAGCAGAGGCGGATTAATCTTTAGAGGATGTAATACATAAATAACAAACTTTTGCAGCACTAAACATCACTATCTAATAGTAGGATCATTGTGACCAATACAAAAAAAAACACATCTTGCACTACAGTAAGCGATGACAAGCGATTCATACCTTACAAACAGTTCTCAATAACTTAAGTGATTTTACTGTAATGGGAGCTCCCTCCCAATAGTCTGAGTATTAATAAGCAACAACTTTATTAATAAGCAACAACCACCCTCCCCTCCACCAATTAGGTGATAAATGAAGAGGCGACTGGAAATGTTCCCCAGTACACCCATCAGTTTATTATATTATCAATTAATAATTAATCAGAAAATCAGGCCAGATAGGGGTCTTATTAGATTTTAAAGTGATACAAACAGATACTAAATATATCTTTTACATATTCTCGCCTTTTATTTTTTTGACTTGAATTGACAAGCGCTTTGCTTTCCTTTTGTGGTGAGTCTTTCGTAGGACTCTTGTACAGAATTTTTTGCAGGACTCTTTTTTACAGGACTTTGGTCGATACGTTGGAAAGCAGTTGGTGATTTTGCACTTAATCGACGTTTCACCCTGGTTTCCTCACTTTTCTTTTCGGAAGACTTTTCTGAAGACTTCATCACCTTTTGCTTTTTGGGCGTGGAGTAAGTTGTACTCTCTGCAGAGGTTCCATTGCAGATCCTTTTCCTGGGAGACTGATCATTTGGTAGATTTTTCTGTTGCATTTCTGTACTATGGCTTGGTCATTTTTCTTTCTGTTTTGTACAATCGGACATGTAAATGTCAGGCTGGGTGGTAGGGCCCTACCTCGTCTTTTGGTGCCTTTTGGTTCTTTGGAGCAGAGACATCCATGGTCTTCGCCATTCCTCTAATTATCATATATATTTATTGGATGGGATGTCCCGGATGTCGGGCTGGGTGGGAGGGCCCCAGCCAATCTTTTTCTACCTCGTCTTTTGGTGTCTTTTGGCTCTTCGGAGCAAGAGTAAATATTTGGCCATCTGATGGATGAATGGTGGGGAGATGGGTGATTCACTCTCCATCATCATCCATTATGGATGACAATATGTCCTCAGAGACATCCGTGGTCTTCGCCATTCCTCTAATTATTATATATATATTTATTGGGTGGGGGGGCCACAGCCAATCATTTCCTTCCTCATCTTTTTGCGTCTTTTTTGGCTCTTCGGAGCAAGAAAGACTTTTTGGGCATCTGATGGATGAATGGTGGGGAGATGGGTGATTCGCTCTCCATCATCATCCATTATGAATGACAATATGTCCTCAGAGACATCCGTGGTCTTCGCCATTCCTCTAATTATTATATATATATTTATTGGGTGGGGGGGCCACAGCCAATCATTTCCTTCCTCATCTTTTTGCGTCTTTTTTGGCTCTTCGGAGCAAGAAAGACTTTTTGGGCATCTGATGGATGAATGGTGGGGAGATGGGTGATTCGCTCTCCACCTCATCCATAATGGATGAAAAAATGTCCTCAGGCACATCCATGGTCTTATCCATTCCTAGACCGAGTGCCTGGCTTTGGGAGGAACAATCATGAATTGGTCATATCATTGGGATATGATGGATGGATTGATGGATGGTTGGTTGGGAAGAAGAAGGCCCAACAGCTGCTGATGGTCAGCGTACTAGACCAAGCGCGTGGCTTCGGGAGGAACACACGTCAAGTGGTGAAGTGGTGGAATGCACGCCTATCCAGTCTGTTCAAGCTTGATAAGCAGGCAACTGTTCCCAGCATCCAGAAACCACTTGACCTCACGCCAGATAGTGGTCTTATTAGATATTAAACTGATACAAACAGATACTAACTTGCAGACACAGTCAATGCTGCACCAAACGCCCACTGTTCCTTGCTCCTGAGGAAGCCGGCCACTGATACAGCTGGGGAAACGCGTTGAGCCTGTTAATATTCCACTATTGGACCCTCCATCCATTCTACAAGTGACCTGTCCTACTCCCGACGACGACCAAGAGCCTCATTCCTAACTGGACTCTCATCTGGGATAGACGCCTTATCCCTAATTCCAGCCCAATAAGAGGACATCGCCAAATAGGGAGCCTTTCATCACCAAGGCAAGGACATTTTGGAGTCACCCTTCTCGGATCATTCTACATCCAGACAAACAACAATAAGGATGGTAACATTATTTCCTAATATGGAGTCATAGACTTTTCATTGTGCAATATTGCTATACACCCCAAAAAAAAACCACAGCAGTGCTATTCCACAGCTTCAAGTGATTCTCTTGTTTTTATCTTTCCCATATTTTTAGTGTTGATGTATGCATACACAGTTGTGTTTTATATAAAATGTTTAGATTAATTTGGTAAAATAAATTTATACTTTTTCAAAACCGTTGAGTATACCTTATTGAAGCAGACAGCGCCGGCACACTCCCCCTTTTTTGCCCACTGTTCCTTGGCTGCACATGCCAAACTGCAAAATCAATCCACATTGGGCTCTTGGTACTTGTGTGGAGGTTCTTCTAACAGAGGAGCGCAGCTACAAGGACAATTTCAACTGCCACCCTATCTGCCCCTGCAGTGCTGCTCTGCTTCTAACATGTGCCAGGTTGGAAGTGTAAGGTCCACCTGTATGTGATGCCCACTGCTGTCGCCTAGCCTAGACATCCAGCTACCTCAGGATAACCTTTTGGCCCTACTACAGTAAATGAAAACGATTTTGTGAGCTGTGAGGTGATCAAAATTGACTAGAAATGAGTGGAAACTAATGTTATTGAGCTTAATAACACTTTAGGGGCAAAAACAGGCCTGAAAACTATTATTTTAGCAATTTTTAGCATTTTTCCAAATAAATCCAGATCCAAAACCAAAACCAAAACCCGCAAGGGTGGTTTTGCCAAAACCAATCCAGATCCAAAACACGAAGGGAGATCCAGATCCAAAACCAAAACCCGAAAAAGTGCCCGCCGCACATCTCTAATAATAATATGTATTATGCCAATAAATATATTTAACAAATCGGAAATAGTAGTTATAAAAGAAGAAAATTTGAACAAAAAAAATAATAAGGCTCTTTACAAGCTGAACACATAGGAGTCCACTTAGGAAAAATGACCTTGTGCTGCTGATGCAGAGGTAAATGTGCGCCTAATCGCATGGCTGTGATTATCAATACACTGCGCATGCGTACGGCCCAAAGTACGCATGCACAAGTCCATCCTGCGATGTACTCCTGCTACTTTTATTATTCGCACGCCATTTGCAAGGCGATAGACAGGAAGTAGGCGGGAGTGCTAAAAAAAATGCTAGACATGCCTAGAAAAAAATCTGGCAGTGCTGGGCAACACGCTGGCATGCCAAGACAGCTTAGTGGAGGGTTTGTGACGTCAGCATCAGTCCATATGTGCCTGTTTTTCATTGCAGCGCCAAGTAAGTCTTAGGCTACGTGACGACTGCAGTGTCGTGCAATGTCTTGTGTCCTATGTAAAAATCATTAGATAGTGAGCCTGTTATGAAGGATTTCGGACATATTCGCATGGGTGAGCCCATTAATTCGCAAGGTCGGATTTAACTGGAGCAGGGCAGTGGGCTTGACTGATCGCTGGCACTGCTAATTTGCAGCCATGAGATCAGGTATGAAGTGGCCCTTTTGGGCGTTCTCACATTGCACATATTCTAGACAGTGAGTTCAGTGAGGGCTATGTAGAGCTGGACCTAAACACAAATACTGATGAGTAGTATCTTACCATGAATACACATAGGACCTGGGTGTAAGTTGTGCAAAGTGTGCATGTGGGCACTTGTGAAGGCCAATAGGATACTCGCCTGTATAAAAAGAGGTATGGAAACTAGGGACACAAACAAGGCTGCCGTTAGAAATTTTGGGGCCCGTACTGATTTCTAGTCTGCCCCCCCAGCCAATAATCTGCACCCCCCTTGGTACCACACGATAAACATAAAACAAAGTTTGCAAGTTTAAAGCTTGTAAGCTTTCTGTGGATATTATGCTGGAAGGCTGCAGCTGTCCTGCTTTGCAAAAGGGTTCCCATGGCTGCGGCTGCAGCTGCTGTGTCACAGATCGGATCGTAGTAGAGTTCCAATCTGGTGCGGTGGGCAGAATGAGTGGCCCGGGCCATCAGAGAGGCAGGGCCCGTGACTGGTGTACCCACAGCACCCTCCTGTCGGCGGCCCTGGACGCAAATGTAATTATGCCACTTTATAAAGCATTGGTCAGACTGCACCTTGAATATGGAGTATAATTCTGGGCCCTGCACTGGACAAAGTTCAAAGAACAGCAACAAAGCTAATAAAAGGTTTGGAGAAATTAAATCATGAAGACAGATTGGAAACATTGGGAATGTTTACCCTAGAAAAGAGACATTTAATTAAAGACATGCCTAACATGTACAAATATATCAGGGGCCAATATAACGAATTGTCAGGTACCCTTTTTAATTTGAGGAAGAACATGTGGGCATGAGTTTAGACTAGAGGAGAGAAGATTTTGTAACCTTAAAAGAAAAAACTATTTTACGGTCAGGGCAGTAAAATTGTGGAACTCTCTTCCTGGAGAGGTGGTGTCGGCCAGGGCCGGCGCTACCCACTCAGCAGCTCCTGCAAAGCAGGGAGGCGCCATGCTGAAAAGGCGCTGTCTCCCTCCCTGCTCTGCTAAAGCTGCCTCAGCCCCACTGTCACTGCCTCCTGCACACCGCCCGCAGCGGCTGTCTGACAGCGGGCGGCAGTATGGAGAGGCTGAGCAGCTCCCTGCACCACGCACACACTGTCCTCCTCCTGCGACCTGCCCCCTCTTCCTCACGTACACTTGCACTGAGGCATGTAGCGCTGTCTGTGAATGCCTGGATGACATGTCATGTCCGGATCCGCCCCCTACCCATTGCTCCCTGCCAGTGGCGTAAGTTCGTTCCAGTTGCCCGGAGGCAAGATATATATTAGTGCCCCCCACACACACACACCCCTATATAAAATATATATTTCTAGATAGATAGATAGATAGATAGATAGATAGATAGATAGATAGATAGATAGACAGACAGATCGGAGAACACATAAATATTTCAAAACTCAGCCATAAAAACAATATAGTTGGACTTTAAATAACGGATTTAAACTTCCAAGGGGAAGAGAGGTGCCCCCTTGGGAGCAGGAGCCCGGTGGCAGATGACTCCATTGCCTCCTAGAGTTCTGCCTCTGCTCCCTGCGCCTGTCAGCTGTCAATCAAATGACGAACAGGCAGCAGCGCCGCCTCCCCTTCCTTCCCTCTTCTCAGTGTGCTGTGCCAGTGCCACTGCCAGTCCTCAACACTCCGCCCCCTCTATCTCCTCCCCTCTTCTACCATCTCCTTTTTCTCTCCCCTCCTTTCCCCCTCAGTCACGAGTGCTGCACATACTTTTTGTACAGCTTTCGGATCGCATCGCACACACATTGCATGCATGCTGTGCGATGCGATCTAGCCCATAACAAATCGCATACGTTATGGGCTAGATCGCATCGCACAGCATGCATGCAATGTGTGTGCGATGCGATCCGAAAGCTGTACAAAAAGTATGTGCAGCACTCGTGACTGAGGGGGAAAGGAGGGGAGAGAAAAAGGAGATGGTAGAAGATGGCACTGAGATGGTGTATGCATCTCAGTGCATGCTCAGTGCATGCACCCAAGCACTGAGATGGTGTATGCATACATGTACATGCACCCAAGATCCTCCATAGGATCGCATGTTGCATACACTCCCACAATCGGGTTGCAGCTTGTTGCAATGGCAATGTGAAAGGGCGAAAAATGTATGGTTTGCAGGAGGGCGCCGGACACCCTAGCACCGGCCCTGGTGTCGGCTGAGACAATAAATTCATTCAATAAGGTTGGACAATCATCTATTGGGCAAAAACATTCAGGGGTACAAATAACAATCATAATCTGTATATAATTAAATCCGATTTCAGTTTATATAAGGGATGTAGCAAATTGATCATGCGCTTTAATAACGAAGGTTGAACTTGATGGTCGCATGTCTTTATTCAGCCTTAACTCCTATATAACGATGTAACTAAGTGGAAAGTGTGCATACAGTACATCTTCTGTATAAGCACAGTTGTGCAGAATGTAATATCTCTTATACTAATTGGAATATGGTAAATATAACTGTACTGTATATGAATGTTTTCTAACATCTGAAATATGTACATAGCCTTAATATGTTGCGCTTATTTATATTGTTTGTAACTCTATACAGACACCGAGCCACTCTTGTAGACATTTCCAGTAAGGAGCAGATGGACTGGCTGTGGAACTTCAGCGGCAGAAAGCCATTTTGGATAGGCAAGTATTTATTAATATATTCATATAAAACAACACGTTATCTGTCTCTAATAATCATTAAACTGATAAATATCTACAAATATTAGCATTTCATAAGGAACAGTACAGGTGAAGTGAAGGCTGAAGTCTACTTGCCATAATACAGCAGATAAGAGCTTCTTTGTAGACAGATGGGTCTATATAACTACTTCTAACATTAGAACCTTATATAGAGCTGACAATGTCCCAGACAAATACAAATGGAATGATATTCTCTTAGATTAATGGAAACATGTCAAACTTACTAAAGTGGGGCTTATCCGCAATGTTGGACTGGCCCACATGTGTACAGGGGAATTTCTGGTGAGCCCAACTGCCCATTGGCCCACCTTCTCCTCTAGGGACCAGGTTCTACACTGTGCAAATCAATTATACATGATGCATATGTTATATTATACTGCCTAGGACTAAAGTGTATTCACTACAGTGTATTGCTGTTATTAATAAGGGACATTATCTTGTGTGAACTACAGATGGTGCGCCTCTCAGCCAGAACTGGGAATCGCTAGATTTCCTTACCTGACGATTGCCGGCAGAGAGGCGCACCATCTGACGGGGGAAACACAAGTGTCTCACACACTCAGGCATCCCTGTCACTCTGCGGTGAGGAACAGAATTCCTGCCCTTCTCTGCTTCAGGGAGTCGGGCAGGGTTAGGGAAAAATTGGGGGCAGCTGCTGGGGGCATCAGGGGAGCTACAGCGTGTGACAGAGGGTTTCCATCGGAAAGGGGCACGCGAGCGTCTCGTGCATGCCCCCCCCCTTTCCGGTGGTTGCTCCATCTATATGAGTATTGCCATATATATTTATAAAAGGATACAGTCATGCTCACACACGATATAGAGGTTGGCCACACCATGATCATGGGCCTCTACCACTGCATTTCCCTTATGGGCCCTTTATGCCTCAGTCTGACACTGGGCATATGCTAATCTCACCTAAAACACCCTTGAATGGTTGTGGCTGGAATAATACTGACTATCAGTATACTTGTTTCCCTTATGAATAATGTACTTTTCACTGGTGTGCATGGTATTTGGGAGGAAATTAGGGCAAGACCAATTGTTTCACAATTTATCATTGCCTGGCAACAACAATTTTGCACAATTCATCCTCATTCCATATTTTGGAAAGTGGTGGTTATGAACAGTGTCGGACATGGGCATGAAGAGCCCACTGGGGGAAAGCAGTGGTTGGTGCTCATGGATAATGGGTGTGGCCAGTTACCATCGGGTGAGACCAGCCCACACAGAGGCTTAGAAAGCCAATTGAGACCATGTATCTGAGTAACGGATGGAGACATCAGGCAGTGGGGCCCACTGGGGATTTCCCCTGTATCCCTGGGTCTAGTCTGGACCTAGTTGTGAACCTGCATAATGAAATAAATCATTAAATCATCATTATCATCTAATCCAGTCATCAGCTAAAGTTTCAGAGAACTCTATCTGCGAAGATTTTTTAATTAACTATTCAGAAAAATTACAAAGAGCTCCAATGTGGCAATAATTTAAATGATATATCTGATGATCTATCACACTTTATTACCTAAAATCATATGCATTGCAATGGTAAATAAAACAGAAAAAAATGGCTAAACCTGCCATAAAACATTCACATCAATGTATAAAAGTGAATTATGTGGCCACAATAAATTACAGTAAAGTCAATAAAGTTGCAGTGTTAACAGCTCTCACCTAAGCATGGGGTCTCAGCAGGAGTAATAACCAGCACCTTGCTTTGTCAGACTGGCTGTGTGCTCATAACAGTGTGGGATCTCTGGGCCATATGATCAAAACAGCCTCAGTAGGGGTGGAAGGTTCTGGGATAAATGGTAGACAATGTCTAGGTCATCAGTCACTAGGTCGACCACTAATGGGCGACAGTGATTAAGTCAACACCTAAAAATGGTCAAACTCCACTAGGTTGACAGTGACAAAAGGTTGACACATGCACAAGATCAACACAGGGAAAGGTCGATACAGGTTTTCACCATTTTTTTCTGTCGACATATCACCCAATAAGGGTACCGTGTCCTCTCCCATGGAGCCAGATGTATCAAGCTTCAAAAGTGAAAAAAATGGAGAGTGATAAACAGCCAGCCAATCAGCTCCCACCTGTCATGTCACAGGCTGGGTTTGAAAAATAATAGGCAGGAGCTGATTGGCTGGCTGATTATCACTCTCCATTTTATCACTTTTTGAAGCTTGATACATCAGACCCATGAACCGCTGCGCTCGGCACACAATCATAATCTAACTCTATGCCTACTTGGGTTCTGAAGTAAGAACAAGTCGGTTTAAAAAAAAAAATCATGTCAACTTTTTCCTGTGTTGAACATTTCCATGTCGACAATTTGTTTGTGACAACCTTTTGTCAATTTGACCTAGTGCCTAGTTACTGTCGGATAGGACGAAAATGACCCGGGAATCCGACGCTTAATGTATATGTGGTAGAGGAAGAAACTGGGCTAATTGCTATCTCTTTTGCCTACTCGGAACTGCAGCACCAACTGTTTATCTTGCTTCCTTCTTGTTTTAAAATACAAAATCCACAATAACTAGAAAAAAAGAATGTCAATGAATTGGACCATTACTTCTATCTATTCCAGTACACCTTCCCCATGGTCTGGCATAACAGCTATTTACATTCTTCCCTGATTTTGCCACTACCAGCCAAGTAATGAGTGCTAGACCTGGGAAGTACTTTCAGGAAAGGGGATGTTTTCTATGTAACTTTTATTTACTTTTAAATATTAGAAAAATTGCTGCAGATTGTCATTATCATCTGTGAACTCTTTAATCAGAGCATCTTACATAGATACACATCCTAGAAGGTGCGTTAGTGGTTATCTATACCTCTACATGGGCAGCAAGCAGTAGGTGGGCTGGGCTGGATGACAGGGCGACCATGTGTCATATAGGGGCCGCCAATATTTTTTCTGGTGCCTGATTCGGGACTGCGGCCTTCAGTATGAACAGCCCATGTATGTATATAATTTAAGTGGGATCCTTTCACTGGTGTACACACTTACAGCCACGTGGGTGTGTAGAAGACCCAAACTATAACGCATAATACATAAATTGGCATATTACTCACTACATCAGCTCCTAGGTGTGGTTCAGGCTGCTTACATATTAAGAACATTAGTAATTTTAACTTTAATCTGCTGGACACTTGCAAACACTCATGCTTGTCATTTTTGGTGCCTCATTTCCTTAATTGCAAACATTTTTATGTTGAAAGGAATGAAATACTAGACCTACATTTGAACATTGAAAAAAATGTACTGAAGCCAAGTCCATCTTCCATATTATTCCACACTATTAATATACAGAAGACAATAAGATTACAGCAAATGCAAAACTGCAAATTTTTTTTTTTATAGGCCTCAGTGACCGAGTAACCAATGGCAAATGGGAATGGAGTACCGGGCAGAAGGCTGTATTCACCAATTGGAGAAGAAGTCCACAACATAGGTCAAGGAAGGGGAGGAACTGTGTCTCAGTTCAAAAGAGAGGGAAATGGCAGGCAAAAAATTGCCAGAAGACTTTTCACTATATATGCTCATTAAATGTATAGTATATCTGATTTTCATTAAGTGATGTACATTTTGTAGGAATATTTATTGCTATTTTGAATAAATCCTGTTGCTTTTCTTTTGTTGGTTTGTACCTCAGAAGAAATTCACTACAGTAGTGATACTCAATCCCAATCCTCCTGAACCCTAAAGCTAGCTACACACTATGCAATTTGAAAGTAGGCCTACTACATGTTAATTGCTTCTCCTAGGGGCGGGGGATAAAAGTTTGACTCACCCAGGATTCACATGTGCAAATGGTTATCCAGAGAAAATAAATCCCATTTAGATCTACTGATAAGAAACAACCTTTCCAAACACACTTTCTGACAGGTGCCCTCTCTGCCTTGCTTCCTGTGGGCTTCAATGTTACCTACAGCTTTCAAAAATGTTATGGGCATAGTCAATTGGCGAGGCTGGACTGATTCAATTAGCTGGATTATCTTTCGTGTTAAACTCCAATAGTTGACTGAATAGCTGCAAGGTAAAGTCCACACAAAAAAATGCATAATCGGGGGTTCACATGCAAAGAAAGCCCATTGATTCCACAGTTTACGCAGAATCAGTGGGTTACTGTGTGGCAATCCTTGATTTTAGGTGCAGGAAAAAGCCTATTTAATGTTGTAGCCTTTCTAAACAAACAGGGATTTTATCCGACAATTAACAACTGGGTAACCCTCACAGCTGTTGTGTTTAGTAAAGTGTACTGGAATTCTAAGAGAATAATTACAGCACTATTAGCCCTTTGAGTGCCAACATCTCTGTGAGAGATGTGCAGAATATCCTCTAAACATGCCAGCATCACTCACATTTGTTATATAAATTCAAATAAAAAAAAAAGGGGAAAAAAGATTATATTTCCTGTATAAGGTAAACACTACAGGTCATTATGATGAATAAAAATGTTTGCTTTGCAATTTTGACACCTATTTCGACAAATTCACTTGGCACTCAATGGGTTAAATCTAAGGACAACGTATAAGGGTTTTTATTTTTTTATTTTAAGGGGTACATTTACTAATATTCAAATATGGGTTTTTGGTGCATTCACTTTGCAGGAGATTTTCATCTGATTTTGCATTTCATTTAATAGAGTCAAAATTGAATGTAAAATAGAATTTAAAATAAAATCCCACTCAAAACTGAATACAGGTTGAGTATCCCTTATCCGAAATGCTCGGGACCACGAGCATTCTGGATAAGGGATTTTTCAGGATTTTGGAATATTTTTTTTAAACATACTTACCTGTCCCCTGGTGGTGCCCCGATGGTCCCTCGGCGTCCACTTTGTCCCCCGCTGTCCATGGCAGGCCTTCAGCACCATCTCCGGCATCTCCAGTGGTCCCAGGAGTGCATTGCGCAAGTTCCCAGGCGCGCCGGTGCATGCACACACTCTCGCAGTGCACTCCTGGGACTGCTGGAGATGCCGGAGAGGATGCTGAAGGCCATGCCGTGGATGCCGGGGGACTTGGTAAGTATAAAAAAAGGGTTAGGGGGGGGTAAAAAAAATAATAATAATTCAAATTATTCCGAAAACCACGGTTTTTGGAATAATTAGGATATGGGATGCCCGAATACGGGATACTCAACCTGTATTAGCAAAACATGTACTTTTATATAGTCAGCCGATAATAGCTTGGTTTGCGTTTTCTCTAAGTTGCGATCCATGTTGAATAAACCCATACGTACACAGTTGCTGTGCCTTTGTAGTTGCTCAACTGGATGTAGTTTTCACGGCTGCTGGATTTTTTTGAATAATGTCACACACATATAGGGTGAAATTTAATAGGATGAGAGATTTGGTAAGAAATCTCCAGTTTTTTTTAAAGCAGAAATTATTTACACTTCCAAATCAAACTGTTTTTGCAGTGTAAATGATTGCCAATTTAAAAAAAATTGGAGAGTTATTACCAAATCTCTCTATTTCTCATTCTCTCATCCTATAAAATTTCACCCATACTGTCTGTCAATGAATCAGGCCAGATATTAATAATATTGTAAAGGCTCTATTTGACAGGGCCAAATGACATGATTTTAGATGAGTTAGCAGTTTAAAAAAAAATACAGGGTACTTGTTTCCTAGCACGGCCACAAATCTTATGGATCGTGTACCTTTAGTTAAGGTACACGATCCATAAGATGGACCCGATTTCCTTTGAAATCAGGTCCATTTGGCCGGCTAGGACAAAATATCGGGGGCATCGCGTCGGTCGGGACCGTTAACAATGGTCCCGACGCGACCGACGCGATGCCCGCGATTTCCCCATAGGCTTCAATGTTAAAAAATATTTTAACTTTGAAATCGTGTCGGGAAAGGTAAAATATCGGGGGCATCGCGTCGGTCGGGACCATTAACATAGGTCCCGACGCGATGCCCCCGATTTTTACATAGGCTTCAATGTTAAAAGATTTTTTAACATTGAAATCCTGAAAAAATTTGAAAAATGTGAAATGGGCCAATATGACCCATTTCACATTTTAGATGTCCCCGTCGTCACCCCACGATAGACGCCAACCCGAAGCGTGGCGAGCGCAGCGAGCCCGCGAGGGGCGGCGGTGCGCGTCCTCCGACCTTTTCATTCCCCTACTATCCACGTCGGCGTGGAAAAAAGATTATATTTCCTGTATAAGGTAAACACTACAGGTCATTATGATGAATAAAAATGTTTGCTTTGCAATTTTGACACCTATTTCGACAAATTCACTTGGCACTCAATGGGTTAAATCTAAGGACAACGTATAAGGGTTTTTATTTTTTTATTTTAAGGGGTACATTTACTAATATTCAAATATGGGTTTTTGGTGCATTCACTTTGCAGGAGATTTTCATCTGATTTTGCATTTCATTTAATAGAGTCAAAATTGAATGTAAAATAGAATTTAAAATAAAATCCCACTCAAAACTGAATACAGGTTGAGTATCCCTTATCCGAAATGCTCGGGACCACGAGCATTCTGGATAAGGGATTTTTCAGGATTTTGGAATATTTTTTTTAAACATACTTACCTGTCCCCTGGTGGTGCCCCGATGGTCCCTCGGCGTCCACTTTGTCCCCCGCTGTCCATGGCAGGCCTTCAGCACCATCTCCGGCATCTCCAGTGGTCCCAGGAGTGCATTGCGCGAGTTCCCAGGCGCGCCGGTGCATGCACACACTCTCGCAGTGCACTCCTGGGACTGCTGGAGATGCCGGAGAGGATGCTGAAGGCCATGCCGTGGATGCCGGGGGACTTGGTAAGTATAAAAAAAGGGTTAGGGGGGGGTAAAAAAAATAATAATAATTCAAATTATTCCGAAAACCACGGTTTTTGGAATAATTAGGATATGGGATGCCCGAATACGGGATACTCAACCTGTATTAGCAAAACATGTACTTTTATATAGTCAGCCGATAATAGCTTGGTTTGCGTTTTCTCTAAGTTGCGATCCATGTTGAATAAACCCATACGTACACAGTTGCTGTGCCTTTGTAGTTGCTCAACTGGATGTAGTTTTCACGGCTGCTGGATTTTTTTGAATAATGTCACACACATATAGGGTGAAATTTAATAGGATGAGAGATTTGGTAAGAAATCTCCAGTTTTTTTTAAAGCAGAAATTATTTACACTTCCAAATCAAACTGTTTTTGCAGTGTAAATGATTGCCAATTTAAAAAAAATTGGAGAGTTATTACCAAATCTCTCTATTTCTCATTCTCTCATCCTATAAAATTTCACCCATACTGTCTGTCAATGAATCAGGCCAGATATTAATAATATTGTAAAGGCTCTATTTGACAGGGCCAAATGACATGATTTTAGATGAGTTAGCAGTTTAAAAAAAAATACAGGGTACTTGTTTCCTAGCACGGCCACAAATCTTATGGATCGTGTACCTTTAGTTAAGGTACACGATCCATAAGATGGACCCGATTTCCTTTGAAATCAGGTCCATTTGGCCGGCTAGGACAAAATATCGGGGGCATCGCGTCGGTCGGGACCGTTAACAATGGTCCCGACGCGACCGACGCGATGCCCGCGATTTCCCCATAGGCTTCAATGTTAAAAAATATTTTAACTTTGAAATCGTGTCGGGAAAGGTAAAATATCGGGGGCATCGCGTCGGTCGGGACCATTAACATAGGTCCCGACGCGATGCCCCCGATTTTTACATAGGCTTCAATGTTAAAAGATTTTTTAACATTGAAATCCTGAAAAAATGTGAAAAATGTGAAATGGGCCAATATGACCCATTTCACATTTTAGATGTCCCCGTCGTCACCCCACGATAGACGCCAACCCGAAGCGTGGCGAGCGCAGCGAGCCCGCGAGGGGCGGCGGTGCGCGTCCTCCGACCTTTTCATTCCCCTACTATCCACGTCGGCGCGGAGTTGAGAATAGAATAGTGTGGCGAGCGCAGCGAGCCACCGAGCCCGAAGCGTGGCGAGCGCAGCGAGCCCCGCAAGGGGACGCGGATACCTTCACAGTTATACGCGTCCCCTCGCGGGCTTCACAGGTGTCCGTGGCGACGCGGACACCTGTGAAGTCCGCGAAGGGACGCGTTTACCTGTGAAGGTATCCGCGTCCCCTCGCGGGGCTCGCTGCGCTTGCCACGCTTCGGGCTCGGTGGCTCGCTGCGCTCGCCACACTATTCTATTCTCAACTCCACGCCGACGTGGATAGTAGGGGAATGAAAAGGTCGGAGGACGCGCACCGCCGCCCCTTGCGGGCTCGCTGCGCTCGCCACGCTTCGGGTTGGCGTCTATCGTGGGGTGGGGTGTACGCCGTGACATTTGGGGGGGTTGGGAATATTTTACATTGAATCCAATGTAAAATCGGGTCCCAGGGACCCGATTTACATTTAATTAAAAAAAAAAATCGGGTCCAAAATCGGTCGGTCGCGACGATCGCATCGCATGCGACCAAATCGCATGCGATGCGATCGACCCGATTATTCCGACACGACCACCCCGATGTAAATCGGTGTGGCCGTGCTAGGAAACAAGTACCAAATACAGAAACACTTGAGAAAATGTGTAATGAAAAGTGACCCAAACGTGGTTCTCTGTGGCTATAGTAATTATGGGCATCATTCAGAAATAAATGCAGAGCCCCATCTTTGGTGCGCTGCAGCTTAGGAGGCATTGTGTACGCTGATGCAGGGCCGGCAACAGAAATCTTGGGACCTCATACACTGTTATCTCTGGGGCCCCCTTATGACCACCAACACATGACTAGCATACTAACCCCCACTTACACCCCCCAGTCCTTCCCCATACACACACACACACCCCTTCACACATGCCTCACGTTGGTGGTGACTTCTTTCAACCGGCTTGCAGCAGCTGAACATGTCCCCCTTGGCAGCTGCTCTCCATAAGTGCAGTCCGCTCCACTCTGTGCACTTTAGGGGGAGCGGGGTGGAATGTGGATGTAGCCTGATGGACAGCTCGGCGGAGCTGCTGTTGAAACAGCCGCAGAGTATGAAGCACTGTATGCGTTGGTGTTTGAAGATCAGTGCGGGTGGGGACAGAGCAGCTCCTCAATGGCAGCAGATTGGTAGGACCCACACGGTGCAGCGTCATGGCATCACAGTCTCAGCAGGATCAAATCATGTGACGAGAAACCGGGGGTTTACTCGGGATGTTTATTGTCTGCTCCAACCCGGCGGCGGAGCAGACATCATACAAACAAAGCTGCATCATACAAACAAAGCTGCATGGTTTTTTTTGTGCCCCTTGATCAGAGGTGTAAGTTCATACTAGAAGCCCAGAGTTAAAATACACTGTGATGCCCCTTCCCCCATAGAATTACCCACGGGCGCTCTCTCCTTTTGTTCAGGCACAGGTGAACTCCTGGGTCATTAACCTAAGTCCAGGACTGCTGAAGTTAATGGAGGGATCGCAGCAGGTATAGGAGATAACTGCGGGGGTCCCTCCTTCATAAATTCGGGGGATACTGAATTGTGGCTATACTCCAAAAACAGGTATTTTTTTAGGGAAATAGCTGCAAATATACAATGACAAATGGGTTATTGAATCATAAGAGGATGCGGTCAGCATACATATATGCCGGCTTCCTGACTGCCGTCATAAGAGCAGCGCTGGCACTTTCAAAGGATCAGGATGCAGATGCCAGAATACTGACAGCCAGCATCCCGATCGTTGAGTATTTAGGTGGCTAGGATGTAGCACAGTCACTCAAAATAGTGACTGCCCTTGGAAAATTGGGACAGTTGAGAGCTAAGTTACTGTTAGGCCCTAGCAGGGAGGACGTTTTAGGTTCAGGCTGAGGTGAGGAAGGGTAATGCTGGGTACACACCAGGACGACAAGGGTCCAATCCCATCAATCTAGATCCAATTCTGACTTGATTGTGTGGTGGTTGGGCCCTTTTCTGTCCTGGTGTGGACCGATACCGATCTGATGTGCAGTCCCGCGGGTCGATCGGTCGTTATTCAGATCCTACCTGCAGCAGATAGGATCTGAATAACGGCCATACACCTGGGTGCGAGTCGCCATCGGATCGGACCTGCTCACGGTGCACATCGTGAGCGGGTCGTGCCCCCCCGCGTCATCATGAGCAGGTCGGAAGAAACACTGACAACCCACTCACAATGTGCACCGTGAGCGGGTCGTCCTGGTGTGTGGGGTACACACCAGGATGACCCGCTCACGATGCACATTGTGAGTGGGTTGTCACTGTTTCTTCCGACCTGCTCATGATGACGCGGGGGGGGGGGCACGCTGCTTGGATATGGTGATGGGGTAAGATAGAGGGTTAGAATGTAGCCCTAGTGGGTATTCTCTGCATCAGGACACCGGGGTCGGTCTGCCAGCATCCCCTGTGCTGGGATAACGTATGTATCCCGTAAAAGGTCATATTCTGCACTCACTTACTGTATAAGATCCTGTATGCTGCTGCACCCAATTATGTAAGGAGCAGGTCTTATTATGTATACTGAAAGAACAAAGAAAAAGGTAGCGCTAGGACCAATGAGGATTTGAAATAAAAAAATTACATTTATTGGTACACATACATGTTAAATCTCATTAAAAATTGGAAATAAAAACAAGGTTCACTGCCTCATTGGTCCTAGTGCTACCTTTTTCTTTGTTCTTTCTGTTTTTTTTGGGACCCACTCAGTCCCATTGGTAGCAGCTTTACAAAACATCCATTGTCAGCGCCCATATAGCTAGACAGTAGCTTTCTGTCTGTCTTATTATGTATACTGTAAGTATACGGCCTCATCTAGATACTTTGTAAGACACTCATACTGTACAATATGTACCATAGTAGGATAGTACCTGTGAAGGGTGCTGGCCTGCTGTTGGGGCAGTAAGCAGGTGCAGGGGGGCTCCTCTAACTTGCTGAACTGTTTGATGTTTTCTGTGTTGTGCTGGAATACATCCTGATGAACTGCTGCTACTAGGAGCCGGCAGCTTCCTTACACATGTGGATGTACAGCTGGGGGGGGGCCTCTAAGAGGCTGCTGAGCAACGACAGCAGGGGAGTACTCTGCACATTTCATTAGTGACACTTATCCATGCTCAGCAAACCCCTCACATACTCCGAGTCCCCCACCCATACGGAGTGCACGTCCTGTCTCTACGGATGGCCATTGTTGCTATTGTCATCGATGGTTGCATAGTTTAGCACCATCGATGGCCAGTTGCGATATTGCCATCAATGGTTCTAAATTATGCAATGAATGGCCATCAATATTTTTACCTATCGATGGTCATCAATTTTGTTTGACCGATTGGCCTGTAGGCCAATCAAAACACAGGGGCGGGGCTTTGCGGGTGTCGGGGGTGAAGCTATGCTCTGTGTCCCGGCACTTAAAAAAACAACATTGGTTTTGCTGTGCCATCGATGGGAGGAAACCATCTGGTTCTCCCCCATCGATGGCAAAAGTATTCGACATCGGCCATAAACCATTGATGATTTTGAATCATCGATGTTCGATGGCCATTCCTACCTGTCTCCCATTCACTACTGCTGCTGCTGGGAGACAGACAGCCGCTCCGCCCCCTCCCTGCACGCTGCCTTGTCTTCCTGCTATCTCAGCAGCCAGGGTCGCAGCCACAACCAGAGCACTCAGCGGAGCACTGAGTTCACTCTACTACAACAGGTAGAACATGGGACGGGAGACACTGGAACAGATGCCCCCAGCTATAGGCCCCCTGCGTTGATCCTTGAGGCATGGGTCAGATATCCCCCTTGATCCCCCCCTGTCACCGGCCCTGCACTGATGTACTGTAGGACTTGTTCTAGAGGTGCACAGCACAGAAACCCCACCATCAGAGATGTATGAAAGCCAGAATTAAAGGAACCACAGCAGCTTCTTGCATGTGATATATTTTGTTCAATAAAAAAAAACATAGGAAAGTGTTCTATTTCTTTCGATCTTATATTTGATTTTGTTTAGGTTATTTTATGTTTGATTTTCAAATGGATATCCTAAATTGAAAACAAAATCACTAGCTAAAATCAAACAACATTGAATTATTATTAATTTTTTTTAAATACATTTCAAAATCAGATCTTAACCCCTTCCTGACGCAGCATGTTTTTGCCTTCCTGACAGAGCCCTTTTTTTCAAATCTGACATGTATCACTTAAGTGGGGATAACTTTTTTTTGCTTTTACTTATCCCAGTGATTTTGAGATTGTTTTCTCGTGACACATTGTACTTCAAGTTAGTGGTAAATTTGGGTCGATACAGTCTGTGTTTTTTTGTGAAAAATACCAAAATGTCGTTAAAAAATGGAAAAATTAGCAATTTTCAAAATGTTAAATTTTCTGCTTGTGAGACAAATAATCATACCACTCAAAATAGTTAATAACTAACATAGACCATATGTCTACTTTATGTTTCCATCATTATTACAACCTCCTTTTCATTTTTTTGGACACTAGGAGGCTTAAAATATGAATAGCAAATTCTCAAATTTTCAAGAAAATTTCATACACTGATTTTTTTAGGGACCAGTTCAGTTCTGATGTGACTTTGAGGGACTTGTATGTGAGACACCCCCATAAATGATGCCATTTCAAAAACTGCACCCATCACAGTATTCAAAACAGCATTTTGGAAGTTTGTTAACCCTTTAGGTGTTTCACAGGAATTAAAACAAAGTGTAGGTGAAATTTCAAAATTTCATTTTTTTTGCAGATTTGCAATTTTAATACATTTTTCTAAGGAACACAGTAGATTTTACTAGAGAAATGTGACTAAAAATTGATTCCCCCAATTCTTTTGTTTTCATAAATATCCTATATGTGGCCCTAGTGTGCACGTTGACCAAACCACAGGCTTCATTATAGAAGGAGCACCTACTTGATTTTGGAGCCTCCTTTTTATGAGATTATTTTTTAGGCACCATGTAGGATTCTAGGCACCATAAGATGCTAAAAGTTAGGAACCCCCCCACAATTGACCCCATTTTGCAAACTACACCCCTCAGGGAATTCATCTAGGGGTATAGTGTACATTTCAAACCCCCAGGGGTTTCACCAATTGTGGTACAACTGGGCAGTGAAAATGAAAAATTATTTTTTTTACACAAAAATGCAGTTCTGGCTCCAAATTTTACATTTTCACAAGGAATGAAGGAGACAAAGCACCCCAAAATCTGTGCCCCAATTTCTCCCGAGTACGGCAATGCCTCACATGTGACCAAAAAATACCATTTGGGTGCATGGCAGGACTCAGAAGGGAAGGAGTGATTTTTGGATTTTGCAGCTCAGATTCTGGTGGAATGTTGGTGGGTGCTATGTCGCATTAGCAAGACCCCCGAAGCACCAATACAGTGGAACCCCCCCCCACAAGTGACCCCATTTTGCAAACTACACCCCTCAGGGAATTCATCTAGGGGTATAGTGTACATTTCAAACCCCCAGGGGTTTCACCAATTGTGGTACAACTAGGCAGTGAAAATGAAAAATTACATTTTTTACACAAAAATGCAGTTCTGGCTCAAAATTTTTCATTTTCACAAGGAATGAAGGAGACAAAGCACCCCAAAATCTGTGCCCCAATTTCTCCCGAGTACGGCAATGCCTCACATGTGACCAAAAAATACCATTTGGGTGCATGGCAGGACTCAGAAGGGAAGGAGTGATTTTTGGATTTTGCAGCTCAGATTCTGGTGGAATGTTGGTGGGTGCTATGTCGCATTAGCAAGACCCCCGAAGCACCAATACAGTGGAACCCCCCCACAAGTGACCCCATTTTGCAAACTACACCCCTCAGGGAATTCATCTAGGGGTATAGTGTACATTTCAAACCCCCAGGGGTTTCACCAATTGTGGTACAACTGGGCAGTGAAAATGAAAAATTAAATTTTTTACACAAAAATGCAGTTCTGACTCAAAATTTTTCATTTTCACAAGGAATCAAGGAGACAAAGCACCCCAAAATCTGTGCCCCAATTTCTCCCGAGTACGGCAATGCCTCACATGTGACCAAAAAATACCATTTGGGTGCATGGCAGGACTCAGAAGGGAAGGAGTGATTTTTGGATTTTGCAGCTCAGATTCTGGTGGAATGTTGGTGGGTGCTATGTCGCATTAGCAAGACCCCCGAAGCACCAATACAGTGGAACCCCCCCACAAGTGACCCCATTTTGCAAACTACACCCCTCAGGGAATTCATCTAGGGGTATAGTGTACATTTCAAACCCCCAGGGGTTTCACCAATTGTGGTACAACTGGGCAGTGAAAATAAAAAATAACATTTTTTACACAAAAATGCAGTTCTGGCTCAAAATTTTTCATTTTCACAAGGAATGAAGGAGACAAAGCACCCCAAAATCTGTGCCCCAATTTCTCCCGAGTACGGCAATGCCTCACGTGTGACCAAAAAATACCATTTGGGTGCATGGCAGGACTCAGAAGGGAAGGAGTGATATTTGGATTTTGCAGCACAGATTCTGGTGGAATGTTGGTGGGTGCTATGTCGCATTAGCAAGACCCCCAAAGCACCAATACAGTGGAACCCCCCCACAAATGACCCCATTTTACAAACTAAACCCCTCAGGGAATTCATCTAGGGGTATAGTGTACATTTCAAACCCCCAGGGGTTTCACCAATTTTAAAACAACTGGGCTGTGCAAATGAAAAATTACATTTTTTTACACAAAAATGCAGTTCTGGCTCAAAATTTTTCATTTTCATAAGGTATGAAGGAGAAAAAGCACCCCAAAATCTGTGCCCCAATTTCTCCCGAGTATGGCAATGCCTCATATGTGACCAAAAAATACCAGTTGGGTGCATGGCAGGACTCAGAAGGGAAGGAGTGATTTTTGGATTTTGCAGCACAGATTCTGGTGGAATGAAATGTGGGTGCTATGTGGCTTTAGCAAGACCCCCGAAGCACGGTGAAATGATGAACCTAATAATCCATAGATGTGTGGTATATTTTAAAACACTCCTTTATACATAGGCCGGGTTTGTCGGGGCAAGTTTCACAGTGGAAAATAGTATCCTTTCTTATTCCCTTTTTATAGCAAACTTTGCACCTTTTTTGTGTCCTGCCCTTTCTTGCAGTGGAGGGGATTTCGTTAGGAAAATGCTGCCCTGGTACAATACGGGGTCCAGTACTAGAAGTACTGGGGCCCTCTGCCTGCTGGTTCCCAAATATTAGGCTCTTTATGACTTCCTCTTGAAAGTGCATAAATGTCCCCCTCTGGCTGGTAGAACGGAATAGCACGTAAGCGTTATACAGTGCCATCTGGATGATATACACGGCCAGCTTCTTGTACCAGATTTTTGTTTTCCGCAGGGGACTGTACGGCTTCAGTACCTGATCTGAAAGATCCACTCCGCCCATGTACTTATTGTAATCTAGGATACAATTAGGTTTTGAGGTGTGGGTACTGGTACCTCGTACAGGGATGGAGGTGGTACTGTCTCCATGAATTGTTGTCAGTATAAGGACATCCCTCTTGTCCTTATATTTGACCAACAACATATTTTCGGTGGATTGTGCCCTGCTTTCACCCCTTCTCAGTACTTGGGCAATGTGCGTTTTTGGGAGGCCTCTTTGGTTCTTGCGCACAGTACCGCAAGCTGCTGTACCTCTTGAACCAAGGGCCTTAAACAGGGGGATGCTAGTGTAAAAGTTATCCACATAGAGGTGATAACCTTTATCCAGGAAGGGGTGCACTAAATCCCAGACAATTTTTCCACTAACACCTACGAGGGAGGGGGGGCATTCTGGCGGTTCAATTCTTGAATCCTTCCCTTCATATACCCTAAACCTGTGGGTGTACCCTGAGGTGCTTTCACACAGTTTATACATTTTTATGCCATACCTTGCCCTCTTACTGGGAAGGTACTGGCGGAATTTAACCCTTCCTTTAAAATGTATAAGGGACTCGTCGATACAAATAAATTTTTCAGGGATGTACATCTCTGCAAATTTGGCACTGAAATGATCAATGACCGGCCTGACTTTGAATAGCCGGTCAAAGGTGGGATCATCTCTGGGTGGGCACTGTGCATTATCGGTGTAATGTAAAAATTTAAGGATTGTCTCAAAACGAGTCCGAGTCATGGCCATACGGTAAAATGGGGTGCTGTACAGAACATCTGTACTCCAATATTGCCTAATTTCTGGCTTTTTTACTATGCCCATATGTAACACCAGACCCCAAAACGTCATCATCTCTACTGCATCTACAGGGGTCCACCTAGCAAATGATGACGTGGGGTTTTGAGCAATAAACTGCTGGGCATATAAATTACTTTGGTCCACCATTAAATTTATAAAATCATCAGAGAAAAATAATTTGAAAAAGTCAATTTCTCTGAGACCTGTTAAATCAAATTGGATTCCTGGGATGGCCAAAAACTCAGGAACCTGGGGCTCAAAATTGTCTGGTGGTGGGGTCCATACGGGATCAATCATTTGGGGGGGGGGTCTCAGCTGCTCTACGGGGGCGTCTTTGAGGGGGTCCCTCATCACTAGAGGAGGAAGAGGAGCTTAAGACGAATCCTTCAAATTCCCCGCTTGCATCACTGGCTGTGTCAGAGTCAGAGGCAAGCATGGCATATGCCTCCTCCGCTGAATACATTCTTCTGGATGACTGGGATGACATTTGGGATGACATTTGGGATGCCATTTTTATTTTTGTGTTTCTGTAAGTGTAATGTTTCAACACGTGTATAGTGTAGGGGGGGTACAAACTTTATTTCAACACGGGGGGTATGTAGTGTGTAGTGTGTATGTAGTGCAGAAAGAAAAAATACTTTATACAGGAATTTGATCCCAATAAAAAAAAAAAAAATTGAAGGGGTAAAAAAAAAAAAAAGGTCCTGCGCCAAAAATTGAGCACAGATGTTGGTCAGTAACGTCCGTCACTGAACAGCGCTCAAAGGCAACAGGACACCCACAAAAGCAACGTGGGTGGTGGGTGTAATAAACCACAGCACTCTCCAAAAAAAAAACAATTTAAAAAAACTGCAGAAAAAAAATTATATCAACCCTGTGCCTAAAATTCTGTTCAGTGATGTATGTCACTGATCAGCGGCCACAGGACACCCACAAAAGCAACGTGGGTGTAATAAACCACAGCACTCTCCAAAAAAAAACAATTTAAAAAAACTGCAGAAAAAAAATTATATCAACCCTGTGCCAAAAATGCTGTTCAGTGATGTACGTCACTGATCAGCGGCCACAGGACACCCACAAAAGCAAAGAAAAAGGGTTTGTACCGGCGCTGGCTGAAACATACACTTGAGACGGTATATTTTTATAAATTTTACTAGTTAAATCACAATATTTTACAAATAAATAAAAAGATATGCATTTATAATAAAATTTTAAAAAGATGACTAAACAAAATACAAAAGCAACGTGGGTGTAAAAACAAAACCCCACTGCACTCTCCAAAAAAAAAAAAAAATGCAGATCAGTGATGCAGTGATGCAACACTGATTAGCAGTGAGGGGCAGCAGGCACACAACTGTGGGTGCAACCTGACAGGGTATATATATAAAAAAAAAAAACCTGGACCCCCAAAAAGTTGCTGATCTAAATTAATTTAAACTGATCAGCACAAAAGGGGGGGCAGCAGGGGGGGCAGCAGTCAGTTGCACAGGCAGCACAACCTTTGGTGCATCTGACAGGTATATATATATAAAAAAAAAAAAAAAAAAAAAAGTTGCTGATCAGCACAGATATACTGATCAGCACAAAAGGGGTGCAGCAGACACAAAATATAGCACTCTCTATCACTCTCTATCACTCTCTGTCACTCTCTGTCACTATCTGTCACTATCTCTCACGATCTGTGACTATGACACTGCAGCAGCAGCACACAGGAAGTCACAAGATCCAGGAAGCATCCAGCTGCTGGCAGCACGCTACCAGCGGTGATCAGGTAAGTATCAGGCAAGGATCAGGTCAGTATATTACGACAGATTGGCCGGTGACCGCTCTGCACGCAATTACAGACCGGAATGGCGTCTGCAGCGCAGTCACCGTTAGTTTAAATGACGCGCCTTGGCTGTGATTGGTCCGTCGGTCCGACGGACCAATCACAGCCTTGGGGGCAGGTGGGGTGAGGTGTGGTCATCACTGGTGACCCCCTCACACCCGACGGTGATTGACACCTGTGTTACCGAGCGTCTGATTCGCCGGTAACACAGGAAAACGCTGCGACTGGCTGTTCACATTGAACAGCCAATCACAGCGATCGCCGACGGTGGGGAGGCATCGCCGCCCCCCCTGGGCATGCAGGGACATGTCTGCTGTCAGGGACAGCAGACATGTTTAAACTGTCACCGCGTCTATAGACGCGGGGACAGTTTAAAGTCATGACGTATATATACGGGATCCAATATGATTTCCCGGCGGTCGGGATCCCGGCGGTCGGAATCCCGACACTGGAATCCCGACCGCCGAAATCCCGACAAGGGGGGGACATGGATCGCCCCCCCTTGCGGGCTCGCTGCGCTCGCCACGCAGCGGACCCGGTGCCTCGCTACGCTCGGCACGCTATTTTATTCTCCCTCTATGGGTGTCGTGGACACCCACGGAGGGAGAAAGTTTCGGGATTTCGGCGGTCGGGATTCCAGTGTCGGGATTCCGACCGCCGGGATCCCGACCGCCGGGAAATTAACCGCATCCCATATATACGTCATGTGTCGGGAAGTACATCCCGGCCATGACGTATATATACGTCAAATGTCGGGAAGGGGTTAATAAATGGTGGATTTTATGAGTGAAAGGAATGTCGATTTTAGTCCATTTGAATCAAACTTAAAATCGAACACAAAATTACACATTAGTAAATATGCCCTTAAGTGTTTACTTGTCTATCATTGTTTTTCAATGATCATGTTTACCAAGCATTAATCTTTTTAATGGTCCCTTTTATAATTGTCTACTAAGGATTGTCCTCTGTTGTTTTACGTCTGCTGATCTTGTTAGATAATCAGCTGTAAAATCTGACACCTACAGTGAAAGCTGTCTACAGGTCTCAACAGGTGTTTTTCACCTTCTGATAAAGATGAGCAACTGATAACATTCAGACAGTGATGTGAATATATTGGTTGTGTATCTGAAATGTAAGCATTAAGTGCATTTTTTAGACCAAATTCTGGGTGATCTAGGGTACAGATAGTGAGATTTGTTGGTCACTAGGTTATGTTATGTTATGTTGTGATTATTAGACCTGGTTCAGACCTGATCGCTCATTAGCCCAGCACCCACCACCCAGGGGTACCGAGGACAGCCCTAGACTTCAGCCCAGAAAGGGGGAGACCCCTTTATTGAGGGGCTCCCCACTCCCCCAAGGACATAGCCAGGACTGACCAGCCAGGAGAATTTGTGTAAAAAGTTTCCGCCGGCAGTGGCATGTCATCGCTAACTGTTTTTGTCACTAATCTTTTTGTCCCTCATATATTTGTAACTAGGATAGATCCAAGGGGCAAAAGCTGGTTCCTGGACCCCAGTTCCCCTGTATTTCTGGAACCAGCTCCAGTTCAAAGAGTCCGCCATTGTTTTATTTAATTTTGTTACCCTTTTCTTCACAGAAAAGCATTGCGCAGATCTGACTGATCTGTGCAATGCTTCAGGGTCATCCGCTTTTAGCTTCGGGAAGACTCTGCAGCCAAATACGAATGACTTCACCATGGCAAAAAAGAGATGGATTAAGACCACAAGGAGCCCTAAGCAAGATGCCGGCTTGGGGCCCTCCTCCCTAAAACAATCCATAACACTATATTTTTGCTGCTGATTGCAAGCAGCATCACTAGAATACCTTGGCACGTCTATTGATAAATGTTCAGGTGCCTAAACCTCAGCATTGCAAAATCTCAATCAGGCTCTGAGTCTATTGGAAGTAGGTTTAATATACATTTAATGGTTAGTATTTAATGCTCCGGCTAGCCTGTCTGCCGCTAGCCCTCCCTCTCACCCTATTCAAATCATCAGGGGCTCGCTTTCCCTGAAGGCGAAAATTTTCTAATCCGGCGAACGCCACACACAACAGGGAGGATGGCGGAATGCAGGGGGGTGGCAGCCTCCCTGCCAGTGCCACTGAAGTTTCATCTTCAGCGCCTCCCCCACGAATGATTGTATTGTCCAATCAGGAGCCGAGAGGTGGTGTCGGCTTTTGCGGGTTGTTATTTTCTTCAAGATCCCTGGACTCCGGCGGAACCAAGAGGACCGATCTATGCCAGAGGACATTGGTAAGAATAATTTCTTTTCACAGGTCCCCAAAAGGATTGATTCGGACACCAGGATCCCCAGGACTACCGGACCTCGGACCCCAGGACCGATGGATGGGGACCTACCTACGTGCTCAAGATAGGTAAGTATCAGTATGTATGGGCTATGTATGTATTAAAGTTTTATTTTTCATGTGTGTTTCAGTATGTTTATTTAACTATTTCTATTACTGTAGAACTACAAGTTCCAGCGGGCCCTTTAATGCCCCACATGCTGGGACTTGTGGTTCTCTAAGTCCCAGCATGCGGGGGAGACTTGCTGGGACTCATAGTTCCACAGTATTAGACAATAGTTTTTATTATTTACTACTTTCATCAGCCCTGTACTCAACACCCAGGGGTACCGGGGACAGCCCCAGGCTTCATCCTGGGCAGGGACATTCGGGGGGGGGGCTTCATTGGAGGGGTCCCCACGACCCCGTGCCCAGGCTGACTAGTCAGGGGGTAATGCTTTTTCTGGGGGGACTTGTATAAAAAGCCTCCCCCCCAGGCTGTGGCATTACCCTGCTGGTTGGTTGGGCCTGGTGCTGGTTCTTAAATACGGGGGACCCCTAGTCATTTTGTCCCCCGTATTTTTGGAACCAGGACTGCCCCTTGAGCCTGGTTCTGGTTTTAAAATATACGAGGAACCTACTTGGTTTATTCCCTGATTTTTTACAACCAGGACCGGCTCTGTGAGAAAGCTTTCTGTATTTCCAGTGTTCCAGGAAAGAAATTCTGCTAAGGGTCCAATGATTAAAACATCCACTGGGACGCCTAAGGAACTACCCTTATCCTTCTGATCATTGCAGTATTTCAAAGTGCCAAGAGAAGACTCCATCAATGGATTGCTAAGATTACTGGCTATGCAGTGGTACCAATAATGGTGGAGCTCCAGACATCTTGGCAATCTATCATCCCACCACAACAGTTATTTGAAGAATCCTTACAAAATACCAGGAGTGTTATCAAATTGGACTACCAAAAAAGAGCCAACGAATTTAGAGGTCATGGATGACTATAACCAACTATATCACCATTTTTTTGTTTATTCTTGTTATTTATTATTTTTTTTTAATCTTGTTGCTTTATTGTCAATTTTATGCTAACTAGATATATTCTAATAGCATGCTTGTTTCATTTATTATTAATTATAATATTATAATGCCGCTGTCACGATCCAGAGTCTAAAGAACACTTACCTTTCTTCTAAGTGCCTGTCCAGACTTGCTCTGAGGTGTACACCTAATTAACTTCAGTGCAGTGCTCTTGATTTCTCTCACATGAAATTCAGAAACCAAAACCTGTCTGCCTGATTCTGACATCATCCAGCTGGGTCCAATCAGCCCGCCCTGATACTTTCCTATAAGTATGCTGGGAAAATGGTCTGGAGTTGTCAGTGCAATGGTGTCTACAGCCTAAAGGCCCCCATACACTAGGGCAGGGGTGGCCAGATTTTTGTGTCCGGGATCTACTTTTAGTTCACATATTTAGCGGAGATCTACCAATGGGCCTGATTCAGAGGTGACCATATACTGATATTTAGTTTTGCTATTCCGCATGCATGAAAGTACCGGAAACCCCTTACTGCAGACCCGTACATCTAACTGTAGGATGGCGGGCACAGTTGCACATGGCATTGCTGCCAGTAGAGATGGTAACTATATTTCTGCAGATATGAATATATAAGAATCAGCAACTGCACATACATACACAAACATACATACATACATACATACATATGTTCGCTAGGCTGCTTACAACCTACCGAACAGTCTGTATCACTGGAACCATTACCACAGCCCACAGTTATCACTCCTGAGCTGTCAGCAATCCACGTGGGATCATGCCTATATTATATGCAATTCAGAGTTTAACATCTTCCAAATGTAACACGGAATTAATATTGTTTTTCTTATTTATTTTTTTACTTTCGGTCAGTTATGTACTTATTGTCTGTGATTGGAACCTCTGCAGTGTGAATCCTGTTCTACCCCTTTCACATCACAAAATGCAGGGTCGCACTGGGACTTTGAAATGGTTCAGTCCCTGGACAACCCTGCATTTTACTCTGTTCACATCCCCTCAGCAAACTGCCAATATTGCCGGTTCGCTGACCTCACCCAGGGGCGTGGCAGAGCATCATCGGGGGAGGTGGAGGAGGCAACGCTTAGTGCTGGCGCTGCTCCAAGCACTGCCTCCTCCATTGGTGTGAACGGGAAACGAGTCACTCAACCTTATTAACCTGTTCATACCGCAAAGCAACACGGCAACGAACCGGTAAGAACCCTTCTTTTTTACTGGTTCATATTGCAGTGTTGCTACCGCTTTGCAGGACCCAGTAACCCCTTTCACATCGCACCAATTACCGGGTCGAACCGGCAAGAAACCGGCATGAACCTGGTAATCACAGTAGGTGCGATGGGAAAGGGGTATAGGTTGCTTTTTATTTTACCCTTGTATGTCCTATTGTCAGGTATTGCTAATTGCACATTTTAACCTACGTAGTGCGTCCAAGATGGTCGCCTCGCCTGGGACTCTCCTGTGTAGAAAGAGCCGTGACTGGTTCTGATAATTATGCAATGATCTCTCCTAATCCCAATGTGCGTAGGAGGAATAATCCTTGGCATCGATAACACAAAATGTCTGTCACACCTTTGTATTTTATTCATTATTTCTGTATTCTCTGAAAACCTAAACTTCTGTAATATGTTCATGTTATCTGTAACGTGTCCTGTGCCGAATTGGAGAAAATATTGTAGAAATATAATTCTTCTTCTTCTTCTTCCTTTGTTAAATCTTGTTTTTATTTGTATTTATTATTATTATTATTATTATTATTATTATTATTTATCAGGAGCAGGGGCGAATTTAGGGGTCAGGCCACCCCTAGGCACAACATTTTTGTGCCCCCCTCCCCCTATTTTAATGTAATCATATATGTATATACATTGTTATTTATATATTTCATTACAATTAAACTCTAGCCCACCTCAATATTTTTTTAAGCACTCTGAACTGCTCACTGTAAGGAGGACCCGGAGGACCCGGGGGGGGGGGGGGGGGGGGAGGCACTTATTAGAATAGTGATTAGCACATTGTCTTGTCATTAAGACTGACTGAGCGCCCGGAGGAACTGCGCGCCGCTCAGCTCAGCTGCTGGATACACAGCAGCCAATAGACTGTGTGTGTGTAGAGTAGCCAATGGGCGGGAGCCGGCAGCAGTGAGCCTGAGCCACTTCCTGACACGCAGGGGGACCGTCGGACCCAGCCACTAAGCGGTGATGTAATGTGCATGGCAGAGTGCGTGGGCAGTGGCGGGTGACGAGCGGCACTGCCGCCGACATATGATAATTCATGTCTGGGGCGGCGGCGCTTGTCACTCGCCGCTGCCCACCCGCTGTGCCATGCTGCTATTTAACAGAATGTCAGCCTGCCTGCCGCCCTTAAATGGTGCCGCCCTGAGGCCGGTGCCTCACGGGCCTAGGCACAAATCCGGCCCTGATCAGGAGTTAATAACCCATATATCATATAACCGACTTGCATTATTCACATACAACACATACAAATATAATGTTTCCCTACCAAACCTTGAGCACATATTAGTCGGAGGCATTGATTCATTACTCCATAAGCCCCACCCATTTGTATGGTCAGCTCAGTGATCGGGGTGTAAACTTACTCCATAAGCCCCGCCCATTTGTATGGTTACCTCAGTGTTCGGGATATAAGCCTACTCCATAAGCCCCTCCAGTTTGTATGGTCACCTTAGTGATCAGGGTGTAAGCATACTCCATACGCCCCTCCCATTTGTATGGTCACCTCAGTGATCAGGGTGTAAGCCTACTCCATATGCCCCTCCCATTTGTATGGTCACCTCAGTGATCAGGGTGTAAGCCTACTCCATACGCCCCTCCCATTTGTATGGTTACCTCAGAGATCAGGGTGTAAGCCTACTCCATTTACTTTCCATTACCACCTCTAATCTCATTTACCCACCAGCCCTCATTGCGACCTCCTGACCTTTTGGAGCATTTATTAATATAAATAAAGACAAATTCACACAAAATATATTTAATAAATAAATTCAAACTTTTATTTTAAGTAAAATGTATATGTTATTTTTGCTCTGCATTATAAAATAGGGAATACTGGAACAGGATTGTTCCAGAACTCTTACACACTTGTCCTATAAGAGGAACAAGATGGTGGAGTCATCCATTAGCACTCAGGAGAGGAAAAACCCCCTGTGGGGGAAACCTCTGGGGACCCATGGCTGACGGACTGCCCGTCCCTCTAGGCATTAAGAGACTTTGCAGAGTTTGCCCAAACCACCCACCCACTAACCTTATATAACCCGTCATCCCTTCTGTCACCCCAAATCTGTATTTTAACTTTTTTCCCAGATGATGAAGAACGCACCCGATGGCACCGGGGGGCACGCGCATGTCCACAGTAATGGGGGGGGAGAGACAAGGTAGGGGGGAGAGACAGACAAGGTAAAGGGGCGAGACAGACAGTGGCAGTTGCAGGGCTGCAGCACAGTCCACAATTCGGATAGGGGAGCCCCACCAACTGCCACTCTAAACACCACAGTCTGGACTTACTGGCAGGTGTGGCTCCCCTTTTTGAATTTGCGACATTGGTGCAGTCCCACCTCTGCAACTACCACTGGCAGCAAGTCCAGGAGCAGAGCATTTTGTCCCTCCTGGAATGGGTCATGTTGGGAGGTACTTTTAGTTCACATATTTAGCAGAGATCTACCATTATCAATGGGCCTGATTCGGAGGTGGCCCATGTACTGATATTTTGTTTTGCTATTTTCCGCATGCATGAAAGTACCGGAAACTGCAGACCCGTAAATCTAACTGTACGATGGCGGGCAGAGTTGCACATGGCATTGCTGCCAGTAGAGATGGTAACTGTATATTTCTGTAGATATAAATACATAATAATCAAGAACTGCACAATCAGCGTGAATCTCAGCCAGTCAGTCGGCGCACAATCAGCGTGCGCCGTGCGGCCAGTGTTTTCAAAACAGAAGCGCTTCCCGCGCCGCCGCATAGCACTAGTTATTTCTTATTCACTGAAGGGACCCCGCCACCGCCACCAGCTTTATACTCAGAGCAGCTTGCAAGGACACCACTGCAGGCTCCTGTCAGAAGCCGGCATGGACCCCCTTTGCACGGGGGGCGAGGGTCGAACTGCCGCCCTCCAGTGGCCGGCCCTGCATACATACATATACATTAGGGCGGAGTGAAAAAACTGAAAGTGAGAAATTCAAAATCGGCTAGTGTGGGAAAGTTGTGACTTGACCTGAATAAGAAACGTGCAAAAGCATTTTGATCTGAGTCAACATCTTCTGTTCTGGCAAGAGGCCTAAAGTTTCACTTTTTAGATGAAAATAATGAAACCTATGAAGATGCTCCGATCTAGTTATAATTATGTCAGGATGTCTTAGAGTGGTTCATTAATATACTTTAGCATAGTAAAAAACAGTACGAGCTTGTCCTAGTGCAAAGTGACTGACTGGCGGGAGAAAAAATCCCTAATAATTGACCCATTTTCATGGTCACAATTGTGAATATTGTGTGTTTTCTCCTGAACGTGTTTATAATAGAAGAAGCACAAATACTCTAAATGGAATTTCAGTGACACTGTGTGAAATATAACACTGCATAATAGCCCTTAATCAGACCTGATCCCAGTACAAATTTGTTCTCAAAATGGGCAAAACAAATGCTGCATTGCAGGTGGGGCAGATGTAACGTGCTGAGAGAGTTAAATTTGGGTGGGGTGTGTTGAAACTGAAATCTAAATTGCAGTGTAAAAATAATGCAGCAGGTATTTACCCTGCACAGAAACAAAATAACTCAACACAAATCTAAAGGTGGCCATACATCTACAGATCGATTGTCAGATCTGGCTAGTTGGAAAAAAAACCTGGTAATATCTGAATGACAGTTTTTGGCAGTTTTCCAGCATTTCAAAGCAAAGTGCTCTCATCCATTACCAGTATTTTGTTCCAAACAGACAGATCGGACAATAAATCTGTAGATGTATGGCCACATTAACTCCCTCTGCACATGTTACATCTGCCCCACCTGCAGCTGCATTACAGCATATAATTATGCCAGAGATAAGCCAATATATTAACAGTTAAATACATTAAAGTGCATTATGCTGTAATAAGTATTGCTGATCAATCCTGCCTAGCAGAGCCATCTTTTTGTATGGGCTTAATGGGCACTTGCCCAGGGGCCCCAGGTGTATAAGGGCTCTATGTTGATAGCTGAGGATCCCCTTTTTCCAGGGATACCAGAATTTTGAAAATCGGCCCAGGGGAACTGCAGATATCCAACTTCAAAGCAGCAGTCCACATCCGACCTGTTAAATACAATTTCCAGTCATATTTCTCAGGTTTTCTCTGACACTAGCGGCTTGTCTCTATCATGCCCAGAACCAGAGATATCAGCCTTCAAGCAGCCGGTCCCTGCTCCAGCTCCAAACTACTGGTGTAGTTTTATATTTTTGTCAATGGATTGCTCTGGCTCCTGATCTCTGATACCCAAGTTCCCAGCACCTCCTGAAAGTTGGGACTCCAGGTTTTTATCCTAGGCTAAGAAATCTATTTCCAGATAATGGCGATATCTGCAGTCAAACAAGCTGCCCTTCCACCGGAAGATGACGAATATTAAGCCCACTCCATTATCCAACCATCCCCTGGGTATAAAACACCCCCTACCTCCCTGGAAGTCATTTACAAGGGACCCTTCATACAGCTCAGTGCCCCCTTTCACACGTTAGTGTTCACCCTCCCACCACCTGCACAGTAAAGGAGTAATTATCACAAATTACTGCTCCAGGTCCTACATGTTGAATGGAAGATAGAGCACCCCCTGCCACCCGTGGGACATCAAAGCTGCTGCTGATAGCACCCCCCACCCCTAGGAGGGGAGAATGGGTAAGGGCCCCAGTGCATTGCTTTGCCCAGGTGCCCACACTGCTGTTAAGACGGCCCTGCTGCCTAGAAATAAACACAGTGATTGGCATATATGTACTGCTGGACACCACTCATAGAATGATTAACCTGTTATTTTTTAAATCAATGTTCTTGTTTTTTTCCCCCTAAACATAAGATGTATTTGTTTATTTATTTATTTACAGTTTCTTATATAGCTCAGCAGATTCCGTTACACTTTACAATAGTAGACAGTGATAAAACAAACTGGGTAATGACAGACAGACTTGGGGGTTAGAGGGCCCTGCTGCAAGCTTACAATTTATTACATCATAATACACTTCAACGTATTTAACAGTTAATATATTGGCTTATCTTTGGCATAATTATATGCTGTAATGCAGCCCTTTTATGTTCCCAGCATAGGGGATGCAACACTGTTTTTCTGTCAATAAACAGAAGTGATATGTAAAATGATACATTAGACAGTTTACACTTACTTGTAATACTTATTGTAACAGTTACTGTTTTTCAATAACAGACTGCAACAGTTATTTCTTATTTATATACACAGGATTGTCTATCTTTGTATATGCACTGCAAAGAGAGCAGCATAAATCCAATTTCATGTATTTCAGTGACACTGTGTGAAATATAACACTGCATAATGGCCCTTAACCAGACCTCAAAATGGGCAAAAAAAATGCTGGACTGCAGGTGGGGCAGATGTAACATGTGCAGAGAGATTTAAGGTGGCCATACATCTACAGATTTATTGTCCGATCTGTCTGGTTGGAACAAAATCCTGGTAAAAGATGAGAGCAAATGACAGTTGACCATTTGCTTTAAATGTTGAAAAACTGTCATTCAGATATTACCAGCTGTTTGTTCCAACCGGCCCAATCTGACAATCGATCTGTAGATGTATGGCCACCTTTAGATTTGTGTTGAGTTATTTTGTTTCTGTGCAGGGTAAATACCTGCTGCATTATTTTTACACTGTAATTTAGATTTCAGTTTCCACACACCCCATCCAAATTTAACTCTCTCAGCACGTTACATCTGCCCCACCTGCAATGCAGCATTTGTTTTGCCCATTTTGAGAACAAATTTGTACTGGGATCAGGTCTGATTAAGGGCTATTATGCAGTGTTATATTTCACACAGTGTCACTGAAAGTATTTGTGCTTCTATTATAAACACGTTCAGGAGAAAACACACAATATTCACAATTGTGACCATGAAAATGGGTCAATTATTAGGGATTTTTTCTCCCACCAAAGTCAGTCACTTTGCACTAGGACAATCTCGTACTCTTTTACTATGCTAAAGTATATTAATGAACCACGCTAAGACATCCTGACATAATTTTAACTAGATCGTAGCATCTTCATAGTTTTCATCATTTGCACCAAAAAAGTGAAACTTCAGGCCTCTTGCCAGAACAGAAGATGTTGACTCAGATCAAAAAGCTTTTGCACGTTTCTTATTCAAGTCAAGTCACAACTTTTCCACACTAGCCGAATTTGAATTTCTCAATTTCAGTTTTTTCACTCTGCCCTAATATACATACATATACATACACAAACATACATACATACAGTACATATATATATATATATATATATATATATATATATATATATATATATATATTTACATACATACGTAGCATCCACCTCTGAACCAGGCTCAGAGTCCCTATGCTTCCCACAATAGATTTTGTTTTGCTGACCGCTCTTACACACATAGGGCCATATTCTGCTTGCCTCGCTCAGACACCAATTCATTTGCATAGTGTATCTTAGCCCACTGCGCATGCGTACCATTCGCAAGGCGCATGTGTAGGTTTGGGCAACCGTGCACACTCGCGACCATACGAGTAGAAATACGCTAGCGAACAAACTTGTGCAGAGTAGTCGTAATGTGGGCGTATGGATTGGCGCGGCCACAAATCTGGGCACAACTAGGCGGTAACCAGGGCGTATTCTGGGGTGGTGACTACATGTGCTGGGCGGTGGCTTCGCTCCACTGTGAGAGCGCTCGTACTGTTTGAGCTTAAAATCATTCGCTCGGTAAAAGTAAGTCTCACGCCTCGCAGGCCAGCCGCTTCTCTGCCCCACATTCGCAGGGACAATTGCTAAAATACCTACACACAATATGCACCTATGCAGCATACAAGTTTCTCTACTATTAATTATATAATCACATATATAAGAATGGTAGATGCTATATGTGATTGGATTACTAATAGTATTACTAATACTGGCCATAGTGACCTTCAAATGAAATTGGTTTTATATTGTTATATTTTATTTTGTATTTGAATTGCTTTGATACCTTTATGTTTATTTTTGGATTGCATTTGATTTCTATTTTAGCACAGTCTGTCTTTTTCTCTCTTTGTGATCTTTCTATGATCTTTCTATATGTGGTCCAAGTACCCGCATCTGACTGCTGCCTGAACAGAATATTTGTGATTGCTCATAAATTGTTACACCGTGGTCCGACAGGGGCGCAGCCATTTTCTTCTGTTCTAGGATCTATTAGTCAGCCAGCAACTGATAACCAGGACACAAGCACAGAACCACTCGGGTATCATATCATATAACGGAGCAGGCGGCGGCTGTACTCCAGCAGCATCAGCCTGCAGCCACTGTACCACCCATATCAGACAATTACACCCCACACACTACATCCAGGAGTCGCTCAGGGTGTACTTGGTGCTGTGAGGAGCCTCTGTGCTGGTACAGAGCGGTAAGCCCAGCATTACAATCTGTGGGTGTGGGGCCAGACTGATATATAGCAGCTGCAGAGGGCTCTTCACAGCGTTCCGGTGACGTCATGACATCAGGGGCACTACCGGGAGCTGGCGTTCTGAAACGTCAGATGTTCAAGTTCACGTGTATTTTGTTAATTTGGCTGTGATCTACCAGCAGATGCCCCAAGATCTACTGGTAGATCAGGATCTACCTTTTGGCCAGGTCTGCACTAGGGCGACTTGTCCTTAGGACAAGTCGCCCCCGACTTCCCCCTGAGTTTCCCCGGCTGCTCCCCGGGGGAGCTTGATTAGATTGGCACTTGATGTGCCATTTTTTACATGTGATAAATCATCTCGATTTATCACATGTAAAAAACCTGGGGAGCAGGGGGGGGCTACAGAGCGGGGCTGCTGGTGGGAGCAGGGGGGACTGGGGACGCTGCGGGGGACACAGGCGGCATAGAGCCGGGCAGAGGGAGCCGGGAGCTGTCAGTGCTAGAAAAAAAAAGCCTATACAATGAATGGGCAGCCTGTGATTGGCTGAGCGCTCTCTCAGCCAATTGCTGACTGGCTGTGAGAGCGCTCAGCCAATCACAGGCCGCCCATTCATTGTATGGGCTTTTTTTGTTTTTACTACTGACAGCTCCCGGCTCCCCCTGCCCGGCTCTATGCCGCCTGTGTCCCCCGCAGCGTCCCCAGCCCCCCCTGCTCCCTCCACCGCCGCGCCGCCCCACTAGGTCCCTAGTCGGGTGGTCGGACGTGCAGCAGGTCCGACCACCCGACGCAGATCCGATGCGCACGGGACCGCGCATCGGATCTGAGGGGACATCAAAACTAGCCGATTTTGGTCCGATTTCGGCCAGATCCGACTGATCTGGCCGAAATCTGACCAAAATCGGCTAGTGTATGGGGGCCTTAAGTAGCATCTAAGGATCTGCTCCTGTGTTATTCAGCCTCCAGACCAGTGCTATTGTCATCTCCAGCACAGCCTGACTCCTAGCAGTTCTGCTGCATTCTCTCCTGCTGATTCCAGTCAGTTCTGCTCCTGTAGTTACCACAGTGTCTATCTGGTTCACCATCGATTCACCAACATTGTCATCGACCACTGCGCTTCCCATCCACCTACAGCTCTACTACCCGGTACCATCTTCTATTACCAGACACCCTTCAGAGAGTCATCATCGATTACAGCCACCATCGGTGACCTAACATCGAACAGCTATCATCATCGGTGTACTTTCTTTCAGTGACTGTGTTATTGGTACTATCCCGAGCTACATACTTACCTGCAGTGCTCCATTGTTGTCTCTGACACGCCATCGATGGTCAACATCGGTTACTGCCAAGTGAACCTCCAGAATCCAGATCACTGTGATATTGTGTTATTGGACATTTCTAGTTACTGTGTTGCTGGCTCCAGTCCAGTCCTAAAAAGTATATAATGTATGATAGTATCTTTATTAATTAGCAATTAAAGGTAAAAAGCCATCTTTTAATATTTATACTGGTCATTTGTATTACTTGTTGCTGACCTGCTATATTATGTCCCTGTATAAGGGATATAGATTGCGAAATATAAAAACAAAGTAATGAATATAGAATAGAAAGAAAATAAGAAGATTAAAATCTGTAAACTGTTTATTGAACCTGTTTTATTCTGGTACTCTTGTTTATAAGTAGCAGTGATATTGTACCATTGTGTGCCTTTCTAATGTGCAATATAGGGCCGCTGTGTGCGCTGTATTTCATGCTAGATCTGCATCACTTAAGCTTATGTAGCTATTTTAGTAATTGTTGCGGTTTGAAGTTATTAGCATATACTGTTGCAACAAATTGGATACTCTTCTCTTTAGAGCCACAATAAATCTGTCTGGCTGCAAAGATTCTCAATCAGGATTTGTTTCAAATAGTGCTATAGTTTAGATCAGGGTTGTCAGGTGTTATAGTGAGAGGCTGTGATTGCTGTATACACTTTATTAGCACATATTTTCAACCTGATAGAAGAATGTTGGTATTTCATATGCAACAATGTTTGTTGGTGATACTTTAAAATAATATCCCCAATGTGCATGCAGCAGTTTGATACATAGTCTATGTTTCTAATGTGCACACTGGCCGCAAATTGCAGATCGCATCTACAAACACTCAGAGTGGGCTGATGATTGAGATAGGGTGGCACTTAGAATAATATCCCCAATCTCAATCATCGGCCCGCTCTGAGTGTTTGTAGATGCGATCTGCAATTTGCGGCCAGTGTGCACATTAGAAACATAGACTATGTATCAAACTGCTGCATGCACATTGGGGATATTATTTTAAAGTATCACCAACAAACATTGTTGCATATGAAATACCAACATTCTTCTATCAGGTTGAAAATATGTGCTAATAAAGTGTATACAGCAATCACAGCCTCTCACTATAACACCTGACAACCCTGATCAGATAAACTATAGCACTATTTGAAACAAATCCTGATTGAGAATCTTTGCAGCCAGACAGATTTATTGTGGCTCTAAAGAGAAGAGTATCCAATTTGTTGCAACAGTATATGCTAATAACTTCAAACCGCAACAATTACTAAAATAGCTACATAAGCTTAAGTGATGCAGATCTAGCATAAAATACAGCGCACACAGCGGCCCTATATTGCACATTAGAAAGGTACACAATGGTACAATATCACTGCTACTTATAAACAAAAGTACCAAAATAAATAAAACAGATTCAATAAACAGTTTACAGATTTTAATCTTCTTATTTTCTATTCTATTCTATATTCATTACTTTGTTTTTATATTTCGCCATCGATTTCCCTTATACAGGGACATAATATATCAGGTCAGCAACAATAAATACAATTGACAAGTACAAATATTAAAGGATGGCTTTTTACCTTTAATTGCTAATAAAGATACTATCATACATTATATACTTTTTAGGTCCTACGGGACAAGATGGATGAGGAGTGCATCCTAGTTAAACTGATTTCTTTCTCTTTTCTTCATATAGTCCAGTCCTCATCATCTCAGTGATGTTTTGCTTATCTCCAGTCTTCTGATGTTACTTACCTGTCTATGTGTGCAAAATTCATTAAACAACCAAGTTTTCATTTTGCCTCAGTGTCAAGTCCGTCCTCAAGTGTGACAGCCGCTGCCACTGCCACGTGCCGGTAACTCACCTGTGATCGGAGCCCAGGACCCGCAGAAGATTTGTCTGTGGTCCCGGCACCCCTGTCCCTTCCTGGCTTCTGCTTCTAATCTAAACGGACTATCACAAAATGTCTGCCCCCATACAGCAAAAAAGTGTCTTCTGTATGGGGGCAGACATTTTGTGATGGTCCGTTTGCATTAGACGTTGGAGCAAGGAACTAACAGGGGAGCCGGGACCATAGACAAATCTTCTGCGGGTCCCGGGCTTTGAACCACAGGTGGCTGGGGGGGTATTTAACTGTGGGGGCGCTGCCTAAATTTCGGTGGGCGGGGCGCAATATTTTTTAGTTACGCGCTGATACCCTTATTGTGCTTAATACCTGCAGAAGTTAGTATGTTTAATCAGACTGCTTTATGGTGAGTCACATAAATATATCTAGTAGAAGTACACCAAAGTGTTAATTACCCTTTAAAGACCAGAGGCGTAGGGAGGGCGGAGCCGTCGGAGCACATGCTCTGGGCGCCGACATATAACAGGGCGCCGGAGTCGCGGCTCCTCTGCCCTGCTCGCCCGCTCTCCTGCTCCCCCACTCCCCGCTGTGCTTAAATTCTCAGCCGCAGGTAGTGGCACAGCCTCTTGTTTAGGCTGATTGAGCTCTGGCGCTCCAATCAGCCCGTGCCGCATCTATGGTTGCCGGGCAACCAGAGACGTTAGTTCTCCTTCCACCTTCGCCCCCCCCCTCTGCGGGCCTCCTCCTTCCTCTTTGAGCCACTGCCCGGATTCTGCGCCGCCCCCTTTCCCCCCCTCTACATAGCAGCTGCAAATGTGTCCCTCCTAGCAGCATGAAGTCCTTCACCCCTCCGCCCCAGCACTTCCATCTGCCTGGCAGTGGCAGCTCCCCCTCTGTTCGTCATTGGGAGCTCCATCCCCCCTCTGCCTCACCATCTTTCCCCACCTGACAGCGGCAGCTCTGTCTCCACACCCTGTGGCAGGCTCCAGCAGCTCCATACCATATAGACACCACTGTGTGTGTAGCTTTATGGGGTCATTATGTGTGTGGCAATATGGGGCATTATATGTGTAACACTATGGGGGTATTATGCATGTGGCACTATGGGGGGCTTTATGTGTGTAGAAATAAGGGGGGCATTATAGGTGGGCAACGAGCATGTAATCTCCCCAGACAATGATCATGTAAACCCCCAGGCAACGAGCATGTAATCCCCCTGGGCAACAAGCGTGTAATCCCTCCTGGCAATGAGCATTTAGTCCCTGTGGCAATGAGCATGCACCCCCTACCCGTGTCAAGGAGCATGTAACCCCATGGCAAGGAGCATGTTAACCCTGGCATCGAACATGTAACTCCTGACAACGAGCATGTAGGTAAGCACACTTTTATGGCATAATATGTAATGGGCATTATGGTGTGTGACATACTGGGTGACATTTAATAGGAGTCAATTTCTGTTTTTTTTTTAGATATTTTCGCATAAAAAAGGTGATTTCTCTTTTTTTTTTTTTGTATTTTTTGGCCAAATCGCACATTTAATAGGGTGTGCAACGGCCCGTTTTCCGCATTTATTGGCGATAAATCGCACTTTCTAAAAGAGTTAAAAATCGCACTAAAATCGCACTTAATTCGCATCCAGATGTTTTTCGCACAGAAAAGTATACAAATCGCTTATTTAAGAGCACGCGCAAATGGAAATCACATTTTTTTGGTCTATACAATTCACACTTTTTTCAGACCAGGGTCTGATGTGCGAATTGGTCAGAGACATGTACAGATCATTGTGATCTGTGCATGTTTCTGGTGAAAAAAAGTGGCGTGAGGTCCCCCCTCCTGAGCATAACCAGCCCCGGGCTCAAAGAGCCGGTCCTGGGTTCATAAAATCACGGGGCAAAACAAATAGGGTCCCCTTGATTTTATAAAACCAGCACCAGGCTCAACGGCCGGTCCTGGTTCCTAAAATACGGGGGACAAAATGACTAGGGGCCCCCAGTATTTCAAGAAGCAGCACCGGGCCCAACCAGCCAGCAGGGGAATGCCACAGCCGGGGGGAGACTTTTTATACAAGTCCCCTGGCCAAAGCATTGATCCCCCTGACCGGTCAGCATGGGCAGGGGTCCTGAGGGAGTGGGGACCCCCCCAAAGAAGGGGTCCCCCCTCCAGAACTTACCTGCCCATGCTGAAGCCCGGGGCTGTCCTCCATGCCCTGGGCGGTGGGCATCGAGCTGATATTTGGTGTAAAAAATTAGATGAAAAACTATTATCGGTACTTGTGAGTTATCCGGACGCCCGATTTCTAAATCGGGTCGGATCGGGCACATCGCATCGCATCGCATGCGACCATCGGATGCGATGCGATGCGATGACCCGATTTTTCCATAGGAATCAATGTTAAAATGGACTGAGTCCATTTTAACATGGAATTCAATGGGAAAAAGGGATCCTTTTCATACCCCTACTATCCAAGTGGGCATGGAGTTGGATATAAACCTGTGGCGAGCGTAGCGAGCCACCGAGCCCGAAGCGTGGCGAGCGTAGCGAGCCCCGCGAGGGGACACGGAATACCGTCCCCTCGCGGGGCTCGCTTCGCTCGCCACGCTTCGGGCTCGGTGGCTCGCTACGCTCGCCACAGGTTTATATCCAACTCCATGCCCACTTGGATAGTAGGGGTATGAAAAGGACCCCTTTTTCCATAGGAATCATTTTAACATTGATTCCTATGGAAAAATCGGGTCATCGCATCCGATGGTCGCATGCGATGCGATGCGATGCGATATCGCATCGCATCGCATCTGATTGTATGCCTTAACTTAAGGCATACAATCAAAAAATCGGGCGTCCAGATAACTCACAAGTACCCTATTATCTTATACCGTGGAACTATGAGTCCCAGCAAGCCTCCCCCGCATGCTGGGACTTGGAGAACCAGAAGTCCCAGCATGCGGGGCATTAAAGGGCCCGCTGGCACTTGTAGTTCCACAGTAAAAGAAATAGTTAAATAAGCACACTGACACCCATTTAAAATAAAACTTTAATACATACAAAGCCCATACATACTGATACTTACCTATCTTGAGGTCCCGTCGGTAGGTCCCTGGGTCCGGTCCAACCCTGTGAATTCATCATAATAAAGCACCTTAAGTGCCCAAATGGGTCTCCATTGCAAAGGGGGCCTGATTCAGATTTGCTCTCACTGTTGCTTACATGGAAGTGCTAATATGTTAATTCAGCAGGAAGTGTAAAGTCTAGGACGCAGTATAGGAACATCTAGAGCACCATTGGCCTGCTGTGTGGCCCATTAAGTCGCACAAGCCAGCCTCTACAGATACAACAATGAGGCCAAGAAATCTGGAGTTCCTGGCCTCATCCCTCCCCATATCGGCAACATGCAACCATCCATACCCTCCCTGCCCCCAAATGGCAACAGACTAAATCAATGACAGTATGATGTTGTAGCAACATCTAATGTGAAGTAGAATACACATCTTAGTAAATTTCCCTCACTGAAACAGAAGAAGCATCAGAACAAATATGAATCTGAAATATAGGCAGACAAAGGGCAGTATTCAATGAGAAAAATTTGCCGTGTTTTATGGCGAGTTTGTGCTATTTTCGCATTGGAAGGAGCATTTCGCTCTTCAAAAGTGAACCACCCTATTCAATGTGATATTTTAGCCGTCTTTCTAAGTGATTTTCTCCGTGTAGTAATTCTCCATCTTTTCATGGAGAACTGGAATGTGAACTTTTAAACTAAAAGGTTTTTTTTTTAATTTTGGTGTCAAAAAATCAGGAATTTTTTTCTGTGAAGGGGCATGTTATTTTTATTCATGTGCTTATAGCACATGAATATATATTTAATTTAAAAATATATATTTTTTAAATTTTTTTTTTTTTTTACACAGAGCAGCCAGCAGGGGGCTGGAGCTCTGTGTATTAGATATTCATATATTCACTGCACCCGATCATTACATATGCACGATCGGGTGCAGTGAATACTGGGTCCCCTGCTGGCTATAGGGGGGGCAGCTTGTGCTGCCTGGGTCCCGGGGAGCCCTCCTCCCCTCAACATATGTTCTGGGGCAGCCAGGGAGACTTTAATCTCCCTGGCTGCCACCGTCCCCCGGCTCCCTGCCGGCTCCCTGCCGTGGACGCTCGTCCACTGCAGGGGTTAAGACTCGCCGCGAGTGGCGGCGAGTCTTAACCACATTGAATAGTGGGAGCAGGAGTGGCAGCGAGCCCTCCGGAACAGGGCGAGTGCATGGCGAGAGAAAAAATCTCTCGCCATGCACGGAGAATATTTCTCATTGAATACAGCCCAAAGTATAGAGCTAAGACACTGCAAAGTGTGACATTCAAGTACTGTATATACTCCTGATTTTAATCAGCTGTTCACAAGTAAAAAACAGATCGAGCCATGTGCCCGTCGGGTGCCGGACCGGGTCCCGACAGTCATTTACCCGACTTTGGGATCCCGACTGTTAAAACACTGACAGACGGGATCCCGACAGCCACCGGCTATTCTCCCACGTGGGGGTCCACGACCCCCATAGAGGGAGAATAGAATAGATGGCGAGCGTAGTGAGCCACCAATGCCCGCTGCGTGGTGAGCGTAGTGAGCCCGCCAGGGGCTTTCATGCGCTCGCAATGCTGTCTGAGTCCAGCCAGTCGGGATCCCGACATCAGGCTAATGACTGTCGGGATCCCAACTGTCGGAACTCTATACAACACCCGTGCCCATCATTATGCAGTAGAGCAGGGCAGCAGTGGAGGAGTATGGGAATCTAAGACATGGGCTGTAGAAACTGCTCACATATCCGAAGAATGTTGGATTGTGTTTTCCCACCCTTTGTATTCCTATAATCTTTTTGACAAAAACTTCCATAAATAATATTTTTTAAATAAAATTGTTTTATGCATTCTGCCTTTTGCAATACAAAATCCAGCCTATTTCAATGTATATAAACTATCTGTAGCAATACAGCGGCCCCAGCATGATACATAGAGGCCATAGGTAGCATAATAGCGGAGGAAGCTGAACTCTACAGGCAAGCATCATGTATTTCCTTTAGTAAATGACTTATTTAAGTAATGGTATTGTGGTCTGTATTTTAAGGAGATGATGGAGTGAGTTTCAGCAATCAGTGAACCATAATTATCACAAATAGGCAGTCAGCATTTCGCATGGCCTATGTTGACATGTTAAAGAGAACATGAATGAAATGAATATTGTGTTTTAGCTTCTGTCTATAGGCATTCATTCAAAGAGTACATAATAACAGGTGATGTCATGTTCTGTACTTCTCTTGCAGCATAATTACATGCTTTGATGCAACTTGCTTACACTGCCTGTGCAGAGACTTTGGTAGATCCTTGTAATAAAACAATGGCCACAGAAATGTCATTACATATTACACAAATGAATAAAAGCTAAAACCCCTTTTCATGTGAAATTAATGTTTTGGCAATTATTATTACAATATTAACTCTTCTTTTTTATTAAACCAACCTCAGAATACTTATAAAGGAGGAATTCCTAGTTTTTGGGGGAACGTTGTTTTCTAAATATTAAATAGAACTGATTTGCAGCAATCGGGATCAGGATGCCCTCTGGATGGAGGCAGAAAAAAAGTTGGAAAGATGGAAAGGTACAAAATAAGCATTGGAGCATTATATACAAAGTGTATATTATATACAAAGTGTATAGCAGTTTTTTTCAACCACTGTGCCGTGGCACACTAGTGTGCATTGAGCTGCTCTCAAGTGTGCCCCCAGATCTAAAGATGCCCAAACCAGTTTACAGCCACCACCAGTTTGACTGTTATTTACTGGTCTCTTATTTTAATGTAAAGGGCCAATGTATTTTATTTTTGTTACCTGTGGGGACCAATGTGATTGTATTTTTCTATATGGGGGCCGATAGGCCGGGGTTAAAGTGAGGGGGAACACAGTGGAACTGAGTTCGACCACCTCTAATGATGAGGTGGAACATTTTAATGTCCACATTGGCCCTGCACAGTAATTCTCACAGAAAAGCATTCTAGTTTGCAGGGGGAACGCTACCACTGGCCCTGTCTCTGTCTAATGGGGTGAGGGGAGGGGGGTGTAATTAGTTTGCATTTAAAATCTTATTTAGTGTGCCACAAAGTAAAAAGGTAGAAAATCACTGGTGTATAGAGTAGTAGGAAGAGTGTATTGTCTCAAAGTCTGCCCGAGCTACACTTGCTGAGCTGTAAGTGTTGGCAGCTTATGGTGGTATTGCCAGCCACTCATGTTTGCAAGACAATTTGTTACACAGTTATTACTTTCTACATTTATATATCTCTGGGGATACTGGACATGTTCCCGGAGTGACAAAAACAGGTTCCCATGAAGCCCTGCACCCTTCAATTAGGCTCTACCCCTTTTTCAGCCTGGTTGGGCTTCCTGCACAGCAGGCGGAGGGGCTGCCTTTGCAGAGCACACACAGGGTGTCAACACACCTTGTGACACCAATGGACCTGTTTATTCTAATCTATGATGAAATGCAATTTCACACAGATAAGAAAGAAAAATTCACAAGGAAGAATCAGGCGCTTTAACAGGGGCTGAGTTTCTATGTAAGCAGCTGCTCAAAAGAGGCGGTAGTCAATCCCCACAAAGATAAAACTTCAACAGTCACGCACAAGGCATGTGAGCAGCGCTAAAACATTAAGGACTAAAAGGCAAGTTACTTTTACTGTAAATATGACCACATTAAATACATATAAAAACAAGGTATAACAAATGTGTGAAAATGAATAAAGCGGTTGGCAATGACACGTCACAGGATTGGCTGTTGGATTGGTGGGAGACCCAAGTATAAATTGAACTCACAAGGTAAGTGCACTTTACCGGTACAGGTATATCAATGTAGTTAGTGGTGGGCTCCGCTTTTCATCCGATGAATGTCCTCACTAGTTTTACGGAGCTGTAGGCTGCCGCTGGAGGGAGTGTTGAGGCTTCCACATACTGGTCCCTGTATGCGGAAGCCTCAACACTCCCTCCAGTGGCAGCCTACAGCTCCGTAGCGATGTAGGGGCATTTTCTAAGTGCCAGATCGCTTAGAAAATGTCCTGAAATTGCTCACAATTAGTGTAGGCCCAATTAGCCTGTTTCCAAACAAGATTTCAGATGGAAATCAGCACCACATAGATTAAACCGAAATAGAACACTTGAAATGTAATAACTGTACCACTGACTGGAATATCAGATAGCCAGCTACACACTAGGAGGACCACGAGTCATCTAGAATGCTAAAAAAAATGCATTCATTTGTAAGGCAACTATTTTGCCTTTAAAGGCTAATTTGCAATGTATTTTCTTCTTCGAAAAAAACTTCCAAGACAAGTTTATTCTTTAGGAGGAGGGAACAGAATCTGTGTTACATCCTGTGATGATAATTTGCAATGTAAAAACCTCCACCAGCAAGAGGTAAGAATTGAGATTTAAATATCCACAAGTACAATGAGAGATACACAGGCTGCAAATCTGTGTCCTATGTCACAATAATAAGTGGCACTTGGTTCAGCCAAATTAGCAGGTAATAAAAATGAATCCCTTTGAAGTAAGATGCAAATAATGACAAACGTATTTAGCTCGGATCAACATGACAATAATTAGCAGTAATCATCACACTGTTTTGAAGCAAATGGTTGCCAACCTAATTGTTGATTGAAATTTCCAATTGAATCAAGCGGTGTGTGGATTACAAATCCTGGCACTGAGCTAGCAATTATTGTCAAAGCCAGCCTCGGAAATAGGTGTTTCTTTTTATCTTGCTGTCAGGATTTGTGAGGCTATAGTTAAACCTTCAAGTCTTTTCTTCACATAAACAGGATATTTAAAATGTTGTCAGCTAAGATTTTCAAAGGAAATGTTTAGTTTGTAAATGTTTTTGCAACTTCTCAAGATGGTCTCCAGTGTCTCTGTAATTTGCATATTTTTTTTCCAAAGGTCTATTTTCTTTCCCAATTGGACATTGTTTCCAACAATGTTTACCTTCAATCTATTGGTAGGTGCTTAGAATCGAACATTGACTTTTTCCCACATGCAGGAAAAAAAACAAAATATTTATTGTCACAATCAAAATGCACAATTACAATCTACATAGTGGCCCTTATTCTAGTTGAAACGGACGGATGCGTATTTTCGGATGGCCACCGCCTACCGTACGGATCGCTCACACCGTCTGAATGTGGTAAAACGCTGAGCGAACAGACCACGAGCGGATGTTTCATCTGAACACCTCCCTTATCTGTGAAAACCTCCCCCATCCTCGGATGGTCGCAGACCATAGAATGATGGACCAAGTGGTCAGGCAGCACCGAGTGCTCCAGACCACTCGGACATTTTTCCATATGAAAGCAGGGATATGGACGGGCAGCTGACATCCGGCTATGTCAGCGGTCCGCCCCCCACACGTGCATGACGGCCACATTACCATACGTAGCCCAGCGTTTTCAGGGGAACGCCCATGGCGTACGCATATGGTAATGAGCCAAAACATCCCTTCACGCCCCTCTCCACCCCCTGCTCAGATGGATCCGACCCATCATTTTCTGCATGGAATTCACACCATGTTCGGACGTGCAAGGCGTTTACACATGCACAGAAATGCCTCTGCACATGCGCAAACACCAAACATCAGCTTTCCGAACGCACACACAGCGGTCTGACTCAATTAGAATAAGGGCCAGTGTGTTTATCTTCACATTTTAATATTCATTTTAACTAATGTTGTAAAAAAATATACATAGAACCGGTAGAGTACCCCTTATCCGGATATCTGTTATCCAAATTATTCCGAAAACTTCACTTTCCGGAATGTACTTTTTTTTCCCACTAAAAGCACAACTGGGGACATCTGTAACTGAAACGGTGGGCTCACTCATAGAAATGCTGGAAGGGCCCCAGGGAACACAGGCATTCCCCTGCCTGATTGGGGCGGGTGGATAATGTCACATGACATCTGCCCCTGCCCCCAATTCGCAGAACATCATGCAGTGGAAATGTAAGTCCTGGGCTACTTTTCGGTTTCAAACAGAGGAAAATCATTCGATGGTAAGTAACCATTGAAGAATTTTTCATGTGTGGATGCTTGCGAGTGGATGTGTAAGCATCAGGTTGATCACTATTGGTCGACAGGCACTAGGTCGACACATGACAAAGGTCGGCATGCATTAGGTCGACACAAACAAATGGTTTCCATGAAACAGGTCGACATAAGTTTTTCATGTTTTTATTTGCAATAATAGAGCTTGTTCATATTTTACCATATCAGTAGATGTGGGGGGGAAATATTACAGTGTGCGGAAGCATGGCGATCACAGCGACTCATGGAAGGGGATGTGGTACACTTATATGGTGTCCATGTCGACCTACGACTAATGACTGTCAACCTAAAACTTGTCGACCTTATGATCCATACCCTTTATAGCAACAGTACCGGGTAAACTTACTAAAGCTTCTAAAAAGGAAAAGAGGTGATGTTGCCCAAAACAACCAATCAGATTCTGTCTATAATTTCTCTATTGCATCTTAGAAGATAACAGACAGATGCCCTGATTTCAATTGAGTAGGTAAGCCGCAAAGCTCGCAGCTTACAGAGGTCCATATAACGCCGCCCCGGCGATTACACGCCCCTTCCACCGCCGTTTCGCTTTGCCGAAATTTACATTGGAACGCCCAGTGTTCGCATGGAAACGCTGGTCATTCCCATGTTGGAACACCGCCACCACCCCCGTCTTTGACTATAAATAATGATGGAACTACATATTACTTATACAAAGGTATAATTTAACTGTAGTTAAAATATTCTTGAAATGCTTTCAATATGTGCACTGTACATGATGATGGCTTTAATGCTTATGTTGATCATGCCACTAATACACATTCAGTCTTCTTGGTCTTGCCCAGGTAAGTAGCACATTAGACATTAGAAGTCAGACATAAAAGAAACATTTCAAAAACACTTTAACACATACACATCACTATAAAAGAGCAATTGAATTAACATAAATTAAACAAAGGACCAAGATTTTATCACTGAAATCACAGGGGATGTGATAACTAGATCAGTCCGGTCTTTAAAACCTGAATGCCTCACACAGGGAGCTATGTGGCAGCAAGAAGTGGACCGCACCATGTTGTTCCAAATCTTCCACCTCATTATATTTTATGTTGTTATTGAAGCAGAAGGGAAACATGTAGAAGCAAGCGGCAGAGCCAAGCATCACCCAACCGTTTATCAGCAACACTCTGGAAAAGAGAGTGGACGTACCTGGAATTTTGTGCTGCAAGACACCTTCCTGGGAAAGGAACATGCCAAATCCGAAGCCAGTGAACATAATCCAGAGAAAAACAAAACTTCCAAGTTAAAGCTCTTAGTGAAAGAAGGACAAAGAACTGTGCAGACCATGGATTCGCCTAGGATGATGGGCCATAGCAGGACCAGAACAAACTCTTTGCCCTCTCTTTCTTTCAATGTAAGAAAATCAGATGTCCATGAAAAGTATGACAAAAAGTCCTGGGACTATTTCATATATAAAATGAATGGAGCTCCGGAAGACTTAATCTATCCCATTAAAACGCAGGAGGTACAACAGGAAGTGTGTAAAACAGTGCCATTCTTCCAGGTAAGTGAATAGCCATTACTTACATTACACTGTGCCTACATGTATTTTTAATAAAAAAAAAATGTACTCAGCAGATACAGTATTCATAGTAAATAATGACATTGGGGTTTATTCTGATTCACTCGGAAAGGCACAATCACTCTCTAATGGACAAAACCATGTGCACTGCAGGTGGGGCTGATGTAACATGTGCAGAGAAAGTCAGAGGGGGTTGTTTTATTGTTTCTGTGCAGGGTAAATACTGGTCGCTTTATTTTTACACTGCAATATAGACATCAGTTTGAAGTACACCCCGCACCCACATCTAACTCTCTCTGCACATGTTACATCAGCCCCAGCCCTCTGTGCTATGCAAAGCCGTCTGCCCCCCCCCCCCCCGATGTCGGCACCGCGGGCAGGGGGAAAGCCGCTCAGTGTGTATGCAATGAGCGGCTCCCCCCCCCCCAGCGATGAAAACGATCCCTATAGATTGTAAGCTTGCAGCAGGGCCCTCCTACCTCCAAGTCTGTCTGTTGTTGCCCAGTTTGTCTTATCACTGTCTACTATTGTAAAGCGCAATGGAATCTGCTGCGCTATATAAGAAACTGTAAATAAATAATAAATAATAATCATCATCGCTGTCCATGCACGCTGGGCAAAATCGCCCAGTGTGTATGGACCTTAAAGGGAAAAAACAGGGCTTGTTTCCCTTACCAATAAGATGCTCCTTGTACTAGAGTACTGTACTTATTATGTACACTGTATAGCTACTAAATGAAAGTTGCATGCATTGTGTTATGGGTTTATGCTTCTTCGGAACACAGTGAAGCCACACCTCCAGTCATATTCCAGCCACATATAAAGGGACAGATTAACAATGGGGCAGACAGGACTAAAGCTCCAGACTTCTACATAAAAATAAGCCCATAATCTTGACAGCATGATGATGACCAGCCACCCAACTGCTCAGTATAATATTTGTATTTCTGTTTTTCTCAAACTATGCAATTCTACTATTTTAACGTATTTAGGGAGACATTGGCAGACAATTTAGGGAATGTACATGCCAATATGGCACTAGTCACGCTAACATAACACTGGTCCCATCCACTCTGCTTTTCACAAAAGACCCTTAAAAATTATAAGATCCTACAGGTGTAAAGGTGCATACACACGGTGTGATGTGAGCTTCCTGTTTTGACTATATAGTCAAAATCAGAATAACACATAGCACAAATCACACAGTGATGCCGATGTGCATATCTGTAGACTCGGCATCACAAGAAAGAGTAGACTGTGTAGGCAAGCCAATTGTGACTATATTCTATACAGTCTCTAGTGTTCTAATATATTATTACTATTACCGGTTTCTTATATAGCACACACATATTCTGCAGTGATTTACAGAGAACAGTTGAACATTCACATAAATCCCTGTCCCAGTGGAGCTTACACATGTGCACGCACAGACATTCTAGGGTTAATTTGTTGGGAGCCAATTAACCTACCAGTATATTTTTAGATTGTGGGAGAAAACCTGAGTACCCGAAGGAAACTCACTCAAACACGGGGAGAATATAAAAACTCCACACAGTTAGGGCCATGGTGGGAATCAAACCCATGACCTCATGCAAACCATTACACCATCGGTACTAGTATAGTCTAAATCTCTATTAAATATAGTCAAGGTTATATGGCTCTTGAGAGTTCAAGCGAAATCGCATAGTTAAAATGCACACAAGGCTTGATTCAGACCTGTTAGCAAGGCAGCAATTTTTGCAGATGGACAAAACCATGTGCACTGCAGGTGGGGCAGATGTAACAGGTGCAGGGTGTTTAATTATATTTTTTTATAAAGTTGGAACCACAAGTAGCATATCAAAGCTTCACTCCTACATAGTGAAGTGACACACTTTGTGGCCTGCCTCAATAAAGACTGCAGCCTTGGAGAGAGGTTAAATGGATGGAGATCAGCCAATCAGCTCCTGTCATGTTTCAAAACAGCCTGTAACATGGCAGTTTGGAGCTGATTTAGCTCTTACTTTTTCTTTGGCCACTCCTCTCTGGCCAAGGATTAGTACAAAGACTCCAAGGAGAGTTACATACCTGAGGAACACTAAGAACAATCTATACAGTATATGGCATTGTTCACTAGTGAAATGATCAGCTTAATTGTAATGAATATTGGTTCAACCCACAAAATGACATCCTTCAAGTATATGAAAGAAAAGGGCCCAAATGTAATGAAAGAATAACTGAAAGTTAGGCACTGCCCACAACTCGTGGGCTACTATATTTGTGCCAACGTACAATTGTTCTAATCACATTTTATTCTGAAAATATGAAATGATAACTTTGAATGTAAAATAGAGTGGTGTATTTACTTGATATTTATTAGTCAAATGTTTTTCTTTGCAGAATATTATACATGAGAATTGTGACAAATTGGTGATACAGAATAATTTGTGCTTTGGGATATGCAACTCTATCTACGTACCCAACCAGAGGGACCAGCTCAACATCTGCTCCCATTGCCAGCCTTTCAAATTCACCATGAATCACCTGACGCTGAACTGCTCAGGATCTAGCAATGTGGTAAAGGTTATAATGATGGTGGAAGAATGCAAGTGTGTTGTACATAGGTATATTCATCATGGGACAGTCTTTGCCAATATGGGCGACAAGTCTTATGGACACCAGTAAGAGCCAATAGTAGTGGCAGTGGTAATCCGGAAATGCTATATTGTATTCAGGAAATTAGGTAACATTTTCTTGAACTATTACATTAAGTGGGGATACTGTCACTTGGTTGACAAGCATTAGTTCGTCCACTGAAGGTCAATATGCATGAAGGTCGACATGACTGAAGGTCGACATGGGTTAAATTGACAATGTCATTAGGTCGACACAAGCATTAGGTCGAACAGGGGAAGGTCAGCATGGGGTTTTTCACTTTTTTGAGCCTACATATGCCCTAGCATCCACTAGGGAGTGGTGGGAGAATAAAACAGTGTGCCGCGGTGCACTATTTTAGTGTCCATGTTGACATTCGGGTAAAAAAAGTGACAAACCCACCTCAACCTTTTGATTGTCGACCTTCCCTGTGTTGACCTAATGCTTGTGTCGACCTAATGACCCTGTCGACCTAACACATGTTGACCTTCAGTCATATCGACCTTCATGCATGTCGACCTTCAGTGGTTGACCTAATGCTTGTAGGTCTAATGTCGGTCTATCCTATGATCCATACCCCAATAAGTGGTACTGAGAATGCTTTCAACTGAAAACAATGATACATAGAAAAGATATGGATGATTATATTTAAGGTGCATACTGGAAAACATACTTTAAGTGTTTAGATCAGGCATGGGGAACCTTTGGCCCTCCAGCTGTTGTTGAACTACGCATCCCAGCATGCCCTGCATCAGTTTTAGCAAGGCCATATAGCAAAGCTGAAGCAGGGCATGCTAGGATGTGTAGTTAAACAATGGCTGGAGGGCCAACGGTTCCTGTCCCTGGATTAGATGAATAGAAGTAAGGTATATGTGCATTTGAGATAGACATCATATCCTAGTTTTCCTCGGTCACCTGGAAGATACAAGTTACATTCTTTATGAATTACTAGTTGCCAGCCCATCAAAATGACGGAACAACATAACAGTTGTATCAGTGCTGGTTGCCGTGTGCGCCTGTATAGAGCAACCCTTGACTTACATCCCTAGTGTACCATCTGGTGGCCTATTCAATGCCTTGGTCTTAAAATATACACAAGACAAAGTAACATACAATATATAACAATGATAATATTATGAAAAGACAAGTGAACAGTTCTAAAAAAGGTACTATATCAGTATTTAATCAATACCACATAATACAAAGATATCATATATAAAGTAACATGTGTCCATTGGATAAATGTTTGGTTTTGCACTAACTTTTCCCAGGGTCTACTTGTAATTTGTGTAAGCTAACACACCTAGATGTTACCATCTGAACCCATACCTCCCAACATTGAGGAATGGGGAGGAGGGATGCTTCGTGTGCCAGAGACGCTCGTCCCAAATTTTGGGGGCATGGCCTCGCAGTAAGGGGACGTGGCATATTGTCACAAGGCCACGCCCCTGTTTTTGCCACTGTGGGGTCATGGCTAGCGCCTCTGGGAGCTGCTGGCTATGTCTCCAGACCGTCAGGCTGCAGGAATAGACGCTGTGCACAGCATCTGTTCACAGGGGGTACTCCCAACCCCCCCCTTCCACGCCGCGGGACACTGCCGGCCCCGGGAGTGAAGTGGGAACGTCTCAAAAAAATCAGGACATTCCTGAGAAAAACGGGACAGTTTGGAGGTATGTGAACATATACTCCCATAGATACTATGTCATACTAGTTCTCATATTATCAACACAACTAGACTGGGGAAGTAAACAAATCATCCTTTTAATAGGGATGTTCATTTCAAGACGAGAGTTTATACAGTATGACTGATTACATCTCAGCCTGCCACTGGATTATTCCTAAATGACTCCATTGGAATTACAGTATGTGAAGACCTGCCGGTTTTACCCTTTCACACAGAATACCTGTGTTAATAGCTAAAACAGCGAGAGGGAACATTTGGCCCTCCAGCTGTTGTTGAACTACACATCCCAGCATGCCCTGCAACATGGGCAAAAAGCAAAACTGTAGCAGGACATGCTGGGATGTGTAGTTCAACAACAGCTGGAGGACCAAAGGTTCCCCATTCCTGAGCAAAAAGGACGTCAAATTACTGGGCGGAAATGTTTGAACCTGCATTTTGCTTTTCTGTATGAAATGAGTATCAATTAACCACTTAGGATGGAATAAAATCCATACTTTTTTAATGAAACCTCTGGAGTGCCACCTTTACTTTTCTGTATATACCTTATAGTCAGGGGCTTAACTAGATATTTGCAGGCCCTATAGCGGAACATTGTAAGGGCCCTATGTACTAATCAGTGGTATACACATGTACCTTACACAGGAAAGATGGGCCCCCTTCAGGTCTGGGCATTACAGCTGCGCTCTCTGCACTTATGGTAGTAAAGGCCCCCATACACTGGGTCTGACTTGTCTTTAGGACAAGTCGGTCCAGTTTGCCCTTGAAAGACCCCTGGTAGCTGCCCGGGAGGCTGCTTGTGATTTGGCACTTGATGTGCCAAATTATACATGCAATAAATCGCATGCGATAAATCGCATTGACATTCGGGTAAAAAAAGTGGATGGGAACTGAGTGAGAAGCGCTATTCGCCGGACGGCAGCGCGGGATGTGCTGCTGAATTTGAAAACACTGGCCAGATGCTGGTTGGCTGAGATTATTCACTCAGTTCCCATCCACTGGACCCGCTGACCAGCACTACAGGGAGTCAGGACCCGCTGCCCGCCCACCCAACCAGTTGGCCGGACCCCGCAGCCCACCCCCCGCTGCACGCGGAGGAGGTCCCAGGACAGGTGGACGGATGACCAACAGGTCCGACCACCTGCTCGGGTCCGATGCGCACCTGAGGGGACATCAAACCGATTGCGACGGCCCAAATCGGCTCAGTGTATGGGCACCTTTACACCTTACCTTACAGGATGAGACCCAGCTGACTGTCCACACATGACTTGTGGATGTGCAGTGCATCTTTATGTATGTGTAACGGACCCATGATGAATAGTTTGTTTATGCCTGTTTATGTGTTACTGATTATTTATGGGTATTTTACTCTTTTGATAAAATTGGTCAACTCTCTTTTAATAATATTAGTCATAGATCTGTTGTGTTATATATGGTAATTCTGTACAAAAAATGTTTCAATTGATACCAGCGCTAGAAAGGTAATCCTCTAAAGGTGCGTACACACGGGGGGAGATATATTGCTAGCAATATATTGCTTGCAATATATTGCTGAGCAATATATTGCTCAGTGTCTCTTTTTCAACAAGCGACCAGAGATGGTCGCTGTTGAAAATGAACCTCTGCTGGGGGAGCCGCAGAGGTAATTAGCTGGTCGCCAGCGATTACAATGGGGCAGAAAACGGGAGCGCGCACCCGGAGATTTATCGCTGGTGCGCACTCCAATCACTGGCAATATGGTCGCCTGCGACCATATTCCCAGCGATTATAGCACCTATCTCCCCCGTGTGTACACAGCATAAGGTTCAGTTTTTTTAGAATATGATTTCTAGAAAACTTTCCCTCCATATTGTATAGCTACTTATATATCGTCCTCATCGAATATTGTTAATATATTTATATTTTCAAAGTATATTAGGTCACAATCATAGGCATGCGCACATAGAGTGTTTGGGGTGCACAGGCACCCCCTAATGCTGTGCTCGCCCTTATAAACACCTCCCTGCCGCTAGCAACCAGCAATGCCTTTTACCAAAGACTTTTGCTTTTTAGAACTGTATTCTTTTAAAAGAAGAGCCCATCATTCAATTATGTGTGTTTTGCATTGTTAATTGTACTAGACCATTGTCGTATCACTACATACCTGTGTCATCCATATATGTTTTTGACTTTATTTGCATGAACTGTTACAGAGAGTAATAAGAAGATTAAAAACTGACTGAAATAGGCAGGAGATTATGTTGTGGCTGAGAGACTTTTATATTGTAGTGAGTGCCAATAGCTGATGGTAGACACGCCTGATTGGTGGTGTTAGATGCATCCAATGGGTCTTGTTAGACATGCACAATAGGTGGTGCACCCCCTAATAAAATGTGCTGCGCACACCTATGGTCACAATATCACTTTCATTACCCTTGGAGAATTTTTGGTTTGTATTTTAAATATGCTTTAATATTTCCTTGTTAGGTCAAATGTATGTCTCATGCATGCCTAGTAACAGCTGATTGTGTGCTGCATGCATCTTACCTAACTGTATATGTCTGATTCGCTGTATAACAAACTTTTGCCATTCAGATTTAATTTATTTGTGAACAAAAAGTGTAATAAAAGTGGTTTTATATAAATAAATAGTGCATAATGTTTTCACTTAATTTAAGAATACATATAATAAAGTATACATAACAAAACTGAAACTCCTGTAAATATTGAATAAATGGTAAGTCAGTAGAGCCATTGCATTTATTTATTTATTACCTACCTGGGGAATTTGGACAATTTATTTATTACTAGGTATTTATATAGCGCACACATATTTCGCAGCACTTGTTGATCCCCGCAGCCCGCTAGCACTCCTTCACATCACTAAACTACTCAGACGGATGCCGCCAGCGGTTCCTCCAGCCCCCTCTCTCCAAACCCGATTCCGCTGAACGCGCTCCCTCTGGCCCCCACCTGCGGATTACATTCGAACAATCGTATGTGGTTAAAAAACACATGCGATCGCTCCTTCAATGAGGTAGATATTATGTGCAGCACATATTTCTTGACGCGACATTTGATGGCGGGCCCACGCAACGCGTCGCCTGGTCACTAAAATGTGCATACAATCATTCAGTTTATCGAACAGATGTGGTCGAAATCGATTGTAGTGTATTGTAGCATTGGGGGTAAATTTACTTAAGCTTCTTAAAATGAAAAAAGGTGCTGTTTCCCATAGCAACCAATCAGATTCTGTAATTTTTCTAGGATGCAATAGAGAAATTATATCTGATAGGTTGCTATGGGCAACATCACTTAATTTTTAGAAGCTTTAGAAAGCGTTTAGAAAACGGCTCAGTTTGTATGCACTGAGCCGCTTTCCCTCCAGCGATTACAGCGGTCATCGCTGTCTATACACGCTGGGCATAATCACCCAGTGTGTATGGACCTTAACTTGTATTCTGTGTGTCAAATTTAAATAACGCTTTAATTTGCGATCATTTACAGAATTTCTCACATTTAAATGTACATAGCTGTTTTTTTTCTTATCCGGGTCCGTATTAAACTTATTGTCCACCCTGATCTTAAGAGATAAATAGTTGTCCATAGCAACAACCACTCAGTTTCAACCTATCATAGTCTATCAATTGACAGGAGCTGACTTCTCCACCTCATCTTTTATGAAGTTTTCATAGATGTTATCGTCATAACGTATACACGTGGGCGGCTACCACCACACCTAGCACTGTTGCCATAGTGAGAGCGGCGTCGTCGGCGTCTGTGGACGGAGCTCCGTGATGGCGTTTGTACTTTGTAGCCAGTGAGTGACAGCGGTGTGCGTGCGCAGCAGTGAGCAGGGCGGGGCTCGCTGTGTGCAGTGCGGGAGTGTGCGGGGCGGCCCTGCTGTGAGCGATGCTGCTGCTGCAGAAACAGGAAGTTGTGGGAGGCCGGTTCGTCATCATGGGGAAATGACACGGTGATGAGTGCAGCAGGGCCGGGAGCGCAGCGGGGCAGGTGTGAGTGCGCTCAGGGGCTATCTCGCTGAGTGAAGGCTGTGCTTGGTGAGTGCATCTATTCAGTTACCCGGCCGGCGTCATGTGAGTGAGGCATAGGCTGGGTATAGCTTTATATATATATACACATGGCTTGTTATGTATAGTGTCCCTCTTCTGTATGACATGGGAATGAGGGTAATGTGGTACATGACGCCATTACAGCCATGTGTGGATGAATGGCTGCTGGCTGCTATAGGTGTGGTTGCTGCTGGGATGCTCACTGTGCTATGGAGCTACATGGCTGTATGTGATGGAGTGCAGTGAGGTGCCCGCTGTATGACATCATTGGGAATCTCCCATCTCAGTGCGGGGATACCCCCTGTAATTCATTCATCACAAACGTCCTGAAGGATATGATTGCAGTAAAGCCAGTATATAGCATACCATACCACCACTGCTGGTGTGTTTGAATTTATGTATATATATATATATATATATATATAATGTATGTGTGTGTTACTATTCTACACCAGTTTCTAGTTAGCTTCTTATAAAGTTGATTTACTGCTGTGACCCCAAGGAGTCGATCCTATTAGGTCCAAAAGGGTGCAAGGTGCCATTCGGGTGCCATTTTTATGCATTTAAATGCTGAAAATGGCATCCGAATTAAGTTGATTTTGCACCCTGCACTGGGTCGAATTCAATTAAAATTACTCGCACCCCTATGGACGTGTAAGTGCTTTTAAGCAAATTCATCCCGCCGTAAAGTGCGTGCGGTGTCGTGATGATTCACGCGGAATACGATCTACCCCCAAAATATGAATAGCTTCCAGTAGGCTATGGTGCATTTGTGTCCATAGCACTATTTAAGTAAATTAATCTCTACAGTGAAACTCCAATAAGCCAGTCTTTTAAAAGTAGACTTACTTAAATGACAGTTTTATACTAAATGCGACCTATCCTAGAAATAATGTCACACCAAAGTATTAGACCAGGGGTTCCCAAACTTTTTTGACTCACTGCACCCTGAAGCATCAGAATTATTTTCGCGGCACCCCTAGGCTATAGGTTTCTCACTGGGAAATTCAGAAACAAATATTAAATTAAATAAATTGTGTTTATATCTCATCCTTAGGATCAGTTATGTTGTAATGGACAAAATGTACTTCTGTTTGTCCATAATTTTACTATTATATTGGATATAAATAACTTGAATTGGTCCTGGACCATCAACCCAGGGCACCCCTGCAAGTCCCCCAAGGCACCCCAGGGTGCCACGACACACAGTTTGGGAACCACTGTATTAGACAATGGCTCTCATTTCACTATGCTTCTCCACCTAATTGGTATATGGGAAATGTTACTGCAAAATCATTGATTTTACATGTGACCTGTACATCTGTTTAGAAATTCGTTTGGGTTTCGCTGTCCATTTTCCTCCTTTGTTTCTTCTATAGCAACTGTACTTTTTTCCTGGGTTGTTGTGCAACTATAGCCTTTTTGCAACGTTTTAATTAACTGAAAGGAAGTTCTCATTTAATTGAAACTGACATAGTAGAAAAAAAATCATGTTGTGTAAGCTGGGTGCATACTATATAGGTTCCCATACATACTTTTAGTACTAGATTATATTGTATCTAGTACAAAAAGTATACACCGTGCTACAGCACTGTGCTTTTTGTACTAGATACAATGCAATCTAGTACTGTGATGTGCACAGGAGCACGCATCTCATCGCACTGCCCTGTCGCACCGTGTATGGGCACCTTAAGATACATGATCTGGGATCATATGGTTGACAGGCCTTAGGTCGACACCCTCAAAAGGTTGACATTGGTTTAGGACTACACAAGCATTAGGTCAACATGGGGAAGGTCAACAGTAAAAAAGGTTGATGTGTTTTTCACTCTTTTGCCCTGAATGTTGACACCGTCGACATGGATGCTGTATTGTTGCACCGCGTTCCCTCGCCATGCTTCGGGCACGGGGCCTTGCTACGCTCGACACACTATTTTATTTTCCCTCTACGCCCGAGTGGAAGGTAGGGCATGAAATATCGCCTGGCGGCTCAAAAAAACCCTGTGAAACCCCATGTTGACCTTCCCCTTGTCGACCTAATCTTTGTGTCCACCTAATCACCCTAAAACCGTGTCAACCTTTTGAAGGTGTCAACCTAAGGCCTGGCTACCTTCAGTGGTCGACTTAATGGATGTTGACCTTCCTTTGGTCCATATACCATGCAATCTATAGATCCAACTCGGATCGGAGCGATATATTGTTTGCAGCATTGGGGTCATTTTTATTCTGTGCGATGTACTTGCACTTGGCAGCCAGGATTCACACAAGTGTTTGCTGCCCAACAGGTAATAGATCATAAAACGGGGAGTCAAACACAAGTTGCACTGAAGAAATCCTGGTTGAGTCTAGATCAACTTCAGTTCTTTGAGGTGGGATGTGACTTTAGGTGAGGGCAGAAGTTGTAGGTGCCCTCACAGTTTTTTATTCTATCTATAATTTATGTTGGTGTAGGTTATTTTATTGCGGCTGGATTTTATCCTCGTGGCACTTTAATATTCTCCCTCCAGGTATACGTGGACCCAGTGCATGATGGGAAATGTCAAGACAGAAGTGGTTGTAGCCGCAACCATTCTAGTTTCTAGTTTGTCCTCCTCTGCACACACCCCTCATAGGTATTTAGGGGTTATGGGCTTTATTGTTTTGTAATACAATACTAATCTAGTCTTTATAGAAGAACAGTCTGCTTGCACCAGTACTTGGCTCTTTAGTGAGGGAAACCTATTCCTAGTGTTCATTCTAGCACCCACTATCTTTGTATACCCATGCCGTTCCTCTTCCTTGCCTGGAGTGTTGCTGTCTGCTGTAGTGCTTCTAGCACAGTGTGGTCTGCACTGATATGAAACCAGACCTGTGCTAGAAACACCACAGCAAACAGCGACACCCCAGGCAGGGAAGAGGAACTGCATGGGTTTTCAAAGATAGCCGGTGCTAGAATGAACACTACTATTCCATTCCCTGTTCACAGTGGTTTTGTTCATGGCTGATCAATGAAGGCTAAAGGTATTCCTCAGTTTTGCACTAAAGCTATATTTCTGTGTCCAAGTACCATAGCTGACTACTACCACACAAGAAATGAAAGTATTGTTCGGGTGCACCCGAACAATACTTTCTTTTCTTGTATCACCCGAACAATACTTTCTTTTCTTGTGTGGTAGTAGAATTAATTTCGGTACTTGTGTAGTTTCACGGCGGCAGCCTAAGCTACGTTATCAGCCCATGAAACGACACAAGTAACTACCGTACTGTTGCCGGAAACTGCATCTCTGTCCCCAGCGTCCCTGGCAAGCCTACTCAGCGCCTCCACCGCCGGCGCCAGCATGATCCCCTCTTTTTTAGCGGAGAGGGGATCATACTGGCGCCGGCAGAGAGGCGCTCCATCTGTTTGACACGCAAGAGCATCTTAGACGCTCCAGCAATGAGACACTCCTGCATCTGAGTAGCTATTACGGCAGGGTACAGCAACCCTGCCTACAGGGTTAGGGATTCTGTAGCGCCTTTTCAAACCCCCACTATCCACAGCAGCCCGAAGCGTGGCGAGGGGACGCGTTATTTCCACCTGACCTTTTCATACCCCCACTATCCACGTCGGCGTGGAGTTAAATTTATATAGTGTGTCGAGCACACGCGGATTACCTTACATGTAATCCATGTCCCCTTGCGGGGATCGCCACGCTTTGGGCTCAGTGGCTCACTGTGCTCGCCACACTATATAAAATCAACTCCACGCTGACGTGGATCATGGGGGTATGAAAAGGTCGGGTGGACGATTAAAGTCTCCCCTTGCGTGGCTCGCCACGCTTCGGGCTGCCGTGGATAGTGGGGGTTTGAAAAGGCGCTACAGAACCCCCTAACCCTGTAGGCAGGGTTGCTGTACCCTGCCGTAATAGCTACTCAGACACAGGAGCGTGTCATTGCTGGAGCGTCTGAGACGCTCCTGCATGTCAAACAGATGCAGCGCCTCTCCACCTGCACCAGCATGATCCCTTCTCCGCCAAAGAGAGGGGATCATGCTGGCGCCGGTGGTGTGAGAGGCGCTGAGTAGGCTTGCCAGGGACGCTGGGGACAGAGATGCAGTTCCCGGCAACAGTATGGTAGTTAGTTTTGTAGATTCACGGCGGCAGCCTACGCTGATAACGTAGCCAGGGACGCTTAAGCGGCCGCGGGAACACTACGCTACTTCTGACTGACTACGCTAACTACGCTGGCCGCGGGAACACTACGCTGATTCTGACAGGAACGCTACGCTGATGGCATAACTGCCACCGTGAAAGTACACAAGTACCTTCATTTCCAGTAGTGGGTGGCATCTCCTCATTCCAACAGAGGGTATTAAATCCCAGGAGATCCCAGTCCTATAAGATTTATAGAATTACAAAAACTGATGCGGGAATCCTCCATACATACTACCATAGCTGACTGTCTGGCCCCTATCCACTTGTGCGATTTTGGTCTCTTTTCACCTGGTTCCGAGGCATCGGGCTGAGGAATCAGATGAAAAGGGTCCAATTTGCATGTGTTTAACCTACGGTTCCGATCCAATTGGTCGTCCCGTACACATCAGAGCCAAAAAATTCAGTACTGCACCAAGGCTCCATTGGATCTGGCAGTGGGGAATGGGATAACATGCAATATATATCGCATGCAAAAGGACACTATCCTGCAGCCCAGGATCTTCCCGAGCGTCTCAAGGGCGATCGACTGGGACTTTTCAGCCTGAAGAAGGCGCAGTAATTGATGGGGGACTTAATTTGGATCTGATGCTAGATAAAGAATACATTTTACAGAATGCTGCAATATTGAGAAGCATCACACTGCAAGAAAAGGGCGCTATCTCCATAATGAACAAAAATATATATAAACAGACATGATATTCAGTTGTATATTGGAAACAAATAAAAGCTTACGTGCTTTATAACCATTTGTCTAATGGTGTGTACACACGTTAGATGTGCCTTAAGATCCTATCCACGATCTGATCAGATAGGATAGGCACATCCAATTTGCATCCTATCTTGACTATATAGTGCAGATCTGCACTATATAGACAAGGCAGCCAAGACTTTCTGGCTTCCGATACGTGAACGTGGATCGGGATCGCAAGGGTTAAAACCCTTGCGATCTGCATCCGATGCCGATCCGATGTTGACTATATTGTCAACATCGGAAAGGAAATCGGACCGTGTGTACACAGCATAAGTCACAAGTAGAATGATTTCAGTTGTTCAGGTTACTGGAATTTAGCCTTAAACAATTGTTTTAAAATTCCATCAATTAAACCTCTATTCATACTTATTTCCAGTTAAACATGTTTTCTGGTTTCTGCTGCTGTCAATGTGAAGAGAGCGTACATGTTACCATAGGGATTTTTAGGGCTGTGTTCACTAAGCTTTGCCTGCAATACATATGTGTAATGGCAATGACGTAAATAGGAGCACTCTTGTAAACAAGCTTTAAAAGAAGCAAAGAAAAAGGTAAAGGAGATTAATTTCTTTAATGCTCTTGCTTAGCTTCCATTTGTTAAATGTTCTCCTTTGGTATATGATTTTTGTGACTCTTGCAATAGATCAGCAAATACTGTAAAGAATTATTTGATATTAGAATTTTTTTTTTTAAAGTATCTTTCTGTTTAAACTACAAAATCCCCACCGTGATCTATTTTACTACAATGTAGTGGCTGACACTTGTGTAGGCTGTATGGTTGCTCCACCCCTTGCTCTTGCGCTGCTTTAGGTTGCTCATGTGTATGGTTCATGCAGTAAACGTGGGTGCCATTGATTAATGGGAGCAAGAGGCGTACTGGGAAGGTTTTGCTTGTGGCCTTCTTGTGACTTAGGACTTTAAAGGGGCAGACTAGATGGGCCAAATGGTTCTTATCTGCCGTCAAATTCTATGTTTCTATGACTTCTGTTGGGGAGGCCAGGGCACAAGTTTTTCTTGTTTATTTGCTTTAGACCACAGGTTCTCAAACTGGGTCCTTAGGACACCACACAGTGCATGTTTTGCAGGTCTCCTCACAGAATCAAAAGTGAAATAATTCCACCTGTGGTTCTTTTAAAATGTGTCAATGAGTAATGAATGCACCTGTGCACCTGCCAGGTGACCTGCAAAATGCGAACTGTGTTGGGGTCCTGAGGACCGCGTTTTAGAACACCTGCTTTAGACCGACTTGATTCATACTTAACCATCCAAGTGGGCATAGAATTAAATTCTAATAGTGTGCCAAGCGTAGCGAGGCACCGTGCCTAAAGCATGGCGAGCGGACACTGTACACTTATACTGTGTCCAAGTTGACATAGCTCGACATTGACACCAAAAAACATGAAAAACTTGTGTTGACTTGGTGATTGTCCATCACGTTCCCATCCACCTAGCGCTTGCATCTATCTTACGCAACTGTCGATCTAGATGCACCGAATAGGCTTTCGATCAAGTGATTGTAGATCTAGATGCCGTCGATCCGCTATCTTAGAACCTCTTTGGACAGGTCTTATGTGTTTTCTCTCATGTTGCATGCTCTGGATAGGAGCATATTCACGTACAGTGTCATGTTAGAACTAGGTAGCACCTGCATGTCTTGCTGAATGGGTGTAACTGGCTTATAACAGAATATTTGCACATAAGCAAATTTTCTGAAGGTCTGTGAACATTTTTTTTATATCTCTTATGTGAAATCAAGCGTATGGATAGGGTTAGTGGATCATCTATCAGCATATAGGCAAATAGCAGCAATTTTCTCTGAGCATGTGAGATGAGTTTAAGGGGGTGTATTCAATCATGGGCCACGGCTGTCAAGCTGGCCCAACAGCCGTGACCCTGTCCCATTCTCTGTATGCTTGATCAAGAAAAAGCAGGCGGGATTCAATGTCCCGCCTGTAGCGAGAGGATAAGGGGGCGTGGCCACAAGCTGCAACCAGGAAGAGGCGAGCTGAAGCCAGGAACTCGTCACTTCCCAGCCATTCTCGGCAAAATGAGCTGACTGCCTGTGAAGTTGGGCTCGTTCTGCGAAGATACTCTGTTCAATGCTGTCGGGGAAGACCACAATGAATGGGGCCCCGCAGCCATCTCCCCTGTCGGGAGATGGCTGCGGTTAATTGAATACCCCTCTAGTTATGGCCAACTTGCATTCAACACTAGGGCCCTTATTCAGATCTGATCGCAGTACAAATTTGTTATCAAAATGGGCAAAACCATGTGCACTGCAGGTGGGGCAGATGTAACCTGTGCAGAGAGATTTGGGGGTGGTGTGTTGAAACTGAACTCTAAATTGGCGTGTAAAATTAATGCAACCAGTATATACCGTGCAAAGAAAATAAATCACCCAAATCTAACTCTACACATATAACATCTACCCCACCTGCAGTACAAAAGGTTTTGCCCATTTTGAGAACAAATTTGTACTGCGAGCAGATCTGATTTAGATGCCCTGTGTGAGCGAGTCACCAGGTCCTATAAACTCTGCTAATGATGGGCAACTTTCCTTTATGCTGAAAATGCAACACTATGCAACTAGGACACACAAGGAGACTGCTGATTAATTAGATATGACACTTGCATATTAGGCTGTATACAGAACCAGAACTCGTATTTGGAAAAAGCTGTGGCTACTACATTATATAGTACTTTGTATCCATAATCAGAGATTCCGTCGCAGACAGCTATCTAAGTGACATATATCACAATAATTAACAAAGAGCAGTATTCAATGCCCCCGATTCACTGTTTTTTTTTTGGCGATCGGGCGGTTTTCACTCCCTGAGGGGAATCTCTTTCACTGAAAATCTGATTCACCTTATTCAATATTCACTGTTCGCCGAAAGTGCAGTGAATGCCGGCCAGTTCTCCGTTTCATGCTCGCTGCAAGTTGCTGGCGTATTTTAATGGGGTTTTCACGAGGAGAAGTGCGCTCCCGCACACATCTCATCGCACAGCTGAAAAAGTATGTGCTGCAAATACTTTTTGTAGTAGATAGCATCGCATACGTTTTGCAATGCAATGAGATGCAATCTAGTGCAAATTGCATACAATAATTGTACCGTGTATGGGCACCTTTACAGTACCTAATGCGCTAGTTATTTTTAAATGAAGCTGTTGCAACCACTATTGTTTGTTTTTTGCTATTAAACTCTGTAAATTTGGATCACCATTTCAGTTATCATGCAAGCATCACACTTAGGGTGGCCAATCCCGGGATCGGGATCCGCGGGATCCCGGGATTTGGCCCCCAAAACACCGGGATTTCAATCCCGGGATTGGAGTTTCCAATCCCGGGATTTCGGGATTAGACTGCGCATGCGCAGTCTAATGCCGGGCAGCGTCTGAGCGGGTGCTAAGCAGCTGCCCGGCTTCTCCCGTCCCGGGCAGTGCGGCTCTGCGCAGCGTGACGACGTCAGAGGTCACGCTGCTCAGGCCGCACAGGCTGTCTGCCTCCATCCTGTCTGTCCCCGGATCAGCCAGCCCGCCCGCCCGCCCAGCAGCGGACCTGCCGGCACACCGGGGCACCAGCGGACCAGCCCGGGCTGTCCCCGGATCAGCCTGCCCAGCCATCCTGTCCCTGGACCAGCCCGCCCGCCCAGCAGTGGACCTGCCGGCACACCGGGCCACCTGCAGACCAGCCCGGGGCTCCATCACCCCATCTCGCCTACCCACCCGGCCGCACCACGCATCTGTAAGTAAATATGCGGGGCGGCCGAGGTGGGTTTTTAATAGTAGGGAAGCCAATCCCGGGATCCCGGGGATCCCGGGATTGGGCATTTTTCAATCCCGAATTCCGGGATTGAAAAAATGCCCCGTGATTGGCTTCCCTAATCACACTGATTGAAATTGATTTACAGTGCAAGGGTGAATTATTAATAGGAGTACATAATGTCCTTACTGTTCAGACTTAAGTATTTCCAGAATGGGGTAGACTAGTTGTACAGCATGGTTTATATCTTCTGTCAAATTCTATGTTAACCTCATCTTTAATAGCCAATGCGAAGTTTAACGCTATTAGCTGTTGCAATATTTTTTCTTACATTTAATTTTTATCACACCCGGGGCTGTTGAATTATATTGGATGGTCTAGCGGCAAAGAAAACACAGGATGTTCATGAGTTTTAATTGTGTTTTTGTGTTTGGCATATGTGTCCTTTTAAACCAGTAATGAGGGAAATAAGCCCTGCTGGAGTATATCTTGCTGCCAGTGGTTTAATTTAACCATCTAAGTCAGAACTGTTGCTTTGTGTGAACAGCGGCATACATTAAAAAACCTATGTAAAGTAGCAATCCAATAGAATAGTGAGGCGTTTAAGCGAAAAAAAATTCTGCAAAGAAACAGCTTGCTTGTTAATATTTATATGGTATCAAAATATTATGTTGCACAATGTTTCTCCTTCATTTGTTTCTTTGGACTGCTGATTAATAATTATGATTTTTCCATAGTTTAATGTGATTGCCATGACAACCACAGTCACCTGCCCCACCAAGCTTCTAACTCTACTTTTAATATACTGAGGTGGATAAAAACTGTTATAGGATAAGCTGACTGTCAAAACTCTCACCTGTGGGAGCTGTGGCTGTTTCACTTCCAAAGTGGTTTTAAAAAGGAGATACTTTTTGTGTTTGGAGGCTGTCCACACAATGTGGCTCTTCTTTGCTTAGTATTGGAATGACATTTAAAAATATTCTGATTTGCTTTTTTTTTCTTTCTTAAACAACATCTGTATATTAAAAGCTAGGTACACATATGACGATACGTGTACTCAGCGATGTCGACAGCAAAGGGACCCTGTATGGTCCATACACATTTGCCAATGCTGGGGACATCGGCAACTGGGGGAATCACAGAAGGGCCCTCGCTAATGATGTCCTCCATCGTCCTGCATATACAGACTATGGAGGACAGCGATAATGACCCGTTAAAGCACGCATCTTGGATGATCTAGTGCATACACACTAGACCATAATAACAATAATGTAATTACCATATTGTTAAAATATAGTGCATCTCTTATGCTTTGTTAAATATGATCTTCTGAATTCTGTAGTGGTAATCCTGGTAACGTGTTTAACAAAAAGATGCCCTTTCACACATCCTATATCAAGATGGTTGTTTCACACTTGTGATTACAGCACATTGAATATGACTAATTTGCTCTTTATCATTCCTACAGGTTGCTTCTCCTGTCCAGGGTCCTGAGACTATGAACAATGGGGCTACCAATACACTTTGTTGTTGACCCACAAGGATGGTTCTGTGTTGGGCTTATCTTTTTCATCTGGCTTTACAATACAGTCTTTATTCCTCAACTTGTCCTCTTCCCCCGCTTTGAGGAAGGACATCTCTCCGCTTCAGCAATATGGGGTAAATTACTTTAGTGCTTATTTCTTTCTCGTTTTTTTTTTTTTCCTTCTTAAATTCAAGATTGAAAATGACCTAAAATAAAAATATGGTGATAGATGGTCATTTTACGCTATGTAAGGGCACAATCCCTGTTTTGAAATATACCGTACCTTACACTAATAATTGATGCTAGTAAGAGTAGTTTATGGAAAAGAAAAGAATGGAATCACAGTAACTGTGAATAGTAATACAATTTGAGGATGTCAGTGATTCGTCATTAACGTAGAGGGGGAAGCCTAACCTGCCACAGGGCAACCCAGGTATCTAGCAATCTTTTAAACCAGCCGATATACATTATGCTGCTGATTTGAAATGGGATCTAAACAGGGCACCACACCTAAAGTTTACACATTGAGCACACCTCCTTTTCTAAACATAACTACTAAGCCCTGGCTTGGTAAATATCCACCTGAAAAGACTGCGTGGGGTAGCTTTACTAGAGCTTGTAAATGTTGCCAATAGCTACCTATCCAATGCTACCAATGTTGCCAATAGCTACCAATCACTTTCAAGATTGCATAGAGAACTGATAGCTAAAATGTAATTGGTTGCTATTCTGGACTGAAAAGATCCTTCCCTTGTTAAGATCTCTGATACAAATTATATTATTAGAGATTAAAAATTTTATGAAGACACCTCAATATAACATTAGGATTAGTCATCCATTCTAAAATGATTTATGTAGGAAGATAAAAAAAATAAGATGTGTTGATGAAAATAAGGATACTTCCCTGTTAAGCAAATTTTTAGTCATTAATATCATTATTAAATACAATGCATCTCCTGCATACCTCTGCTAAGGTGTGGGCACATGGTGCTGTTCAGGTTCCATTTGATTTTGGCTAACTACAATTTAAGGCAGGGCTTGACAAATACTAGGTGGCAGGCGACCATATTCTGCTTCCTGGTGACCAGATTTTTTTGCAGGGAGGGAGGAAGCAGAATCTGGTCATGGGCAGGTCAGCGGCAGCGTTGTCCCTCCCCCTCCTGCTGGAAGTCAATAGCAGCACAAGCAACCTCACCCACTCTCACACCATCACCTTACCCTCTCTCGCCTTCCATCACCTCTCCCTCTAGCGCCCACCCTTCACCCCTTTTTGCCCCCTCACCTCTCCCCCTTTCACCTCACACACTTTTTCCCACCGTCACCTTTCTCCTGACCACCTCCAACCCTTCCTGTCTCCTTACCACTTTTGTCCACCGTCACCTCTCCCCCTGTCACCTGACACCCTCTCACCACCTGTTACTCTCTACTGTCGCTCCATCACCTCAACCCCTCTCAGCGGTGCAGAACCTGTAATGGCGGTGGCCAACTCCCCCACCTTGCTTTTATTTGTGGGTGTTATGGTGCCCATACACATACATTGTACATTTTGTGCCGTACAAGGCGATGCATGCTCCTGTGCATTCCATGGTACAAAAGGTATGTGCAGCACCTAGTTTTTTAACTAGATTGCATAGCATCTAGTACATAACGCACGCTGCTGTAGCACATTGCATTGTATCTAATTTAAAATGCATGCAATCGAAATAAAAACATATGGTGCACATCACACCGTATATGGGCACCTTTAGCATGTCTGGCTCCTACACTTTCATCCTGGCTCCTAGATTTAAAAAAAATTGGCAAGCCCTGCTTTAAGGGGTGTAGACACCATGCAATTGCCTTGCTTTTCGATCCCGATTCAATCATGATCGAATTGCATGGCAAGGCAAATGCATTTGGACTATATAGTACAGATCTGTGTTTTTCTATTTGATTTCGATGCCGCAGCAAAATTGAATAGAAAAATAGACCACATCTAACCGTGTATACAGGGCATTAGATGTAGACTATCTTGCAATTTGGCCCTAGGCTAAATAAATTCCACAGGCGAGTTAAGGCCCCCACACACTAGAACGATTTTGGCCAATTGTCCGATTTCCGACAGATCGGCCGATATTGTCAATAATCGGCAAAAATTGGCCAATATATTGGACCAAAATTGTTCCAGTGTGTGGGGGCCTTTAGTCAAGATAGACATGCCTGTACAGTCTGTTTTTCTATTTGATACTGACTAAACAGGGGAGCGCATCAGCATCGAATCAGCTTTAAATGTGGCTGAACACTGTTCGATTCAGATTAACTGTACATAGTAACATAGTAATTAAGGCTGAAAAAATACATTAGTCCATCGAGTTCAACCTATTAACTTTCTATTTGATTTTGACTATATAGTCAGAATCGCACCATGTGTCCACAGCTTTAGAGTTAATGCCCTTTAGGAAAGCCCCATTTCCTCTTGATCTGGGCCTATCACTAATTTGGGGTTAGTATGCCCTCTACAGGTGTTTTTTCTTTTTACTCAGTTCTAGACAGGGTTATGCAGAGTCCATAACCACTTTTTAGCTCTGGTCTGTATGTATGTGGCCAAAATTTGGGGCTGAAACTGGTTCTCCGCCAGCATAACTTGGGCCTCTTTGTACAGTCAAAAGATGAAGGTATACAGCACACTTGCCTATAGTGGTCATTTACAATGATCTTCTGCACATTTTTGCCCTCATGTCATATAATTATCCACTCTGAGTGACTGGATCATCATTGGTGATGGTGGTTGCTCTGGAATCCCGCATGCTGCAGTTTTTGCCTGATTGTGGCGGCACATGAAGATAGTAAAGGTATTAGAATGACCTCATAAAAGTACACTTTGTAAAAATATGATTTGTTTCCAGTTTGGTAGTTTTCCACCATGAAACACCAAATCAATAACTAAAAATAGATCTCTTGGAATTAACATTTTTGTACAATTATTTGTGCACAAAAGTTGAATTCTAGTCAAACAATGACAAAAGCTTCAAAGATCACTATATTGAATAAATCATTCTTAACTTCAATACTGTATGTGATAGATGCTTCAGTATAAGCGGAATGCATTGTAATGGAATGTAAGCACTAATTCTAATACCTGGAGCATCTATATTTGCTAAGCTTTCAGTATTTTGTCTCAAGAAAACCCTAGTTAAATGCAAATACAGTACTGTGATTATTTACTTGCTTTACTGCACATTAGTACATCTTCAGTTGTTAATACATGTGCAGGTTTATGGAACTAGCCCTTGTGGTTCCCGATCAGATGACTTTCTGCTGATATGGTCATGTGACTCCTGCAGTCACCAAGCAAGAAGGGCAGCTTACAGTGCTGACAGCACTCCAGGAAACACTTAGGTATGCACTTGTGTGCACTTGCCGATGTCTGCACTTAAGACTTAAGGCCCCCATACACTATGAGATTTATCTGACCTGTAAAATTGCATCTGATTTCCCTTGAATTTCCCCGGAAGCTTCCCAGGAGGCTTCATACAGTTTGACACTTGATGTGCCATTTTTTACATCCAATTTGCATCAGATAAATCACATGTGATTTATCTGACGCAAATTTGGATGTGTCACTGAGATAATGCAGGCTGGCACCTAGCACACTGGCTAAAGTGTACCTGGGACAATGCAGGTTGGCACCTAGCACTAGGGATGGCCATCGACCATCGATGATTTGAAATCATTGATGGTTTATAGCCGATGTCGAATACTTTTGCCATCGATGTGGGAGAACCAGATGGTTTCCCTACATCGATCGCAAAGGAGAACCGATGATTTCTGGGTACTTGTTTAGTTTCACGGCTGCAGTTACGTAGTTTATGTAGTGCTGTATTGAAAATACCAATACAGCACTATGCTGCCTACGTAACCTACGTAACTGCTTCTGTAGCCCTGAAACTAAACAATGGTTAATATCGCCACTATCCACGTCATACCCCCAGTATCCACGTCGGCGTGTAGTTGATGTTATAAAGTGTGCCGACATGGATACTGGGGGTATGACGTGGATAGTGGTGATATGACGTGGATAGTGGGGAGAAATGTGTGTTGTGCATTATACTTACCCTCCTCCGGCCCAGCCACTGTGTCCACTGGGTCCCCGTGATCCACCGATGGGTCCCCCTCCTCCGGCAGTCACCCCCCGGCGCCATCGTTCATTCCCCCTCCTCCGGCACTGCCAGAGTACAATGTACGCAATTAGCGTAGTGCCGCTGGGGGAGCAGGGAAACCATGTGATGCTCCCTAGCGGCAATGCGCTGAATTACGTACATTGCTGGCGCCGGAGGAGGGGGACTGAAAGCTGTCGCCCGCCGGGGATCGGTAAGTATAAACCCCCCCTGCTCCCAGTGTAGTTTCACGGTGGCGCCTGCTACGTTGTCAGCGTAGTGTAGAGCTGCCGCCGTGAAACTAAACAAATACCGATATCTGTTTTTTTTTTTCAAGGTGTCGAGACACGGTGCATAGCTCTGCCCCCGACACCCAGAAGTCCCACCACCGAGTTCTGATTGGCCCACAGGCCGTCCAGTCACATATAATGGATGACCATCGATAGCTAAAACTATCGATGGTTATCCATCAAAATGTTTACTACTATAGATGGCTGGGTGCAGAATCACCATCGATGGCAATCATCGATGGTGTATGCACTATTGGCCATCCCTACCTAGCACACTGCGTACAAAGACACTGACACAGAGTCACCAGGACTCCTTGCTGCCGTCTGTCAAGCAAATAATGGTTAAACTTATGACTTTGTAATTACAGCAGGGGAGAGGGGGAGATGGTCGAGCTCTGCTGCCCGCACTGAAGCTGACCTCCATCAGCAGCCCGCAATTTAGCTGTACTTCAGCAGCAGGGAAGAGGGGGGTGGGGGGTTCTGCCCACAACCATATTCTGCTGCTTCCTCTCTCCTACCTACTCGTATTGCCGGGCTGTCTGTCGGGCAGGGAAGACGGAGCTCAGGCTCCAGAGGCTGTTTGTTTGACTGATAGTGTTCAGACTTCAGTCAGAGACGCTGGTGCTGCAGCTGCTCTCTCTAGTTCCCTTTGTGCCTGCCCCTTCCAGTGACGTCACCTCTGTTTCTGCTGCTGCTCCGGGGTTGGAGGACAGTCCCACGGGAAGGAGGTAGCAGCACAGCAGGAGGTACACATGATATATCGGATCTGAAACATCGTGGGTGCTAAAAAGCACCCATGATGGGTCAGATGCCAATATATCTTATGGTCAGCAGGTCCGACGCCCTGATCCGATCTGATGCGCACGGGACCGCGCATCAGATCAGATCAGATGTCAAACACATACGATTTTCGGCCGATATCACCCGATTTATCGGACCAAAGTGCTGAAATCGGGTGAAATCGCCTGAAAATCGCATAGTGTATGGGGGCCTTTAACATCAGCAACACATGCAATCCATTGCATAAACAGCAATGTGTTGTACATTTTGTAAACTTAATAATTGTTACATCTGTAGCTTCTTAGCTCTTTCGATTGTTCAATTATATATGTTCAAGCCTGTTTCCTTATCTTTAAGAAGGATCTTGCTCGTTCACTTAATGATTTTTAGCAGATAATGCATATTTCTGTCATTGGGCAGTATTCAATGAAAAAAATTCGCCGTGCATGGCGAGAGATTTTTTCTCTCACCATGCACTCGCCCTGTTCCGGAGGGCTCGCTGCCACTCCTGCTCCCACTATTCAATGTGGTTAAGACTCGCCGCCACTCGCGGCGAGTCTTAACCCCTGCAGCGGACGAGCGTCCGCGGCAGGGAGCTGTCAGGGAGCCGGGGGATGGTGGCAGCCAGGGAGATTAAAGTCTCCCTGGCTGCCCCAGAACATATGTGGAGGGGAGGTGGGCTCCCCGGGACCCAGGCAGCACAAGCTGCCCCCCCCCTTCCTATAGCCAGCGGGGGACCCAGTATTCACTGCACCCGATCGTGCATATGTAATGATCGGATGCAGTGAATATATGAATATCTAATGAGCGGCTCGAGAGCTCCGGCCCCCTGCTGGCTGCTCTGTGTAAAAAAAATAAAAAATTTAAAAAATATTTTTTTTCAAATTAAATATATATTCATGTGCTATAAGCACATGAATAAAAATAACATGCCCCTTCACAGAAAAAAAATCCTGATTTTTTTTTTTTTTTTTTTTTAAACACCAAAATTTAAAAAAAAAAAACGTTTAGTTTAAAAGTTCACATTCCAGTTCTCCATGAAAAGATGGAGAATTGCTACATGGAGAGACACGGCGAAAATCACTTAAAAAGACGGCGAAAATATCACATTGAATAGGGTGGTTCACTTTTGGAGAGCAAAATGCTCCTTCCAACGCGAAAACAGCACAAACTCGCCATAAAACAAGTCAAATTTTTCTCATTGAATACTGGCCATATTGTGTTCTTCATGTCGTGCCTATTTGTCTGTGTCTTTCAGCTTACTATATGGCCTCCTTCTTTTGTGTGGTTTCACTTTTAAGAGCATCAACTGCAGATCCTGGTAAACTGCAAGATAGTCCAAAGATCCCGTTAACAGGTAATTATTAATACACAAGAAATATAAATGCATCTTTTATTACAGTCTTAAAAATTGGTTCTCGCACACTTTTAGGGGAACTATAAAAACTGTAGGGTTAATATTTGTGTGAACAGTATACAAAATAATGGCCTGTTTCAGAGCGATACTGGTGGGAATTAAATTCCATGACAACAGTTTTTGGTAGTCAAAAAAACCTGCACTTTTCAACGTTTTTAGGTCTTTACATTTGACCGATTCAGTTAAAGTGCTGATTTTTTGATGGTTGAAAAATGTAGGTTGGTAAATTACTCGCCAATCCACGTGTTGGTCAAATTTGCTGACGTTTTAGACATGAGCACATATGACTCAAATCTTCCCAAAAACAGCCGCAATTCAGTACTAAATTCCATTTTTTTCGCCTAGCGTAAAAAAAAAAAGATTATTTAATTGCCCCCAATGGGAATGCTAATTGGTCTTTGCAGATACCGTGCAAAATTATTCAAATATTGCAGCTGCAGGGATTTTTTTGGTCACATCAGAAATTCTTATAATGGTATGTGGGTTAGACCTCAACACCTATTGTGGAGGTTGGCGTTACACAGTGCAGACAAAATGTAGCAGCGGCAGCCTATGTCGATTTATAGAGGAAATTTGAAAAGCAAGTAGAAAAAGCCCAGTTATATTTGTTCAGGTTATAGTGACCCTCTAATAAGACCATGGGTAAAAAATGTTGTTTACTGGACTATAGGAAATGAGAGAGAAAGGTAAAGTTATAACATCTGCTTTCTTCTCATTGGGAATAGGGTGCCCTGTTGACACTGTCAGTGCAGGGTCTAGCCGAATCCTTTGGTGAGGAGATAAGAGTGTTATTAAAATAAAAAAAGGTGAGAAGTAAGAAATTGCAGAGTGCTAAAGTATGGTGAGAAGCAAAGGAGGGCGACTTAAGTTTAACGGGTTAGTATGCTGCTGTTCCCCATTTGCCCATGCATTGGTGGAGAGTGAGCGGTACTCACCGAGAAACTGCATTGATTTTAGAATGGAGCAACTGCTGTCTCTTTTATAAGGTTAATGGTGCCCTGTTGATAAATTTAATCAGAGCAGGGTCCTGCCAAAATCTCTTTATTGCATAGATGAGAGTACTCCTAAAAAGAAAAAGGGGTACTTGTGTATTTTAGCGGCGCCCATCGCATCGCATACTAAAAGGCATGCGATGCGATATCGCGCAATGTCATACAATTTTAAAATTGTATGACATTGTATATGGCATACAATGCCATACAATGCGATGCGATTAAACATTGTATAAACACCCTAATGGGTGCTTACAATGTTAAATACACCCCCCCACTATAAACGTGAACCCGAAGCGTGGCGAGCGCAGCGGTAAGCGTCCTACGACCTTTTCATACCCCCACTATCCACGTCGGCGTGGAGTTGAGAATAGAAAGTGTGGCGAGCGCACGCGGATACCTGTGAAGGTATCCGCGTCCCCTCGCGGGGCTCGCTGCGCTCGCCACACTTTCTATTCTCAACACCACGCCGACGTGGATAGTGGGGGTATGAAAAGGTCGTAGGACGCGTATCGCTGCGCTCGCCACGCTTCGGGTTCACGTTTATAGTGGGGGGTTGGCGTGGGGCTGCATTTAACATCGTAAGCACCCATTTGGGTGCTTAAAAGCACCCTTTAGGGTGCTTATACAATTTTTAATCGTATAGGGGGCCAAAATCGCGTCGTATCGCATGCCATCTTGTACATGGCATGCGATGCGATTAAAACATTGCACGACCAACATCGGGGGCGCCGCTAAAATACACAAGTACCGAAAAAGGTGCTGGTGTCTAGAAGGTAAGTATTAGAGATACGGCTTATGTCTGTCTGGTCAATATGCTGCTGTTCGCACTCGCAAATATTTGTATTGGTGGGGAATGAGCGATATGACCAAGTGGACAACGTATATGAGTAGTGTATAGTGGCAGTGGCCAGAAATGAAAGAGAGTGTGTTTTATCCGGTAGTAATTATTCTGATTCAGTATAAGTTTTTGCTGTGTAGATACTATCACAATGCAAGGCTCAGCCTACTAGAAGACAGGTACTTTTCCTCCCACCCTGACATTTCCTGAACAGGGTGTTTCCGCATTGTCAGAGATTCAGTAATTAACCTTTTGGTGACCTTATTGGGGGCAGGTGTGTTTGCATTGTGATAGTATCTACACAGCAAAAACCTATACTGAATCAGAATAATTACTACCAGATAAAACACACTCCCTTTCATTTCTGGCCACTGCCACTATACACTACTCCAGTGATTTTCAACCTTTTTACCTTGCGGCACACTAAATAAGATTTTAAAATTGCCAAGGCACACCATGAGATCCCCACAGGGCAAAACACATTGGCCACCACAGGAAAAAAAGAAACCTATTGGCCCGCATATAAAAAACAATCACACTGGTCCCCACAGGTAACAAAAATAAAATACATTGGCCCTTTAAATGAAAAGAGGAGACCAGTAAATAACACTTGAACTGCTGGTGGCTGTAAACTGGTTTGGGCATCTCTAGATCTGGCGGCACACTTGAGAATAGTTCAAGGCACACTAGTGTGCCACGGCACAGTGGTTGAAAAATATTGCACTACTCATATACACTATCCACTCTGTCATATCGCTCATTCCCCACCAATACAAATATTTGCAAGTGGGAACAGCAGCATATTGACCAGACAGACATAAGCCGTATCTCTGATACTTAACTTCAAGACACCAACACCTTTTTCTTTTTAGGAGTACTCTCATCTCTGCAATGAAAGATTTAGGCAGGACCCTGCTCTGATTAAATTTATCAACAGGGCGCCATTAACCTTATAAAACAGACAGCAGATGCTCCATTCTAAAATCAACGCAGTTTCTCGGTGAGTACCGCTTACACTCCACCAATGCATGGGCAAATGGGGAACAGCAGCATACTAACCCGTTAAACTGAAGTCGCCCTCCTTTGCTTCTCACCATACTTTAGCACTCTCCAATTTATTACTTCTCGCCTTTTTTTATTCCAATGACACTCATCTCCTCACCAAAGGATTCGGCTAGACCCTGCACTGACCTAGTGTCAACAGGGCACCCTATTCCCAATGTGAAGAAAGCAGATGTTATAACTTTACCCCTCTCTCATTTCCTATAGTCCAGTAAACAACATTTTTTACCCATTGTCTTATTAGAGGGTCACTACAACCTGAGCAAATATAACTGGGCCTTTTCTACTTGCTTTTCAAATTTCTTCATTTCCTCTATAATCGACATAGGCTGCCGCTGCTACATTTTGTCTGCACCGTGTAACGCCGACCTCCACAATAGGTGTTGAGGTCTAAAGGCCCCCATACACTAGGGCGACTTGTCCTTAGGACAAGTCGCCCCCGACTTCCCCCTGAGCTTCCCCGGCTGCTCCCCGGGGGAGCTTGATTAGATTGGCACTTGATGTGCCATTTTTTACATGTGATAAATCATCTCGATTTATCACATGTAAAAAAACCCGGGGAGCAGGGGGGCTGGGGACGCTGCGGGGGACACAGACGCTGCGGGGGACACAGGCGGCATAGAGCCGGGCAGAGGGAGCCGGGAGCTGTCAGTGCTTGAACAAAAAGCCTACTGTATACAATGAATGGGCAGCCTGTGATTGGCTGAGCGCTCTCTCAGCCAATTGCTGACTGGCTGAGAGAGCGCTCAGCCAATCACAGGCCGCCCATTCATTGTATGGGCTTTTTTTTTTTTATTCAGTGCTGACAGCTCCCGGCTCCCCCCGCCCGGCTCTATGCCGCCTGTGTCCCTCGCAGCGTCCCCAGCCCCCCCTGCTCCCTCCACCGCCGCACCGCCCCACTAGGTCCCAAGTCGGGTGGTCGGACGTGCAGCAGGTCCGACCACCCGACGCAGATCCGATGCGCACGGGACCGCGCATCGGATCTGAGGGGACATCAAAACTAGCCGATTTTGGTTCGATTTAGGCCAGATCCGACTGATCTGGCCTAAATCTGACCAAAATCGGCTAGTGTATGGGGGCCTTAACCCACATACCATTATAAGAATTTCTGATGTGACCATATTACAAATTTAACATTTCGGTAATGTTTTGAGACTTAACAGTGTTCAATCTGCTATCACCAACTGAGAAGACCTCTGTACCAATACCCAAATTTACAGGCTAAATTTATACAGTACTCATTATCTCAGATTTATCTCAGGTAGCGGGGCGCATCTCTAACTACTATCAGCTACCCAATGCTGGATGAACTCATTTTAGTTTTTTCCTAGATGCACTCCACATTTAATTGTTTCTGTGTTGTTTGTCAGTTTGAACAAGTTTTTTATAGATAAATAAGTTATGTTTTAAATATTGTAACCATTACATAAATCTAAGAAATCTTTTTCTCTAAGCGTGCCCCCAAACAAAGGAGAGTACTTTTTTCTTCCTTTCATTAATTCTATGACTCTTTACTCTCAGGGGTACACCTCCACAAATGTGATAGTCCTTCCTTAATTGTACCAATCAATATTTCACCTTTATTGCGGATTCAACACTAATTTAACAGAAATTACTTGATACATCTTATACACTATATTGAGTAAATGCTACTTGTGTATGGGTTCTCCACCCCAGTCCCCTTTCCCCAATCTTATATACCTTTTCCAAAGTAACCAGTTCTTCCTCAGAAATGTGCCCAATATGTAATTGTTTTTTTATATATATATATTTTTATTTTACATGTATTAGAAAAAGAATTATGGGAACAATGCAACAAGTGCAATATGATGAGACCAAAGCGCTCTCACCACTGCAGCCGATGTGGGCACTGTGTAAGAAGAATGGATCACCACTGTCCATGGTAAGTGTACAATATGCTATACATGGCAATGGCTAAAACTGTTATCTCTATCTATCTATCTATCTATCTATCTATCTATCTATCTGTGTGTGTAGATAGATAGATATCGATTATTTATATATATTTTTGCAAAAAAAGAGCCGCACCAAATGAGCAGTATAATTAAGAGCACATTTACTGAATTATAAAGCTCACATACATTGCAGTTTAAAATATGTTTGCCAGCGTAGTAGGTCACAGTCACCACGGCGTCTTGGTCTAGGATCCTGTGGTCTGTGGCGGTGCTCCGTGTACATCTGTCGGAAGGGTCCGCGGTGACTGTGATCTACTAGGCTGGCAAGCATATTATTTTAAACTGCAATGTATGTGAGCTTTATTATTCAGTAAATGTGCTCTTAATTATACTGCTCATTTGGTGCGTCTCTTCTGTTTTTTTTTTGCAAGTGTCTACTAAACGGATCTTGGTACGATCCCTGTGGAAGGAGACTGCACACACTGCGCGATATTGTGGACTCGTATTTCACTAAGGACTATTGCGCTGGGTATTATTGTTCTCTTTATATATAGATATAGATAGAGAAAGCGGGAGAGAGAGATATTAGATAGATAGATAATATATATAGCTAGAGCCTGAGGAAAATACTGTCTTATGTATTGAAACGTTGCTGTGGGTGATTAAAATATTCCCATTTATCGTCGCTGGAGTGATGCATAGAAATGTAGATGGGTATTATATATATATATGTGTGTGTGTGTGTGTGTGTGTGTGTGTATGTAGATATATGTATTATAATTTTATTTATAAGGTGCCGCAAGTGTTTCGCAGCGCCGTACAAAGGAACAATACGGGGAGACATAACTTGGCATAACATTGAATAAATAACAAAAATAGAGTACAAATAAAGAGCGCCACAGTTCAATACACATTACAGCTTAAATATAAGTAGTGAGGACTCAACATACAACTATAGGCTTGAGGCCAATGATGGAGATGAGTATGCAGACGAAGATGGTCACAGAGTGTTGGAGTATAGAAGAGCTGTGAGTGAAATGTGAAGAGAAGTGGGCTTTGACCACAGGAGGGAAGTCTATGTAGATAGACATATATCTATCTCTACCTACATACATGCATACATATTTCTAATATTTTTTTTTTTCTGTGTCCTTAAAAATGGGAATGGTTGTATTGTGAGCATGTGGATGCAGCTGAAGTCCAACGTATTTTGCATAGTTGACCGACAAGCATAGGAAAGTGTTTGTTTTGTAACTTGTGGTAGACATTACATTCATGATAGGTATGGCTTCATCTATCAGGGCTTCATGCACCACGTGCAGCAAGAGACAGTGGGAACATTCTGAAGCACTTCATGGCCTAATTAAGAAATGTGAATCAAAGGAACACTTTTTTTTTTTTTTTAACATTCTTTTTTATTTCACAGGATAAACAACTGTGTTGGAGAAGATAATCACTGGTTGTTTCTCCAACTCTGCTTCTACACTAAGCTCCTCAGTGGCTACACTCTCATCCTAGATTTCTGCCATTATTACTACTTTTTACCATTGAAAACCATCACCTGGGTGAGTGTAGTTGTATAGTGTGTTTTTTTTATTTGCATATATGTATGTAACTGTGCCTCATATGCAGCTTTGTTTGGAATATATAGTAATGCAATAAAATAACTTAAATTGTATGTTTAACCATGTATGCATATGAACATATAGATCATTGTAATTATTGAACAGTAGGCCTCATGTCTATAACTGCAAATTAAGATCTATAATGTATATTTTGTTCAAGAAAGAGACTTATTATTTATTATTATTATTATTACTACTGCTATTATCATTTATTTATATGGCGCCACAAAGGTTCCGCAGCACCTGACAATACACAAATGAGCAAAAACATATAACGAATTACAGTATATAATAAGTATAGTTACATCAGGGGACAGGACACTGAAGCAATCATCAGGGTGGCAGAGGTTTATATATTCTAGGCACATGAGTAGAGAGGGCCCTGCTCGTGAGAGCTTACATTCTAAAGGGGAGGGTTAGACAGACGGGTGACACAGAAGGGAAATAAGTGAGCATAAACAGTAGGTTAGGATGAGAGATGGTCAGGTTTTATGCAGGAGGGTAGGAAGAGGTCAGCTTAGTACTTGATATTTTAAGTCTAAAAAAGTGCTGGGTCATCCGAGAGTAGATAGCAGAGAGACAGTTGGAGATATGAGTAAGGGTAGAGGGAGGGAGATCAGGAAAGGAGTGGTAGATTTCAGTATTATCCGCATAGATGTGATGGTGGAAGTCAAGTGAGTAAATGAGCTCACCCAGAGAGGACATGTAGACATAGAGGAGAAGAGGACCAAGAGTCATTAGAGGTACAGCTGTGCATTTTGAAAACTGACAGTGCAAATACAAGCATAAACAGTGATAGTCAAAGTTTGCATGATAGGATGACTTCCTCAGGTGTTTTCGCGTCCCCATATTCTCATACATGCTTGTACTTATCCCAACAATTTGTCAGATGAAAGTGAGGCCCTGCCTCAGAAAGTTGTACCTAGCATCGCTGTAATTGATTCCTCCTTGTCATGGGCTATTGCTTAGAGCGGAATCTATCAATCCAATATATTAACACAGCATAAAGCTTTACCACTGCAGACCATACAGAAATCGATGCAAAGTAAACACTTGTCAGAAAATGTGTTGTCTGTTCACTTGCTTTGATTATTTTTGGGATTTTGACAAAGGGTCTGTTTCATTGATGTATGGTAAGCATTAGCAACTGTGATTGATATCAGGGTGGCAACCAACATTGAATCAGGCCCTGAGTTTAATAGGCTATAGGAATATATATATATATATAATTACACACACACAATTTTTAAAAGTAAGCTTATTTATGAGACCTGAAGGTGCTATATTTCTTACATTGTATTATTTTGGTGTGTTCCTTGCAGGATGTGTTTGTGTATAGACATGAACTGGCATTGCTCAGGATATCCACCTTTATGGCTATCATCATGTTTGGCGGCATGTGTAGTCTCTTCTACACACAGGTTGTTGGCTTATTAACGGTAAGTATTGTTTCAGGATTTTATTTGATCTTACCAACAAATGTGCCTTATGCTGGGTACACACCAGATCGATCTGGGCTCAATTCCTACAATTTTGATGCGATTTCGACCGATTGTATGTAATTCCGATCCGCATCCCCGCTGGTCGTTTGGTCGCTTTGGAGATTTTACCTGCTGCACTGGTCGTTCTGGTGTGTACCCTACAATAGTGTATCACACTTTAAGTTGGTGGTTTCCAAACTGGGTGCTGTGGGGCATATGCAGATTTTTTTTAACTGAAGTGATTATATTATAACATCCTGAACAAGTATGCCAACATTTCGGGGCTCACTTGACACTTATGCTCACTAAATGACAGAATGTCAACAACTTCAATTGGTTTAATTTATCCTCATGATCAGTATTAATAAGTGCAGTTTTACAATCCGTTGATCAAATAGACCATATAGCCAGAGGGATCTATAAATCGCTCAGCTGTAAAGATTAACCTATAGCTGGGATTTTTATGTGGTATTTTGTGTTGCAAAATTTGTATAGAAATATGTAGTAATCTTTTTTTTTATATTTAAATATATAAACTATGAAAGACAAATTTTAAGATTTATAGTCTATATAGAAACTGAAATTCTTCTAAAAATTCCAGATTTACTACTGATTGCACACTTAGGGGGGTATTCAATGTCAGGGGCACGGCTGTCGAGCTAGCGCGACAGCCGTGCCCCAGTCCCGTTCTCGGTCAGCTCGCCTGGAGCTCAGCAGTCGGGATTCAATGTCCCGGCCACCGAGCGGCGAGAAGGGGGCGTGGCCGTGAGATGAGGGCGGAAATAGACGAGCTCCGGCCGGGAGCTCGCCTATTTCCGGCTTTTCTCGGCAGAACGAGCCCGACAGCTTCTGCTGTCGGGCTCGTTCTGCGCAGAACCCATGTTCAATACTGTCGGGGAAGACAGCATTGAATAGGGCCCCGCAGCCATCTCCCCCGTCGGGAGATGGCTGCGGGAGGTCGACAGACATTGCATACCCCCCTTAAAGACCTTTATGATTTTAGGTAGAACTTGAAGCAAAAGGAACTGCTTTTGTGGAAACAAAACAACAACCCAGTACATAACCACACAACAAACTTTATATATGTGTGTGTGTGTGTATATATATATATATATATATATATATATATATATATATATATATATATATATATATAGATATAGATATAGATATAGATATAGATATATCTATATCTCTCTCTCTCTCTCTATATATCTATCTATCTATATCTATATGTTACTGTTGTGCCCTGAGGAAGGGGCTTTCATCCCCGAAAGCGCTTGGCGCTACCAATACAACCACTTTTTGATTACTACTACCGGAGTGCCTCTTTCTTTGGACTTGTATACTAGATTGCAGAGCGCACCTGGACTTGGCCCAGTGTAAAGAGTGCCGACCAGCAGTGGATATTGATAAAATATATATATATATATATATATATATATATATATATACATATATACAGAGAGAGAGAACTTGACACTGGAGGTCAAAGGATTGCAATGAACTCTGTGTCCTGTTTGTGGAACTTAAGCTGCCCATACTTAAGGATGACCTGCATACAACCTGATCGTATGCAGGTCATGGAGCGGTCGAACAAGCAATCGTATGTGCTTAAAAAGCACATATGGGGTGACATTTAATAGGGAGCGATTCATGATTTTTGGCGATAATTAGGCAACAAAATGGCGTGTTCACATTTTTTTGCGAAAATCGACAATTACTAGGGTGCGCTAAGTCCCGTAAATCACACATTTTGTGCGATAACTCGCACTTTCTCACTTGCTGGTAAAAATTAGCATTTTTATCGCATCCAGATGTTTTCCTATTCTAAAGTATACAAATCGCTTATTTAATGGCATGCGCAAACGGAAATTGCATTTTTCAGGTGTCTAAAAATCGCACTTTTTTCAGACCAGGTTCTGATGGGCGAATTTGTCAGAGACGAGCACAGATCATTGCGATCTGTGCATGGTTCTGGTGTAAAAAAAGAGTTAAAAAAACGACGTGGGGTCCCCCCTCCTAAGCATAACCAGCCCCGGGCTCAAAGATCCAGTCCTGGTTTCATAAAATCACGGGGCAAAACAAATTGGGGTCCCCAGGATTTTATAAAACCAGCACCAGGCTCAAGGGGGACAAAATGAGTAGGGGTCCCCCATATTTGAAGAACCAGCACCGGGCCCAACCAGCCAGCAGGGTAATGCCACAGCCGGGGCTTTTTATACAAGTCCCCCCGGCCAAAGCATTCAGCCCTCTGACAGGTAAGCATGGGCAGGGGGTCCTGGGGAAATGGGGTCCCCCCCTCCAGAACTTACCTGCCCATGCTGAAGCCCGGATCTGTCCTCAATTGCCCATGGGCGGTGGGCATCGAGCTGATAATTGTAAAAAAAAACAAAAAAAACTATTGTGTATTGCTGTGGAACTATGCTGTGGCACCGCATGCAGGGACCTAAAGAACCACAAGTCCCAGCATGCGGGGCAATAAAGGGCCCGCTGGGACTTGTAGTCCCACAGTAGGACAAATAGTTAAATATACACACACGTACAGAAAAACTTCATTGCACACAGAGCCCATTCATCCAATACTCACCTATGTTGCCACAAAGCATCGGTCCCCTTGTCCAGTAGTATCCATGTGGGTACCTGTGGAGAGAAAACATACTCACCAGCCGTCTTCCGCGCTTCTCCGGGACCCCTGCACCGCTGTTACCAAGCTCCGGTCTTCGGTTTACTTCTAGGGTTCCCCCAACCGGGACTTAGGCCCGCCCACCAGCCAATCATGGTCCGGCATTGGCTACTCCTACCTACTTAGATTACATTTATTTCGCAATCTGTTTGGTCTGAACATGCATTGCTGCCACATGATTTGCCTTTAAGACATTTGCAATTATCAATGTGTAGATTAACCTAACAAACAACCACTAAGTAAGTGTGTTGTATGGGTCTAGATAAATATTTTTTAATATATATGTATAAATGAATAGCTCTCTATATCCTTGCCTCTCTATAGGGATACATACTGTATGTGCACACATAATTGAACCTGTCCTTTTTGAAAAATAAAAAATGTGTAGAATAGTCCCAAGGCGATTAAAAAAGTCCATGCAGCCTCAATTCCCAAAGGAGGACCACTTGTCAATCTTCACTACAAGAAATTCCAGAACAACAACAAGGAATTGAAGGCACTTGACTGGAATGTCCAGATGTGTGAATAATTTTCTCAGTTGCAGGAAAAAACATAAACAGAAAATGTGTATCAGTGACACAATCAAAGAATACTAAAAGGTTATAGTGGGTCCCAGAGACAAATATTGTACTGAAACTCAGTGCTGTGCTTAAAACATATAATGGTATCTTTTTAGAGGTACACCACTGGTGATCAACTGTAGGGTGAATATCAAGAGGTGAGTTAGTACTCCAATGCGCGTACCATACTCACTGGTGAAAATAGAAGATCAAACGCAAATAAAGGCTTCTTTAACACTCAATCCACAACCAGCATGCCAATGGTGGGTAACAACGGTCTCAATGCTGCATACCGTACTCACTGCGAATGCAGGTTGGATCCACTTATAAAGGTATCTTTATAAAGATGATCCCCTTTAAAAATCCACTCTCAAGTGTCCCCATGTAGTGGGCCGGAAACAAAGAGGAGGACCAGTCTCAGTAAAAATATTTAATGTAAAAACAGTGGTATGGCCTGCTGACCAATATCACATAATAAATAAAACAAAAGAACTCACTTATCTTCCCTTATCTTATCTTACCTCACTTATCTTCCCGCAACTGAGAAAATTATTCACACATCTGGACATCCCAGTCAAGCGCCTTCAATTCCTTGTTGTTGTTCTGGAACCTGTCCTTTTTAACCATACTTTTAAAGTTGAAGGCGGTATCTCTGTTACTGTGCTTGTCACAGTAAGTTAAGTACATAGCAACTCTGATTTTGTCTGTCAGACTCCTACAACAGGGTAGTGCCAGACAGCATGTAAACGGATGTGATGACTGGTGCAGCTTTATATTGCAAAGACTTATTTCAACCTCATTATGTACAGAGTTGGATCTACAGTATGGGTGCTATAAAATGCACAGTATTGGAGAGCAATGGGGGAGGTCATACACCAACCTCATATTATGAGCTGGTAGTCTAGTGGATCCATGAAGAGGATCTTGAAAAGAAAAGAACTGCAGGACAAAACATTGGGCACAGCAGGTGGTGGTATGTACCATTTGGTGGAAGTATAAAAGATGTACTGTTCAAAGTCATCTATTTAATACTAAAATTGCCAACCTGATATATAAGTATACCACTCGCCAACAAGACTTAGAACAAGTTATTAGGCATATCTATATATATATATATATATATATATATATATATATATATATATATATATATATATATATATATATATATATATATATATATACTACTGGCAGTGTGCAAAGTGATACTTGTTTGTAGCTCAAAGAATGGACTCTGGCACATCTTTATATGTACATATAGCCATACTTGCAGACTTTCTTGCTGCCTCCGGCAGAGGGTGCATATGTGTAATTTGTGGGTGGAATGATGATTCTTTTGCATCTTAGTGGTCCCAGTTCCAATAGTCCACAGATGTGCAATGTTTGCAATTAGCAGAGTGCTATAAATTACCTTCCCTTGAAAACTGGATCATTCTTTTTGCTTCCTGAGAAAGCCTGAGTATATCCGGAGAAACGTGTTGAGCTTGTTCAGAAATACCCCCAACTGGCATCACCATCCACCTAGTTTACTTCTCTGCAATATTTAACTCAGACTGGACATTGGCATCTATTCCTAATTATCCAGCCTTCAGAGTTACTACATCCGAAGACTCCAGAGAACCCTGGTAATCTTTCAAAGCATCTCATGAGGATACAAGGGATACGTTACTTTAAAACGCAAGATTTCACATCTCCCACCTCAGTTGCTTCTTTGAATACCTCAGCAACATTGCCCTCTCCATGTGGGTTGGTAATATCAACATTTATCCAGTGGGAACTTATTTGTGTTTTCATCTTTTTTTTTTAATTGGATTCCAGCTGACTTTAAATTTATTGTCAGTATTTTTATATGCACACTGTGGCATTTTAGATAATTTGTATGTTTAAATGATATATGCATAGTCATTAAATATTATTACATTTTATTACCGTCTTGCAAATATATTCAGCCAGCGCTGGCACAATATATTTAGATACAATGCCAAGATTACTGTCTTTTTAGAGTGACAGCGCATGGCTATGATGATGTGCCATTGGTCTTCCGGACTGATACACATCCCACCCCCCAGCCGAGGATGACTGCTGGAGCCCAATGCCCATAGCAGCCAGTTAGATTCTGAATTCAGTAGGGAAGTAATAGCTAGAATCTGGTTGTCGTGAGAAACACCACTAATTTTAATTTGTTAGAAACGTAAATCTAAATTAATAGTATCTTAATAGTAAATTTTTAAATGTAAATAGTAGAATAGTACATCTAACCCCCCTGTGTGTGTTTATTTAAGATGACTATTGTGAAATCAAAACTATATCAAAATGAAATTGTATAGTGCATTCCAAAAAGGTGCAGTGTTTGGTCATCTTTACAAAAAAAAAGAAAACATTGCCACTCATTTCTGCCATCAACCATTCAAGAATTTCCTAGTTTTCTTCCTTGTTTGATCGGTTTATACATGTACATGAGGCAGAGTAAATCTCTCCTCTGTCTGGGTAATTTGATCATGATTTTAGCAATGATCCCTTCTCATTTTATGCAGCTGTGTGCAGCCTACACAAGCAGATTATCAGTGACCCATATATAGTAATTAGAAATTACCCAGACACTTGTATAGCATGGCTCTGTAATCGTATTTCAAACAGTTAAAATGTCCTCCTTCCCTCATAATGCTACCAGATGTTTCAGATGGGCTACATCCTTCAAGCAGACTAATCTGTAGCCTAATTTGAAAGGATTATCAAGAATTGTTTCTGTGTGTGTGTATATATGTGTGTATGTATGTATGTATGTATGTATGTATGTATGCACGTACGTACGTATGTATGTATGTATATATATATATGTATGTATGTATATAATTACCTTAAGTAAATTAGATAATTTTAATGTTGAATATTTACTTTTGAATCTTGTTTTTCCTACTGATTGTATTGTCCTATTAAGCGTGCTGTGACTTCTACTGGGCAGGTTCATTTATGGGAGAAGTTCTCCCTGAACACAAAATTGGTTACTATGGCAGGAAAATATTGCTTGTTTTTTTTTAATTGCACTTCTGTGGGATGCGAGTGACATGAAGTCATGGTTTTTCTGCCTGTAGAGCCTAGTTTCCAAGATGACTTCACTGCTAATTGAGTCTATGTGTAACCATTCAATTTTATGATTGTTAACAAGGTCTTGCTGCTTCTTCGCCATCCCTGTCTTTTACAAAAGTGGTCAACAACACACAACAAACAGCCCCGGGTATGTGGGAAAAGTGCAGCTCTGCAACAGCTATTGAGCCTCAGATCTTCCCACTCTTTTCCCCCATACTCAAAGCAGTTGATCATCTAAGTATCTAAGGCATAGCAAAGAGTAGCCCCAGTTGCTCAATAAATTGTGGGGCCACAATCAGACCAGTTAGGCAGCCCCCCCCCCCCCTGGCAAAAACAAAAACAAACTATATTTAGGTGACCTTAAAAGGCAGAGTGTGATGGGCCAAGTCATTGCATCCATCCCTGTTTGAATACACCAAATTCACCACCACTAGTGCCATCAAGCACGGGCTCTTTCAGTGCGTTCTCGGGACTTGGCAGTTTCTTTTGATGGAGACCTGGCCACAAGCTACATGTGCAGTGAGCCCTTGGACCACTTTCCTGGACAGCTGGGAGTCCTCCAGTATTTTTTTTATTTTATCCAGATTTTATGTTTTTGTAAGTTTTGAATAAGAATACCTTATTAGATTTTATGTGCTGATGTTAAATGATCTTTAGGTTTACCCAAAAGAGTAAAATGGTACTCATTATAAATGGGATGATTATTTTTTGCTCACTTACTACCTTCCAGTAAGTTCACTAATGGAATAATTAACTTTAATTTGTCGTTGAAAGGTTAATAGGCTGTCTTTAACTGCTAAGTGAATGAAATGTACTGCTAATATGATTACCATAAAGCTCAGGTAGAATTAAGTTATCCTGTTAGACGTGCTTTGGGATTTGTGTAGACTTTCACATTACTTTTTCTTTCATTCTCTAATAACTGTTCTCTTCAAACATCATACGATGTTCTGTGTTGTATATCTGGCTGTTCTCCATTTTTTTTTTCTGTTGCCACACGTTCTGGAGGTGCCACCTAGGTATTTCATATTGCTAATCCTAAAGTAATGAGCAACAGCGCTGTGCTCTTCTGACCCCTTCATAGATTTTGAGCTTTGTGCTGACTTAATTTACACCTACAAATACCAGTCTTGTGGTTTCTGTTTATTGCAGCAACTCTGCTTAGTTGGTCATAGCACTGTGTGAGGAACGGTACCATGCTGATGCCAGTGTTTTTCTGTCCTCATTGCTACAAGTAAATCAAGTGTTATCCAGCAAGAAAATGTCTCTATACTGTATTATATATGTATTTATGTTAATCTGGTTTATGTAAATTTGCACTGGTTTCTGCACATTTAATAATCTCATCATTGAAAAGTTTAGCATTTTTACTTTGTAAACAAATGGTGCCATATTTTGATAAGTGATTGTATGTATTGTATCCTAGTGTAATTAACCCCCCCCCCCCCCCATTATAATTTGTAAGTATAGTATACAGTAAAGGCCCCCATTTGGATAAGTCGCACCTGATCTGTTGGGGAGGGCTCAAATACAATTAGGCACTTGATGTGCCACATTTTGCATGCGATTTATCACGTGCAACTTCCGGAGAGCTGCACGCTGAGGGAGCCGGGGTTCGCGTGGAAGCCAGGCAGGGGCAGCCAGGAGCAGAGCTGCAAAAACACCCCATACAAATGAATGGGAAGCCACTGATCGCTGAGAGAGCTCTGAATCATTGGCTGACCATTCATTTTTATGTTTTTTTTTTTTTTTAGATTATTTTAGATTTGCTCTCCCTGCCCGCCTCTCTGCATTGGCTCTTTGTGTCCCCCCCCCACTGGCGCCTCTGCCTTTTCGCCTGAATCAGGTCAAATCAGACCAAATCTTGCTAGTGTATCGATCGACACAGGAAAAGGTCAAAAGGAGTTTTCACTTTTTTTGGGGTGTATGTCGATATAGTCGACAAATAAAGTCAGTTAAAAAAATAATTGTGTCGACAATTAGCATGTCAACCTTTTGCTAGTGTTGACCATTTGTCCATGTCAACCTATTGACTATCGACCTAGACACTGTCGACCTATCTATCGGATACTGTTGTATTATAACGTGTGTATATTTTTACATACTGTACACTACATTAAGTCCCTGTTCGGTTTCTGGCGGTATGTTCTCAAGAATCACTGGATTTTCACAATTCCATAGAGCATTTGTCAAGGAAGGTTTATGAAACATTAATATGGGTCATTCCCCATTAGATCACCCCCAAAAAATTTGACATGTCCATCACCTATCTTTGATTTCTGAGATTTTTTTAGTTAAGAGAAGATGTCAAAACTGTTTCCACCAAATTTTGTTTTGAATCCAAAATACGAACCAAATTTATCTTTTACGATCTGGCAAAAACGCACATTTTAAGGACCTAATTAAAAAGGCTAGGTTAAATTGACATAAGACATCCCAATATTTGGTACTTGTTTCCTAGCACGGCCACAATCTTATGGATCGTGTACCTTTAAGTTAAGGTACACGATCCATAAGATGGACCCGATTTCCTTTGAAATCAGGTCCATTTTGCCGGCTAGGACACAATATCGGGGGCATCGCGTCGGTCGGGACCATTAACATTGGTCCCGACGCGATGCCCCCGATATTTCCATAGGCTTCAATGTTAAAAAATATTTTAACATTGAAATCGTGTCGGGAAAGGTAAAATATCGGGGGCATCGCGTCGGTCGGGACCATTAACAATGGTCCCGACGCGATGCCCCCGATTTTTCCATAGGCTTCAATGTTAAAATATTTTTTAACATTGAAATCTTGAAAAAATGTGAAAAATGTGAAATGGGCCAATATGACCCATTTCACATTATAGATGTCCCCGTCGTCACCCCACGATAGACGCCAACCCGAAGCGTGGCGAGCGCAGCGAGCCCGCGAGGGGCGGCGGTGCGCGTCCTCTGACCTTTTCATTCCCCTACTATCCACGTCGGCGTGGAGTTGAGAATAGAATAGTGTGGCGAGCGGACGTGTACAACTTCACAGGTATACGCGTCCCCTCGCGGGGCTCGCCACGCTTCGGGCTCGGTGGCTCGCTGCGCTCGCCACACTATTCTATTCTCAACTCCACGCCGACGTGGATAGTAGGGGAATGAAAAGGTCGGAGGACGCGCACCGCCGCCCCTCGCGGGCTCGCTGCGCTCGCCACGCTTCGGGTTGGCGTCTATCGTGGGGTGGGGTGTACGCCGTCAAATTTGGGGGGGTTGGGAATATTTTACATTGAATCCAATGTAAAATCGGGTCCCAGGGACCCGATTTACATTTCATTCAATGAAAAAATCGGGTCGAAGGTCGGTCGCGTCGATCGCATCGCATGCGACCGCATCGCATGCGACTAAATCGCATGCGATGCGATCGACCCGATTTTTCCGACACTACCACCCCGTTGTAAATCGGTGTGGCCGTGCTAGGAAACAAGTACCCAATATTTTTTTTTAGGTGCTTAAAGGTGCATCTTACAACCACACAAAAAACGCTATTGGATCACTCAGTTAAAAAGACCGGCTTAGGCCAAAAACACACGGGTTCAGCGGAACCTGTGTGGTTTCGGAAAGCAGTTAGTCATCTGGATGCTATGTAGTGGTACAAATCATTTTGCAAGTGTTTTTTTTAAGGGGCAATCACTTACAAGGCATGCTTTTGCCTTGTAAGTGATTGCCCTTTTAACAGAACTTCTAGGTATGTAAGTAATATAAAAAAAAATTGGTGTTTACACTATTCATCAATGCATTAAGAATAGTTTTTTTTATGCGATCATTCATATAACTTTTATCAGTTTCATATTTACATTAATGTGTATAAATAAATCCCACATTTTTAATCTTTGCATTTTAATTTTTGTTCACTTTAGGATATGACAACAATAGAGAAAATGTCCAGCTGCTGTGAAGAAATGTAAGTTGTTTTTTTGTTTTTTGTTTTTTTTTTAAGCCTTTTCAAGCAATTGTTTGTATTGTAACCTTGTATTGTTAACGTTATGCATTTAATAATCGGTGAAAGATCCCTTGTGTTTCAGAATAGTTTATGTTTATAGTTTATTTTTATCAAATCCAAATATATATTTGGTACTGCCACCCTTTGCCATAAAAGTAGAATCAATTCTTCTAGGTACACTTGTACAAACTCGGGGAGTTTATAGTCGGGTGTATGGCTAACCAATCATACCAAACAGGTGATAATGATTATCATTTTCATATGGAAATTTTAATAAAGATTTCTAAGGAGACCGGGGTTCAAAGATGTGCTGTTCAAGATTTTTTGGAAGAAGCACAAAGAATCTGGTAATCTTGAGGACCCTAGACGCAGTGGTCAGCCAGGAAGACTTGGTGCATCAGTTCAAAGACATCTCAGCCTTGCTTTTCTTCAAACTCAAGATATCCAGCAGTGCCATCAGTTTAAAACTGTCAAACAGTGGGACCTAGGTACATCTACTGTTCGGGAAAAGTGTGTCCAGAAATGGTTTTCATGGAAGAATTGTGGCCAAAAAAAGCCATACCTTTTTGAGGTGGAAACAAGGCCAAGAGAATCTACTATGCCAGGGGTTCCCAATCTTTTTTGAATCACTGCACCCTAGAGCATAAGAATTTTTTCATGGCACCTCCTAGGCCAAAAAGTAAATTAATTAGATTTATTTATTTATTTATTAACAGTTTCTTATATAGCGCAGCATATTCCGTTGCGCTTTACAATATTATATGAGATTATATACGATTATTAGGGTCAGTTATGTGGTAAAGGGCAGGATTTGCTTCTGTTTGTACACATTTTATGATTGGCAGCCACTAGCACTGGTTTTGCTCATAAATAATTAACCATTAATAATTTGAGTTGGTCCTGGACCACCAATCCAGGGCACCCCTGTATGTGTACTGAGGCACCCCAGGGAGCCATGGCACACAGTTTGGGAACCACTGAACTATGCACAACAACATAGGAATTGGTGTGCACAAAAATGGCAGCAAATGCTCTGTACCAATAAGTAAAAATGTTAAATATTTGACTCTAACATAAGGCAGCGTATTCACCAAAGGGTTTGGATGGAGGTTCCTTGCTAGTTAGGGGCTACAATTCATATAAATGGTTTCTATAATGCTAAGAAATAGGCAGACAGGTTTCCATCATGCAGTACAGTCAAGGAAGGTATCCGATTGGCTCCAAATTTATTCTGCATTAGGGCAATAACCCCAAACCTGCACCCAATGTCATGAAGAACAAGCTACAGTGTTAAGAACAAGGAGTTCTTTAATGATATGGCCTCCACAGAGCCCTGATCAAAACATCAGAGTCTGTGTGGGATTACATGAAGAAACAACCCCCTGCACAGTTCCTTCAAAAACTGTTACCTAAAAGAATTGATGTCGTTTTGAAGGCAAATGGTGGTCACACCAAATACTGGTTTGATTATTAGATTTTTCTTCTGTTCATTCATTTTGCATTTTGTTAAATGATAAAAATAAACAATTTTTTGACACCTGCCTAAAACTTATGCACATATTGTATATTTTCTGGTTTAGCATGACTTTTTATGTATTTTATGAATCATATTACTCATGTACTCTAGTAATACTGCAAATGCAGTTTTCTGCTGGGAAAGATATGTGAACAGAGGATTGTACATATGGGTGCTTTAAAAAGTGTAGGCTATATATTATCACAATCTTATATTTTAAAAGTTATTTGTAATGTAAAATATTTGCCAATATGGACTGATAGTGACCGTCCGGAATGCAGATTAGCCCTTGGTTTTCTCATTCCAGAGCTTGGTAGACTTCCAAATGTAGGACCTTTCATAGAATATATGGGGGCTGCTTTGAATTAGAAAATAGTGGGACAGCAATAATTGCTGTGCTCGTCTCTTCATACTTCCTGGATGTGTGTACTTTTTTAGTTGGATTCCCACAAGATTACATATTACACAAATTCCCCAAGTACTCAAACATTTCTTGTATAATTAATTGCTTGTTCTCTGCTTTGGACCACAATAAAGTGATTTAAATGATTGCGCACAGAATAAATATAATCCTTTGAAATCCTTTACTTCAGAGAATATTGCGTTAAACTTCTTTCCATAGCATAACGGAGGGGGATCCTAGGAAGCCAGCACTGTTCATCTCATTGTAAAAGCAAGAAGTGTGCCTATCTGACAGGAAGCGGAAGCAGCATCTTTAGCTTTGTTTTTCATTTGCTCTTATGAGGGGGGTTTTCGAACAGACAAAATGGCATTTATAGGAGCCACAGATGAATGAAAGGACCTGCCACTGTTTAGCTGACATGAATTCTTGTCATCCCAGGATTGTCTACAACTTCAGAACTTGCCCTCCGTTGATTGACAATAAAGTCTCAGCCCCTGCTAGGAGGTGTTAAAACGCAGCTGTGTGTCATAATAAAAGGAAAGCTGCATTTGTGATGTTAGGAAACACAATTCATCTAAGCCTTCTAATAGATCCCCAGCCAACCCTGTATTGTCTACACTGACTGAAATGCACCATGGGTATGCTGTCTTTCACTAATAATGCTGTCTTCTGTAGATCGAGAGCTAGAAAACCATGGCAGCAGACCTTCTCAGAAGTTTTTGGCACTCGCTGGAAGATCCTGTGGTTCATTCCTTTCAGGCGGAGGCAACCACTGCGAATCTCCTACTACTTTGCCAATCATGTCTAAACAGATGGATGGTGAGCACAGATGGGTCTGCCACGCTGGAAGCAACTTACGTGTTTTATCATAACAGTGCTATGACAGTCTTCAAGTCAATTATAATCCACCCACCAATCTTACACATCACAAAGTGCCCCAGGCTTTGTTTTAATAGTGATCTCAATGCATTTGTGGGAACAGTACAAGATATGTATTTATGTGCTGAACGTTATATCTTTTCAAGATGTCCTCTTACCCTCAGGACACGTTGAGATCCCTCAGGCTATGGACTAAAACCATGGATTAAGATTTCTGTCATGTCATGTAAAAGTTCTAAAATGTTTTTCTTTTTTGTCTGTTTTTATCAATGCACTGACAATTTTTGACACCTTGAGTCTGTTCTAATCATTTTTTTAATTTATTTTTTTAACCTTAAGAAACCAAATAGTATTTATATTTATAAAGCAAATGGATTTTTTTTTGGTTTGTTTTGCAAAATAATGTTTTTGATATGCCAATTTTCTTTTCTTTTGTTTTTTATATTGTATGTAAAGTTTCGCACATTCTCGTATTGGAAATCAAATATGCATTTATCTTCAGTGATCAGATTTTATAAACCACTTTACAGAATGTTATTTTTAATGTGTAGCTTGTTCTTTTCTTCTAGAATGACACGTACAACCCTGTGGTTGGGTTTTATAATAGTGTATCTGTACTGCAGGGAATGAACGTTATGTACGTGTGTATATACAGATACTGTGTATGTTTATTTGCCTACTATGATCATTGCTAATTCTGATGGTGGTTTCTTTTTTCCTGTGTTAAATACTGATGTTGTATTGGTGCTTCTTCAAAATCTGTATATTCATGTATTCCAATGGTGTCTTTGAAAATACAGTCTGTAAAATGTAGAAAGAATAGTAGTATAATTTTTTTTTTTTTCATACACCTTCAGAGATGGGCATTCTAGTGAATTGTGTAAAAGCATAACTGGGATAATGGGGCAATACATAGATTCAATTTATATGGCATTTGTTTTATAAAAAAAAAAAAGTATTATTACATAACTTTTGAAGGGGGATATTGAATTAGCTGCGGTACTGTGATTCCCCAATGGCTATGCAATTAACCCTGATAGCTGGAATTTATTGGGGATTATTCCTCGCACGCTTCAGGCATATATGAAGCATAATCCCCCAATAGCCAGCCTTCAGAGCTGCGATAATACAAAGAGCAGGAACATATTTCCCAGATTCCAATTAAGATGTTTTTCAGCCGATTTAAAAAGTCTTATTGGATAGCCCGATAATAACAATTGTGCTAAAATCGGAATGTGCTGAAAATTTAGCACAGATAATTGAATAACCCCTAAATATCTGCTAAAAATTGCTCTCTTGTGTTTATTAGAAACTTTTACCAAATGTTATATATAATATTATATGGTCTGATTAATTTAAATTATGCAAATGTATAAATTATATTACCTTGTTAATTATGTTAATGCTTCAATGTTCTAATGGTAATAATTTAAAATGCATACAGATTTAAATGGTTCTGTTGGTTTGGTAATTTGTTTGGTGAAGAGGGTTAAACAAGCCATACATAGCTGTCATGAGCTCGACTTAAAACACTCCCCAACTCAGTTGTCCTATAAAGCACAAAATGGCTAGAAACATTCCCATAGATGGAATTAGAAAACTATTATCTATTTACCCTGCAGCATCAACGAGTTTTGTTTTTTTGGGGGGGTTTTGTTGTACATTTACATTTTTTTTGTATTTTTTATTTAATTTATTTTTTTATACTGCTCTTTTTTTTTCAATCCATCAGAAGCTGGGATATGTGTGTAAACCTTTTTGTATAGCTTTTTGGTTTAAAAACAGAACCTACGCTTCTATGTAACTGGTATACTAAAATAACTAAAAAGGTGTGATTTTGCTTCCCTCACCTGATGGCAGCAACAGTATGGGTAAACTTCACTGGCCAGGATTGTTCCTTATGTGTTGGCTTTGCTGACTACCATGCATAATGATCTTGGAGCCTGGTTGGAGCTTCCGGTTCCACATTCCTTTCCCAAAAAAAGTCTTTAAAAAAAAAAAAAAGCTTTATTGAAGTACATTTTTTTTTTTCTGTTTGGTTCCCCTGAGGTGGTGATCCAATAACAGGATTGTATTTTCCTTCTAAAATAGTAATTCCCAAACTATTGCCTGCTGCAGGGAGTTGGTGAATGGAAGTAGCTATTTTAAGGTTTATCTCCTTTTTTATAAATATACCTGGAAATGTTCATTGTAAATTATGCATAAAAAAATGCATTTCCCTTCTTCATTTTTAGTGGCCATCATTACTTGTTGTGGTTTTCTTCAATTATTTACCAGAATTGTCATGAGTCACAACATTAGATTAAGAAGTGCTTTAAGTATTTTATGTTGAGCCTTCAAAAACATTCTGCACTTGACCTTGAAGATTACTCACAAAAATGTGACTGTCAAAAAATCTGCAGAAATAAATTTTACATTTTGAGTTCCCTGCTTTTTTCACTTTCAAAACAAAAAGTATAACTGCTGCACCTTTTTCTTTTTTTGTATAACATTTTTGTCTTAACAACATTTTTCTTATGCCACACCTTCATTTCTAAACAGTTGTAAATTATTTTAAAATGTGACCGCAAATATTTGTAAAGGTTGTTTCCATCAACCCTGATTATTAGATTTTGATTTAGATAGTCAAAATCGCCTAGAAGGTTAGCCAAAATCACAACGTGTGTACACTACAGACGAAAGCGATGAATGGCTCCATGATGTCTTTATCATCCGGCTATATAGACAATGTGGGCAAGGCAAATTTCACTAGCCACAATTCTTTGTGTGTTTGGCCAAAATACACACATTGGGCTGTTGACCACAATGTGTGCGGATGATTCGCTGAAGTGCTTGCACCTCCATAGGGGTGCGAGCAATTTTCAGCCAATTCGTCCCTGCGAAGGGTGCGAGTTAGGGTTAATTTGGGTGCCATTTTCAGTGTGAAAACAGCACCCGAACAGCAACTCGTACCCTTCGGGGTTAATCGGATCGACCCTATAGTCAAAATTACATGGTGCATCCTGCCCATGTGTACACCTCTTAAGGCTTTGGGACTATTTGAACAGCACTAGGGGTTTAATTAGCCCTTGTCATAATTGTTTGTATTTAAAGATTTTAGTTTTGTGCTTTCCTTAAAATATTTAATCCTAAAATGTTTTTTTCTATTTGAGGGTTATCTTTTGAAGCTTCGCTACATATAAAACCCCTCTAGAATATATAGAGATAGAGTGCCACAATTAAGCATATTTCATCTGGGCATTTGGTTACAGTGTATTGTCGGATGTGTAGGCTGTGTCAGTGTAGAAAAAAAAAACCCTATTTAGGACAGATTGCATATTACATTATTTAAAGCACCATATTGTTTCATTACATGAGCGGATCAGGGAGTCTAAACATCCTTCATCCACTCATTCTACATCAGAGCTTGTGCTATCTTATCTGGGGATTTATATTATCCTGCTGCCTCTGATCTCCGTTCTTGTCGGTTATTCTTGATTACGAAGGTTGTTATGCTGTAAGCTACATATCCTTGCAGTGCAGACCATCGGATCTTAGAGAAGTTCTGGCCCACTCATTACGTTCTTTCTCTCTCCACCTCTTCCCCTACAACAATAAAACCACTCTTGGGTAGACTTACTAAAGTTCTAAACAGACTGGCAAGAATGTTGCCCATAGCAACCACATCGATTCTAGCTCTTCTTTCTCCATTGCATTGTAGGAAATGAACAGAATCTGGTTGCTAATTCCAGCACCACCATTAACCTATTTTAGAAGCTCAAGTAAATCTACCTGTGGCTCTTCAGCTGTTGTGTAACTACACATCGCAGCTTGCATTTCCACAGTTTTGGCATTCTCTAAGAGCAAAACTGGGGCAATGCATGCTGGGACTTGTAGTGTTACAACAGCTGGAGGGAGCAACAGGTTGTCCAGGCCTGCCTTAGAGAGAAATGGACCACGAACATCATATGTTGCTCAATCGTGTATATGTCAAAATTAGTATCACAGTAAGTATGTTATATGTTGGAATAAATACAATTTGCTCCAACGTGGGTTCTCTAAACGGTTACGTTTTAAGTGAATGTTTCTATAGGAGGAGAGAGCATGGAATTAGCACTAAAATAGTTTTTAAACGCACAGATTTTGAGTGATATCGTAACAATCTGAATTTTTGTAGAAAACTGAAAGCAAATACAGAATTGTGTTTTCATGCAGAACTTCTGTCTGACTATTGGAGAGTCTGCTTATCAAGGTTTTTATGTTTCAGTGACCAGGATTTGCTGCTATGCTAAATTCACTGATGTCGCGGATACGCTAGTGACAGTAGATTGTATGTGGTATTAACCAGTGCTTGTGGTCACTGGGGGAGATGTAGCGAATGGTTGTAAACACAGCACGCAAACTCTAAAATCATCTTCCCTGCAGCTGAACCCTACTGTAGGTATATACCTGGGTGAGGTGGATTATTGCAAACGGCAGACTTAATCCTCTTATTCATTCCCTAATATCACGATCGTTGAAATACATGATCAGAAATAGTTTTAGAATTTATAGTGTTGCACAATATTTGATCAAGCCGTACAGGTGCGACTGTATAGATCAGAACATATCACATTTAATTTAAATCATTCTTCAATTGTTAATAATTTCCGACTTGCTTACTCAATCTCATATAGGGGTTTGTTGCTTTTGCATATTATCAATATAACCGTATAAAGTATGGGCTGTAGAAGAAATGTCAATGAAATCACTATGGGGATATTTACATTTCACATGGGATATGGCTATGGGCAACCTTCTAGAAGATAATAAGTAGAATCTGATTGGTTGCCCATAGCAACATCCCATGTGAACTAGGACTCCCATTTTGGTAAATTTCCCCCTGTATGTATGCAGTGCATCCCTCTCTTGATATTGCACTGCACACATACATCGAGAGAGGGATACTCTGCCCAACCTAGAGGTGTCATTCCACATACTGTACCTATGTCCATATTGTGCTGCAATTCGTCTTATAAAACAGAGCACTAAATCCAGCACTTCTCTGCCCTTAGCTCCTGCAGTGGTGCAGATATTTAGAGCACAAGTAAAGGGAAAGGTGCCACAGCACGGCTTTGTCAGCTGGGTCATTGAGTGGCTCATTTAATTTGGAGAGCTTACCGCATAGGTGATTTTGTTCGCAAGTTATGATTCTGAAGCCTAGGGGGGTATTCAATGTCAGGGGCACGGCTGTCGAGCTAGCGCGACAGCCGTGCCCCTGTCCCGTTCTCGGTCAGCTCACCTGGAGCTCGGCAGTCGGGATTCAATGTCCCGGCCGGCGAGCGGTGAGAAGGGGGCGTGGCCGCGAGTTGATGACGGAAATAGACGAGCTCTGGCTCTGGCCGGGAGCTCGCCTATTTCCGGCTTTTCTCGGCAGAAGAAGCCCGACAGCTTGTGATGTCGGGCTCGTTCTGCGCAAAACCCCTGTTCAATGCTGTCGGGGAAGACAGCATTGAATAGGGCCCCGCAGCCATCTCCCCCGTCGGGAGATAGCTGCGGGAGCTCGAATGACATTGCATAGCCCCCTATATCTGGGCCTGGACAAAATGTACTTCATTTTTCTTTTCTGTGAAATATGTGCCTTTCCGAAGATATATTTCAGATTACTTTATAAGTATTTTTATATGTAAAGTAAAAATGAAAAACGTAGTGAAATCTGGTAATCATGCAGCTTGTCAATATTTTTAATGTACAATTTAGCGTGAATTTCACATCCAACCACATAGCCTTCTAGCATGTTAAACACCCCTTCTAGTCTCGCCATGACTTTTTGCTACTTGGTAACACCAAGGGTCTTTTTCTTGCAACTTTTACCATTAAAATGTGTCCTACTCACAAAACAATGGCCATGGGATGCACAAGTAGCTTCTGCTGAATAAAATCTCATATGGCATGCCTATATTCTCTGCATAAACTGCTTGTGCTGCTTATTCACACAGCGGTGTGGATAAGATCCAAAAAGACGCCTAATGCAAGCGGAGTTACACAAGTCCTGCTACCTCACTCATGCTAGGCATTTCCCTCTGTATCTGGACACATCTATAAATACTGTTGGGTATCCAGGAGGTCCTATGGATATTGCTTTCTCATGAACAAATGTTTTTCAGATTACTTTATAAAGCAACTTAACTGTTTACAGTGTATTTTCAGTATGAATGTTTGACCATGTTCATAATTTTAGTTTTGAAATATGCCATTCTATAATTATTGTACTAATTTTACATTTGAAAATGTTATTTTAAGGCCCATACACATGAGGTAATGGGAGCCCCGGGCTGAGTAATGTGCTTAAGTAGAGATTGCTCAGCACACATTGCTGACACCCCTGCAATGCACCAGCATTGCAATCTGTGTGGACCAGTGCTGGTGAAAACACTGGCAATGTGACTAGATTTTTACTACTTGTACACAGAGCGGTCAGTACTTCAGGGCCAATTCAGAATCACTCTTATCGGTCCCAGCCCCGATGGTCGGGGGTTTGCATATGCGCATTTCTGTGAATGCGCAAACCCTGATAGTGAACCGCTTTGGAGAGTTTCACACTCGCCAGGCTGTTTTCTGCGGGGAGGGAAAGGGGCCGAAACAGGGCCTGACCAAGGGAACGCCCAGCGTTTAATGGGCAGCCACAAAAAAAAAGTCTGCGTTGTCACTCGCTAAGCTGCTGCTTAGCAAGCGTTGTTGAATAATCCCTTTAGTTTCAAATTGATCAGGTCAGATCGCTTAGAAATATCCCTGAAATCAGCCCGTGTGTATGGTACTTTATAGAGAACTATATTACCCATATGTTTTATTGCTCTGTCATTGTTTATTATTACTAACTGTATACTTTGGAGCAAAGAAATAAAACAAGCCAAAATAGTGAGGTAATCTTATTTGTGGTACATTATTTCCAGTTGGGATATGCTTGCTTATTTTCACATCTGTGCTACATAGCACGTCCTTTTGTATGACGTACAGAACATTTAAACCTACCTGACATACCAGATAAAGGTTTTTTCTTTTTTTTTTTCTAAGCTTGTCCGAATTTGTTTTTAATGTATGTCACTAATCACCTGATAGTAAAGAGATCACGCAAATCTATGGAAAGCCAAATTAGGCTCAAGTGTCCATTCAAGACTGCGTGGAGGAAGATCTATAGTAGTGAGCTGTAATCCACAGTAGGACCTAAAGCAACTGTTCTTTTAGGATCAGTAAATGCAAATATACAAATACAGCCAAGTGAATCAATTGAAGTTTAATTAAATATTGCACCAAAAAAAGTGTCTGTGAGTGGTGCTGGCATTTTTTGCAGATATTTTGAGGATCTCACAGCAACTGTGGCACTCAAAGGGTTAAAGAACAAGGATAAATGCATTTTTATTAAATACCTCCGGCCCGCGGGCTGTAAACACAAACTGGCTATGGGGGGGTGTAGCCAGTTTGTCTGGCCTGCCCAACTGACTGTACGGGAGACAAGGAAGGGAGTCTTGCATGAGGTGGTGAGTTCACGCGAGAGGCGTCCAGCAGCAGCCGGCAGCAGTTATTCAGCGACAGCCGGAGTATGGGATGGGGGAATCAGGGTACTTTTAAAGTTGCTAATTTTGATATGGCCCCGAAGGATTTTATCCATTTCCAAATGGCCCTTGGAAGAAAAAAAGTTTAAAACTTAAACTACACATCCCAGCATGCCTTACCATAGTTTTAGCATTCCCTAATAGAAAAACTGTGGCAAGGCATGATGGGACTTGTAGTTTCACAACAGCTGGAAGGGCATAGTTTGGACATGCCTGCCTTAAGGTATACAATATCCTATTCCTATTGCACTTCAGATCCCAGTTGTGTTTGAGGATGTCAGGAGTTAGGAACTCCATTGTATGTTATATAAACAGTATAGAATACTGGTCAAAAAATGGAGTAGCTAATCTACAAGCTACCAAACCTAGAAATATGAATATGGGCCACATAATGGTTCAGCACTCCACTGTTAGAAAAATATAAAATTCTAAAAATTATTACGTATCAAGAAAGATGTAGGAGTTTCTTGATGTCCTTTTTTTCTAACAGTGGATTGTTGGCTCATATTTTTATATTGATTAACAGCATCCATTTGCCTTCATTTTTCTTACATCTACAGAGGACACTGGAATACGTTGGCTATAGGTGGCGCTGGAGGAGTCTGCACCAAAACGTTAATTTCTGAAAAGTACAGACCACTCCTCCCCTACACCCTTCCTGCATCCTCTCTCCAGTCTAATGTTGGTGCCCAACAGAGCTGGCCACATAAGCATCTGTGGATTTTTTTCATTTGTTTGGATTTTTTTTAAATACTTTACTTGGGCCTTGGGGATCAGCCACGGTGGGGTTTTCACCTGTTGCAATCCTGTCCCATGCTTTTGTCATGCTCTCTGCTGTAATGCAGCTCACAAAAAAGGTCCCTGCACGCTCCTCATTTGGGGGTTTATTCTAGTTCATTCTTTCTGACAAAATCCTTCTTAGATGGACAAAACCATGTGCACTGCAGGGGGGCAGATGTAACATGTGTAGAGAGAATTAGAATTAGGTGAGTTATTTTGTTTCTGTGCAGGGAAAATACTGACTGCATGATTTTACACTTCAATATAGATCTCACTTTGAAGAAAAACCCCACCCAAATCTAATTCTCTCTGCACAAGTTACATCTGCCCCACTGCACATGGTTTTGTCCATCTAAGAAGGATTTTGTCAGAAAGAATGAACTAGAATAACCCCCTTGGTGACCATTTTAAAGTTTAGTGACCTTTACAACTACCTGTACATTTAATATTTTTACTTGCCAATTTAAACTATTGGGCATAACTGAATGGTGGCTCTGTATGACAACATCACTGCTGATTTGTGTACCCACAGGTCTTATGTCTGCTATGAAGTTTGTCACGGATTTAAATCCCATGATAGACCTAATTTTAATGTAGCATGCAAATCCTCAAAAAAAAAACTTCCTTACAATCTGCTGCCAATCAGATTGTCATTTGTAAACCCAACCTGTAACATGACAGGAGCTTGTTGGCTGGGGTTTTTCTTATAACGCTCCATTTTATCACATTTTGAATCTTGGTGCATTTGGCGCTAGGTGTTACGTGTTATGTGTTTTTTTTTTTATATTACCATTGCAGGGGAACTATAGGTACTAACATGTAGGACAGGCTTGCTAGGCCCGATAGTCCCACTGTAAAAGGTCAATACTACTTCATACACAAGCTATCAATCCTGCACCCACTTCCCATGGGTGTTGGGGAAGCCCCCTGGACTGGGGTACCCTGGAGAGTGGGAACCCCTTTATTTGGGGATTTCCCCACCTCCCCAATAATTTAATGCCTGGGCTAACTAATAAGGATTGATTAATGCTTTGGCCATGGGACCCCATCAAATATGTGGGGTCACATGTGACGAGCCTGGTGCTGGTTCTTAAAATATGTTGGGCCCTTTCTCATACTCCCATCCCCCACCCCACATATTTTTACAACCAGTGCCAGTTGCAAGAGCTCTGGGCTGGGTATGCTTTGGGAGTGGACTCTCATACATTCTTTTTCTCATGTATAGCTATATCAACTGCTGTTTGCCCTTAACTTCCCTGTACTTAGTTGCATACCTATAAAGAGTGCAGGGGATGCAACTGCTAAGGGGCCCGGTGGCCTCAAGGCTCAGCAGGTAATCAACTGCACCCAATGGAAGTATTTTTTTACCCATTCATTTTTTTATCCCATGCCATGCAAGTAGTTGCGGTGCGGCCATACTGTGCCCTCTTCAGCTGATCTGGTCTACCCTATTGTACCCACCTGACCTACTATCAGTGTGTGTGATCAGGGGACCCAGTCCTGCAGACACCGAAGAGGAGTCCCATAATGCCTCCGATCTGAAGAAACTTCATGCTAGGGTACATTAGCGTGTTTTGCAGTCCCTGTCTTCTGGGGCACAGTGCAGCTGATCCGAAGACCTTGCTGGGGGACAGCGCTGCTTTATTGAAGGGGGAGGCTTAGGCCCTTATTCTGATTCACTCTCAGTGGCAAATTCCTTCTCAAATGGACAAAACCATGTGCCCTGCAGGTGGGGCAGATGTAATGTGCATAAAGATTTAGCTTTGGGTGAATTATTTAGTTTCTGTGCAGGGTAAATAGTGACTGATTTATGTTTACACTGTAATATAGATCTCACTTTGAAGTAAAACCTGACCCAAATCTAATTCTCTCTGCACAAGTTACATCTGCCCCACCTGCAGTGCATATGGTTTTGTCCATTGGAGAAGGAATTTGCCTCTGAGAGTGAACTAAAATAACCCCCTTAGTGAGGTACACGGTGGTTGGAGGAGGTTTAAGGTGCGTACGGGGGGAGATATATATTGCTGAGCAATATATTGCTCAGTGTCTCCTTTTTATCAGCGACCAGAGATGGTCGCTGATAAAAAGGAACCTCTGCTGGGGGAGCTGCAGAGGTAATCAGCTGGTCGCAAGAGCAAGCTCCTGTGACCAGCGATTAGAACGGGGCTGAAAACGGGAGCGCTCACCCGGCGATTTATCGACAGGGCACACTCCCATCACTGGCAATATGGTCGCCAGCGGCCATAATTCCAGCCCCTATCGCCCCCATGTGTACACAGCTTAAGAGAGTTACACAGTTGGGGGAAGAGATTTAGCGAGGTACACACTACATAGTGGTGGTGGGGGGGTGATTTGGAGGTTCAAATTGTTGCCAGTCACAAGCCTGCTTTCCCTTACTTTTTCTCTTTCCCCTCCCAATGTCTCCTCTCACACTCTCTCCCACCTTTGTCTCTTCCCTTTTTCACTCTCTCACCACTGCCTTTTTCCCACTTTCTCGCCTGCTCTCTCCTGTCTCCCTCTGCCCTGTCTCCCTGACCCGCTCTCTCCCCTTTTTTTCTTACCTCTGATCCCCTCTCAACCATCTCTGTCACTCCATATCTCTCTCACCTGTCAATCTCTCTCACTGCCCCATGTCTCTCTCCTATATCTCTCTGCTCCCCCACTTTTTTCCCCTTTCTGTCACACTTTCACTCTCTCTTGCCCCCATATTTCTATCTCCATCCCTCCCTGATATTCTCTCACTCCTGCTTGTTCCCCTCCCTTTCTCTCCCTCTTGCACCTCCCCCTCTCTCTTTCATAAGGACCTCTCTCTCTGACCATCCACCCTTCTCTCCCTCTCTTTCTCCCTCTTTTTTCTCTCTCTCTTTCCCCAACTCCCTCTTTGTCGCTCACTCTTTCTTTGCCCTACGGGACATTGTAGTGACAATGGTGAGGTGGGGCATTTTCAAGATTTTGCTATGGGGCCCATAAAGTTCTCTTTATGCCCCTGCTTTTACCCTAACTGCTACCTGCTCCCAGCATTGTCCCAGTTGCTGCATGCTCTCAGCCCCCATTATATGGGATGAAACCCACAAACAGTGGAGTAGGACCACAATTTTCTAAGTTGTGGGGTCCCTGGGACCCACTAGTTTTTCACTCAGCACACTCACTGATACGCTCAGATTTGGGTTGTAATGTTTGGACTTTAACGAAAATAATCTAAAAACAGCTATGCTGTGTCTTATAGGTATGTAGCATATATATATATATATATATTGTGGTTTTACCCGAGTAAATATTCTAAAATATAAATACAGGTTGAGTATCCCGTATCCGAGTATCCGTTATCCGAATTATTCCGAAAACCATACATTCCAGAAAGTGAAAAAAAATAAAAAATTTTTGCTAAAAACTCACTGGGGACATTTGTAACAGCACTACTGGTGACATGATATGTAACTGCCATTATATATGTGCAAGAAAATGATTGCTTGGCATTCAAATTCAATATCTGAGATAGTACACAAATTTTGTTTCATGTTTTGAAACCTTGTTTTTTTTTAACAAATAACATTTATTTGTGTGCATTTCATGTGGTAATAAAATATATTTGTGTGTATTTTATGTGTTTATACAGCATACATGCAAGATACTTCAAAATACATAATTGAAATATTAAAATATTCCGAAATACGGAATAATCCGTTATCCAAAATTCTCCTGGTCCCGAGCATTTTGGATACGGGATACTCAACCTGTACAGTACAATGTAACTGATGTTCAGATCTAAATACATTTTAATTACTGCTTTGATAATGTGTTATTCTGTAATTACAATGTGCACAGTATTAGCAATAAGGACTATGAAACTGCCCCGACAAGCTGGTGAGGAGGGCATAGATAAAAGTTCATGTGCCTTTACTTGTGATAATGCAACACTGAGAAGCTGGGAGTGAACATCTGGACACTTGGACTGCACTGCTGAGTCTTACATAATTTATGGTCTGGTTTGTTCTGTGTTCTCTCTGTACTCACTCTGTAAAATTGGATTTCATGGGAGTCAGATCAATTTCTATGAAGACATCTACTCTTACACCCACCGGGTTTGGTTGGCAAATGTGATTGCAGTGGGCTTTGCTGATTTCTACACATTTTAAGTGTAGTGTGAGGCATATTTGCACAAAATACATCCTGTTAGGAAAGATAAAGCCTCTTCTTAGACTTGCAAAAAATGATAGACAGTATGCTCTACGGTTATATACACTCTGTCCCATTAATACACGATTATCTCAAAAACATACACACTTTGCCCTAATGCATTTTATACACATCACATGGTCTACTGTGATAATAAGACCCATCTTGCCAGAACGGCAGAAATGACGCACACACTCTGTTTGCTATATTTGCATTGCAGTCTTGTTTCTGAGGACATGTACCTAACATTTTACTTTTCTCATACATTTCTTGGTAAAGGGACAATTCCAGCATGAGGAAAAGCACGATGAACACCCATAATGCTTATTTGTTGCTAATGAAATAGCTGTTAAAGTGTCCGCTCCAAATGAAATAAAAACTATCCTTCAAGTCCAAATCAATGTCCGAATAATGTTATGCTTTATGAAAGACAGTGAGGGTGAAATTTAATAGGACGAGAGCTTCAGAAAGTGAGAGATTTGAGGGAGTGTTCAATCCCCGCCGATATTTCCGATGGTAGAAATAGCGGCGAGCGCCTATTCAATGCTGTGTTGACTAACAGCATTGAAGAGGCAGATCGAAAGAATGGGCCTGACTTTAAAGCTGTTGGGCCCGTTTTGCTGAGAATGGCAATCCACAGCCATTTACACGGCCATGTCCCCTTTTTGCCGAGCCGCAGGCGGGACATTGAATCCCGCATGGCGATTTGGGGACGTGCAAAACAAAAACGGCTGTCGGGATGTACCGACAGTCATGATCCAGGATTGAATACCCCCTTGGTTTTTTAAAGCATTAATCATTTGCACTTCAAATTCAAACTCCTTTTGCAGTGTAAATGATTGCCGCTTTAAAAAAAAAGTGTCTGTACTGGATATCAGTTACTAAGCTATCTGGACGGAGTTATTCCTTGTAAGGGTACTCCCAAAAGACACTTACAATTACTATAGAGACCTCATGCATGCCTGTTTGATCCACTGCTGTGTCTGACAATGCAGCATCAGAACACCTGTGACACCATTGGTGGTTGAATAACCAATGAGATTATGCAGGCAGGTGGCTGCAGCTGCATTGTTAAAGCCAGGAAATCTTCATCAGAAGAAAGAGACCCTGACCTTAAAACTCCCACAAAGCAGTGGCCACTGATGCCTGCAGTTTTATTACTTTCAATGACACAGGGCCCTGCTGACCGCCGGTACGTTGTGCTTTCCACACTCCGAACCTGATTTGCCCCAATTGTCATGGTCACCCTTCGCACACATGAATAATAGGTACCCAGTAGAAGAAGTTTCAGACTTGTAGAAATATTCCGTATGTTATGCCACGCCACCATTTTTTTGTTGCATAAAATTTAAATATTCAGGGGGATACTTATGAAAAATTGGTGAGAGATAAAGGGGGGTATTCAATCCCCGCTGTTATTTCCAAGGGGGGGGGGGGGGGATAGCTGCGGTCACCTATTCAGTGCTGTGACATCTCATCAGAAATCTCACTTTGAAAGCAGTGGGGCCCATTTTGCCGAAAACGGCCATGGATTGTCAAGATCACAGATGGATCTTGACAATCCATGTCTGTTTTCACAGACATGCTCCTTTTCGCCGATCGGCAGACGGGACATTGAATCCTGTGTGCCGATAAACAGGCGAGTGGAACGAAAATGGGCCAGGGGTCCCAACTGTTGGGACCCAGGATTGAAACCCCCAAAGTGGAGAGATATAAAGTACCAATAAATTAGCTTCTGTTTATTACAGGTTGTGTTTGAAAAATTAGTTCGGAGCTGATTGGTTAGTACTTCTATCAACACTTTATCTCTCCACACTATTTGATAAATATCCCCATCAATAAGTAATTTGGTGTGTCTGTAGGCCTATGCTGACAACGTAAACAAAAATAAAATATTTAAGATCAACATACAATAAATTTGTTTTGAAATGGTGCTGAATTTCCTGGGAACAACATTTAATCTTAGATTTTCCATTACTAACATAGGTTACATTTATCACAGACTCTTTGCTAACTTATAAAATCCCCTTAGTGCCATTGCAGCCTCATTTGCATATGTGACAATACAAGTATAGCCGTGCCAAAACAAAGAGTTGTAGTTCCTTCCTAATTCTAATAAAGACCGTCATTGTTTTCTGAACAGTCTCTCCCATTCCAATGTGAGCTAATCGGTAAGACGTATTCCTTATGTACAATGTACAGATGGGTAGACAGGAGACCAATTGTACAGCTTTTGTTGGTAATTCATGATGCTTTGCAATAAACATTCTCCAGCCTCTAGAATGAATTGTACTGTTCATATATCTTTCAGTCTAGTCCATAAATCAGTGCAGAATAAATGTCTACTTGCTGGAAGTTCTTAAAAGGAGCTCAATAACTTTAGAATCTGCATAACCTCCATTAGAAAAGTGTCATCTATGGTATATGGCTCCAATCGTTAAATTGTGTTTTTTTGGTTTATAAGTGAATGCTTCCAAGGAAATAGATATTCACAAGGACACCAGCACATTAAAACAGCAACATCCTTAGAAACAGCTGATGCTAATGGAATAATCCATGTGCAGTTTGGTAGAGGATTAGAGGAGTTGATGTAATGTTAGTTTAGGCTTTGGCAAGTGTAGTAGACCATAACTTTGATGTTGTGCAGTCTTCTGTGTTTCAACAGATGCTAAATAAAATACACCAAATATTTACTCTAGGTGGAAACCGGCATTTATTAGAATAATATGTAAATTATATCCCGTTGCAAGCATTCTGGACGGCAGTAGGGAAGGTCCTGTGCAATACCATACAACTAACATGCAAATAGTGCAAGAGGAGTCTGTACAAGAAAGACACTGCCTTGCAGCATCTGTGATCTGAGTGCAGCATTCAGAGACGCAGCATAAGGTCACCATCTCCGCCCCCCAAGTACCACAGCATGTCAATCATGCGGAATCTAAGGAGGGCTGTAAACCATTATACAGGACTCATTCTGTACAAGTGCAGAATCCATAAGGTCTCTATCATGGGGGGCCATCGTTATAGGGGGTGCGCACACTGAACATCCTGCATCGGTTTCTTCTGGGATACGGTCGCTAGGTTGACCCTATGAAGGTTGACATACATTAGGTCGACCATTGAAAGTCGACAGGGCTTAGGTCAACACCTGAAATAGGTTGACATGGCTAAGGTTGACCGGATTGGAAGGTTGGCACAAGCATTAGGTCGACAATGGAAAGGTTGACAGTCAAAAGTCAACACAAGTTTTTCATTTTTGTTTTTTTTTTAGCTGACTTGTGCCAACAGGTGGTATTTCATATCCTATCATCCACTACGGCATGGGCAGTGGGCACCGCGCCCGAAGCATGACGATCACAACAAGCCATGTGAGGGGACGTGGTACACTTAGATGTCAACATTCGGAAGAAAAATTTAAAAAACTCATATCGACCTTTTGACTGTTGACCTAATACTTGTGTTGACCTTCTGACCCTGTTGACCTTAGCCCTGTTGACCTATTTCAGGTGTCGACCTAAGCCCTGTCGACCTTCAGTGGTTGACCTGATGTATGTCAACCTTCCTTGAGTCGACCCCGTGACCCATACCCTTTCTTCTATACTTACCATTTCAGAGTCCAGTGTTGGCAGCCACAGCTTTGCAGAACTCAGCATGAATATGGTGGGGTTTTCCAGGCATTTTGCACATGTGCAGTAGGAAAATCACTCGGAAAATGGCCACCATGCCATATTCCTGGAGACCTGTACATGTGCAGTAGACTCTGGCACAGCACCACAGACTACTGGCCCTCAGAGCATTTGAATACACCTTGGCCCTTATTCAGATCTGATCACAGTACAAATTTGTAATTACAAAATAGGCAAAACCATGTGCACTGCAGGTGGGGCAAATATAACATGTATAGAGAGAGTTAGATTTGGGGGAGTTATTTTGTTTCTGTGCGGGGTAAATATTGGCTGCATTATTTTTACACTGCAATTTAGATTTCAGTTTCAACACACCCCACCCAAATGTAACTCTTTCTACACATATTACATCTGCCCCACCTGCAGTGCACATGGTTTTGGCCATTTTGAGAACAACTTTGTACTGTGATCAGATCTAAATAAAGGTGCGTACACACGGGGGAGATATATTGCTCAGTGTCTCTTTTTCATCATCGACCAGAGATGGTCGCTGATGAAAGGGAACCTCTGCCGGGGGAGCCGCAGAGGTAATCAGCTGGTTGCAGGAGCAAGCTCCTGCGATCAGCGATTAGAATGGGGCTGAAAACGGGAGCGCGATTAGAATGGGGCTAAAAAATGGGAGTGTTCCCCAGTGATAAATCGCCGGGGCACACTCCCATCACTGGCAATATGGTCGCCATATTTCCAGCGATTATAGTCCATATCGCTGCTGTGTGTACACGGCTTAAGGGCCTTTATCTAGGTATGTTATTTTGTGTGTAACATTGCATCTTTTATTTTCTTCTGGTATTATCCAACAATGCTTAATAAGGAAACAAAGACATTTAAAGAAGTTGAAAAATAAAACCGCAAAATAAATTGTATGTAAACTTGCAAAAAAATAAATAAAACTTTGTCCGCTATAAATAATAAAAATTCAGATAGACCTGTCTCCATCTCTCAGGGATTAGGGATCCCTCTAACGTAATTAGGCACAGTCTGTTAGGGACGTGCGCATGTATATGATGCTAAACAATTTCTAATGTAAATGATAAGGATGTTACCCAGATGAGGGTGCTCTTCCCATTTCACTAGTGTCAGGTGCTGTCAACAAACCACTAATCAGCCATATGAACAGAGGCGGTAGGGAAATTAAACCATCATCAAACAATCAAGTCAACAGAACTGCTTAAATATTGCTGCATAGATTTAATATTCATTATTCCATGTATGCCAGTTTAAAAATAAAAAATATAAATCCATATTTCAAGATGACACTTACTAAATAACTTGCTTAATACAGGTGACACAAAGTCTGTTATCGGTAATTTAGGTGAGTATTATATGCATGTCATACATCTGGCCTGTCCACAGGGGCTGTCTGCCATTGTATATTTAGATGATAATTTATCATACTTACCAGCAATGTGTGTGCATATTAGAATTCATGTCATTCTCTTGCACTAGCTGAAAACCAGAATATGTCTTTGTGGGGATATATATGTATATATACAGTACTTTGCAATAGTTTTGTGGAAAAAAAATGCTTCAAATTAGGAATACTTAAAAAAAATAGAAGTGATAGTTTATTTTTTTTTTATCAAATAAAAAAATGTAAAGTGTATAAACAAAACAGAGCTTTAAATCAATCAATATTTGGTGTGACCACCATTTGCCCTTCGAACAGCTTCCATTCTGCTAGGCACACTTGCGCACAGTTGTTCCAAACATCTTGGAGAACTAACCACACATCTTCTGTGTATATGTTATTGCTCAAATCCTTCTGTTCCTTCATGTAATCCCAGACAGACTCTGTGATGTTGAGATCACTTCTCTGTGAAGGCCATATCATCACTTCTAGGAGTCTTTACTATTCTTTATGTTGAATATACAGTAGTTCTCAACCCTTTGAGTACCAATTGATTTTGTCAAAATAGGTGTGAAAATTGCCAAGCAAACATTTTTATTCATTGTAATGACCTGTAGTGTTTACCTTATATAGAAAATATAATCTTTTTTTGCACAACCTTTTTATTTGAATGTATATAACAAATATAAGCAACGCTGGCATTTTTAGATTAAATTTTGCATATCTCTCAGAGAGATGTTGGCACTCAAGGGTTAATAATATTGGCTGTGTTTGTGGTCGGTGTTCTGCTGCAGTATACATTTGGAACCAATCAAATGCTTCCCTGATGGTATTGCATGATGGATAAGTACCTGCTGTATTTATCACCATTGAGGACACCATTCATCTTGATCAAATCCCCAACACCGTTTGCAGAAATGCAGTCCCGAATTTGCAAGGAACCGCCAACGTGCTTCATTGTTGCCTGCAGACACTCATTATTGTACAGTTTTTTAGCCCTTCGGAAAACAAACTGTCTGTCCAGAACACTCGCTGCCATTCTTCTGCACCCCAGTTCCTATGTTTTTATTCATAGTTGAGTTGCCCGGCCTTGTTTCCACGTATGACTCTTTGGCCACATCTCTTACATGAAGACCACTTCTGGACAAACTTCTCAGAACAGTAGATGGATGTACCTGAGTCCCACTGGTTTCTGACAGTTGTAAGCTGATGGCGCTGCTCGACATTTTCCATATTTTTATCTGTTTCCTTGGCCAACCATTGCATCTATGGTCCTCATGGTTGTCCGTTTCTGTGTGCTTCTTCAACAGCTTGAACAGCACATCTTTAAACTCCAGTCTGCTTTGAAATCTTTGCGGGGAGAGACCTTGATGATACAGTATTGTGTATTGTTTCTGTAGTCTTGTCATGACCTATGACATTATACTGTCTTCCATAACCTCAACCTCAAGGGAGGTCACACCAATTATTGATTTTCTTTAGATTTCTGTTTACTTTGTACAGGTATTCAAGCACAGATACAGTAGAGCCAAAGTCAGTTGACGTTTCGATCCTCAAAGAACTTTGAGGATGTTTTTATGCATTGCTTTTATGCATTGATTTTTGTTGCTGTCTTAAAAAGGTCCTGTGAGGACCGAAATGTTGATTAACTATGGTTATACTGTATTTGTGAGTACAATAAAATATTGGTGAGTGCCCATTTTTCTTCATATGCAATATAGATTGCCATTGAAGTAACATTTGTAATTTGCCTGCTATAAAATTATACAGAACAGCTGATTGGTTGCCATGGCACAATTCTCCATATTTATCACTGCTTCATTCATTTAACCAAGAAAGAAATGAAAGTATGTATTGGGACTACACTAACAGCAATGACACCCTGTGTGCATTGCAAAAGGGTGTCACCACAGATTAGGGGTGTGGCCTCATATGTATGGAGCCTGGCCTTGTCTATAGAGGGCGAGGCCTAATTTCCAAGATCCCCATTTCATCACTGGAGGCTTCCCAGAGATACCATATATACCCAAAGACCAGTGTCAGCTTGCACCTCTCACTGTGTACCAGTCGGCTGCTGCAGGTAATGTTACAGTACAGCACCTGCATCCTATCTCTGAAGACGAGTCTGCATTTTCGTGTTACCCATCGGCAGGTGACACCCAGGTGAGGTACTGCCCACCACAGTAGTAGCACCCCCATTGTGCTGTCACTACATATGTATGATCTTAATGTGACATCAGGGAGAAGAGCAATAGAGGAAAAACTTGACAGTGTATAGGCTCCTCAAGGTTTTTATTTAAAAGTGATTTATGATGACATGAATTTATGCAGGCTTTCAATTTCTTATTTTATTTGTTCAAAATGTTCTTACAGTTCTCTGTACCTTTAAGACGCCTACACATAGAGGAATTAGTGAATGATGAATGGGTCATGAATGCAGCATGTCTGATTGTCTTGGTGCATGGACAGTACAGTCAGAAATTATTATGAGCATCGTGTACTATGGACGCATTCCTCTTAGGCAACAATGATTCCTAGTGCCAGCACAGTTTATGCTATAGCCACTGTGTGCATGAGTTTACCATAGAGATAAGTTATCTCTATTATAACAGACATCCTGTCTGCTTCCACCATATACTAGACACAGCAGCTTACTGCACAGCAAGTAGAATGCTATTGTATTACTTAGTGGGTACATGTCCTTAGACTGAGTATAAAGAAAAGTAAAGTCGGACTTTAGTCATAATCTTTAAAAAACATACATAAAAACAAATATGTAAATTAGTGTCTAATGTTGGATTAACTAACAAATGTCTCTATTGACAACACTGTTTGCTGGCTTTCAATTTCAGTTTTGAATGCTTTTTTATGGTAATTTATTTCAAATGTACAATTAATCTTGGGCACGTACACTGTGTACATTTATGGAAATCTTTAGAAATCAAACAACAAAGTAGCATGCAAGAATGCCGGTGACTGTGAAAAAAGATTTTGTGTTTTATTGGCTGTTGTAATAGTGTTATTGTATTGTGATATTTTGTGTTTCAGTTAAGTGTTGCTAAGCACACTAACAACTGAATCTAAAACCTATAGGATTGTTATGGTTATTAGCTAAGACAGTTAGTGCCAAACTTTGGGACATTTGCTAGAGTGCCACAGATTGGTGGTCCAGGACTGCATGAAATAAATTATGATCAGTGTGATAGACACTTGTATGTAGATGATACTCAAATCTATCTATCATCCCCAGAGTTTACACCAATGGTTTTGGGCCGAGTCTCTGAATGCCTCTATGCCATCTCATCTTGGATGTCTTCTCGCCACCTCAAACTCAACATTTCCAAAACGGAATTCATTATTTTCCCACCAGCCAAGAACAGTTACCATCCTGATATCTCCATAACTGTTGACAACTCGACAATCTACCCAACCCACAAGCTCACTGCTTGATTGTCAACCTTGACTCTGAACTGTCCTTTCTTCCCCACATTCATTCTGTCTCTAAATCATGTTACATGCATCTAAAAAACTTATCCAAAATGAACCTTATCTTACACACGACACTGCTAAATCTATAATCCATGCACTCATTATATCCCGCATTGATTATTGCAATATTCAACTTACTGGTCTTCCCCAGAACAGACTCTTGCTACTGCAATCCAATTTGAATGCTGGGCACTTGTGTATTATCTGGGCGCCCGATTTTTTCATTGCATGCCACTACTTAAGGCATGCAATGCGTTGTGATTTTTCATTGTAAAGACCTGATTTTTAATTGTATAGTCACCCATGGGTGATTTCATACCCCCACTATCCAACTACGCATGGAGATGATTTTATATAGTGTGGCAAGAAGCTCATCATCTGCTGATCCACTCTGCCAGTCCCTTCATTGGTTGCCTGTATTTTAACATATTCAATATAATTCTACTCATATATTAAGCTATTAACCATACTACACCAATGTATATCTTTTTACTTATCTCTAAATATCTCCTAACTTGACCACTCTGCACAAGATCTGCGTCTGTCTATTGCATGGATCACTAGCTCCCTTTCACTATTATAGGACATTCATCGGGTTGCTCCCACCCTATGGAATGCCCTTCCACCCACAATAAGACTCCCTACTAGCCTCCACACTTTCAAGTGTTCCCTGAAAACTCACCTCTCCAAGAAAGCCCATCATATTTAAGTTCTACATGCATAACCCTCTGAGGCACTTATAGTTTCCGTTCTGGACTTGTAACTTGGTGGGACTGCTATGCTATTACTGGTGCCTGTCCTTGTGTTTCCCTCCTATGTCCCTATAGATTGTAAGCTCGCAGCAGGGCCCTCCTACCTCCAAGTCTGTCTGTTGTTACCCAGTTTGTTCTATCACTGTCTAGAATTGTAAAGCTCAGCGGAATCTGCTGCGCTATATAAGACACTGTAAATAATAATAGACAAACCCAATGCTGGTGGCTAACTATCATAAATTATGTGGACAAACAAAAGTGCAACCCTGTCCACCATCACAAATCTTACTCTAAGGCACATTTGACTTAATGTAATAATAGTTTGCTTATACTTATGGCCTAGGGGTGATGTGAAAAAAATGCTGATACTCTAGGGTGCTGTAATTCAAGAAAGTTTGGGAACCACTGAGGTAAAATGTACATAGGAATTAGAAGTCAGTTTCTAACTGTACCTTTACACCTAATCCATAACTTTTAAAATAGTAATGTAATAAATTGCTGTTCATGAAAGAACATATATCGTGTTCTATCCATGAGAAATTGAGAAGGCTGAAAGAATGAGAAAAAGCTGCAGAGAGCCTGAAGAATCTGCCCGAGGCTTCAGTAACACAGAGGATCAGTAGCTGCCACAGCAGACATCCTAAAACAAAGAGTCCAGATTCTAACTATAGCAGCTGATAACGAGAAAGATGCTGCCTAGAGCTACTAATAGCTGGGGAAGCTGGGAGAGTCTGGAAGACAGATAAGCAGAAATTGTTAAATATGTAGGGCCAAATTCAGAGATGGTCGCTACTGCCTCCTCTAATATATGTATATGCAGCAGCTGCATAAAGATATGCAAACATCACACCTGTCGGTATTTGTATTGAGAATACTACCGGGGGGCTTCGCAGAGCCAAGCAATTGCATACAAAGGGGGTATTCAATCTGGGATTCCGACTGTCGGAATGTCCAAACAGTCAGAATCCCAAGTTGTTTTCGTGTCTTCGGACTGTAACTTGGCAGCCGGAATTCAATGTTCCGGGTGTTTCCAGGGGTGGATTTAGACTTTTACTCTAGGAGGGGCGATTTATTGACCCTCCCCTCTCCAGGCCAGGCTCCTCCCCTTTCTAGTGCGGACCCTGCCCCTTCCCAATCCTTACTCCTCCAGAAGCACCAGGTGAGCGGTTCCATTATTAAGGTGACATACTGACACTGTACTATGTGTATACGATGCACAGTACCCCACACCCCCGCCTGCTGTGTACGCAACATATAGACCGGGCACCGACACCCGCACCCGGTAACACGCATACCCCCGCTGCCGCCCGGCCTCACCTGGAGCCCACACCTCTGCACACTCCTATAGTAACCGGCTCACAGCTGCAGCTCCGGTCTCCCGCCGCCACCAGCAGCTATAATAATATCTCCGCTCTCTCGCACTCTGCTGCCGCTGCCAGTGCCCACTGCACACACAGCCACTTCCTAGTTCCTTGTACAGCATGTAGTGGGGCTGCTGTACACCCCGCTGCTGTCTGGGACAGCGTCCAGCATTAGGCGCAAGGACTCTAGGGGGGGCGACCGCCCCATTTGCCCCCCTCTAAATACGCGCCTGCCTGTTTCCAATATAACAGATCCAACTTTGTTGGATCTGACACCCTTCAATGCTGTCATTAACAGCAGCATTGAACCCATCATCGCTCTGCATACACGCTGGGCAAAAACGCCCAGCGTGTATGCACCTTAACATTCTTTGCTTATATTGTCCAGATTTCTTTACCACGTGTTGCCATCTCCAGAATGTTTGTTGAATTTTTAAACATCATTTTCTTATGAACTCCTACATGCAAATTGGTGATACTTTTATTTATATTTATATGTAGTAGACAAAAAATATTTAGGGGTAAATTTACTAAGATTGAAGTTCTATTGAAGATGGGATGTTGCCCATAGTAACCAATCAGATTCTACTTCTTATTTATTTGGCACCTTATAGAAGATAATAGATAAAGGGCCAGATGTACTAAGCTTGAAAAGTGATACAATGGAGAGTGATAAACAGCCAGCAAATCAGCTCCTAACTGTCAGGTTACAGGCTGGGTTTGAAAAATGGCAGGTAGGAGCTGATTGTCTGGTTGTTTATCACTCTCCACTTTATCACTTTTTGCAGCTTAGTACATATTGCCCTAAATCTAATTGGTTGCTATGGATAACATCCCATCTTTAACAGAACTCCCGTCTTAGTAAATGTACCCCTTAATTCACGGAAAAGACAAAAAAAATGCTTTTGATTAATACTGAAAAAAGCCTCACACAGCTAAAGCAGAGTGCTATATGTTGCTGGGTAGTGTGCACCTTTGTCCACCAGGGGGAGCCCATTGCTTGTAGTAATACACTGCACTAGCTTTCACACTGTGCCATGTTCATTATTTGTAAACAGAATGTTAACATTTGTCATGAATGTTTTCAGCTGTTCACATCTGTGCCTAGACGATCTCATTATAGCGTGTAATTGTAAAATCCGCTATTATGCAGATCTCCTATAAAAGGTAATACATTTTCAACCTATTCACTAAAACTGTTAAATGCTAGTGTTTAAAAAGGTCTGCTACAAATGTTGGAATCTAGTGGGAATAATGAATAATAAAACGCAAACTTTAAACTGAGTAGCAATGAGACGGTAGGGGTTTATTTTATTCATGTAAATATTGGTGCTGTTCCAGGTCTAAACAAACCAGACACTGAGAGGTGATGTACAAATGTGTGCACGCTAATTTTGTGGACAGATCTTGAATTCTTAGCATAGAATATGCCCCATAACTAACAGGCATACAGATTCCAGCTGCATACACACCCTGCTGAATTGTCTGATTGGAGTGTTCACAAATAACCTAAGAATACCTTCCAACGGTCCCAAATACAGTGAGACATTCCCGCTATTTGCACTCTGTCCCACCCCCAGGACAGGTCACAAGCGAGTCGTGCCATTAGGCCCTGCCCCCTCTGCCTAAGACTCCATGTTTGGCTCTGCTGCATTTCCATTTGAGGCTATTCCCGATTTGGCCCCAGAAAAAGTGGTGCGGTATGCCTAAGTTTAATTAGCATACCTTACCGAATACAACAGGACAGTCCTGCTATTTCGAGACAGTCCTGCTGTCCCTCCAGTGGGCAATAACCCACAGGTGGGGGGCAGTTGGGGGGAGTCGAAGATTGACAATGCTCTGTACTCCGCGCACATGCACACGCATCTCTTCAGTGCAGGGAGGGAGAGAGCCAGCTGCTGCCCAGCTACTAGGGGAGCTATGGACATGCCTCAGAAAATGATGAAAAAAGGGGTCATGGCGCTAGGCAACCCCATCTACCAAGGTCATGCCTACCCAGTAGCTCCACCCATTTTTGTGGCAGGTACGCCTTCGTTGTGGTGGGTCTGACAAAAGTTGAGAGGTATGAATTAGGGTGCGGCAAAGTTGTATAAATGAACCTGCTGGTTATACTGTGTGAGTAGAGAGCCATCTTGATTTGTGATGGATCTTTTGCACCAGAGACAGGGCTGCTGCCAGTGCCCACTAATAATGATGATTGCTATGAATCCAGGAGTGTGGATAGGGGTGGTAAAATATAGAATATGAACAAGTGTGTGGCCTTCCGCCACCTGCACACTAGCTGTACTGCAACATTACCCATTATGTTTTCTATCCTTTTTCAAAAACAGTTTAAAGGTATTGTGGGGTGTAATATTGTTCTAGGTTGCCACTCATCTATCCACACATCCCAGCATGTGTTAACATAGTTTTTGTATTACGTACAGACTACTGCGGCAACTGTGGCACAGCATGCTAGGATGTGTAGTACCAAAGGAGCTTGAAGGGCGATAGTTTTGACACCACTGCATGATGTGTGTGTGTTTGTCTGTGTGCAAATTTTAAACTTACTATTGGAGCGCAAAGTTCTGGGCTTGGGTGCCGGTGAAGTCTCCAGTTGAGCAGCCACTACCTCCTTATTTACAGCGCTGATGGAATCATCGCTCATGCTTGACTCTTCCAAACTGCAGTCAGATATGAGCAGCGGGGATGGTGGTCCACATTGTGAGCTGGGGAGGCTGTGCTGTGTTTCCGCATGGTCCTCTTCTACTGACATCTGGCTATTGGCAAAGCTGGATGATGATAGTGCGATGGGATTAGTTAGGGCACTTTTGCCAAAGACACTAGCATAGCGCATAATATGGCCAATCAATATGTCCTGCGCCACTTTTCTTGCGATTATGGTCATGTGTTTTCGTAAATCGTTTGCGTAGTGCCTTCAATTTGTTGACCACTTGCTGCTGTGTTTTTGTTATGCCTCTTTCTGCCAGCATAAGGGATATGTTCTTGTACACAACAGTATCCTTTACTGTTCCCATTATCTGCCTTATAATTTCTTCCTCTCCCCGAAGCAGCTCTTTTATATCACTGTCTGTCCAACTATGGCTAGACATGTTTTGCTATTGACATACCTGCTTGTGCCCAGTGTAGGAGGGAAGCTGCTCTGATGGCTGCTTGTGCCCAGCGTAGGAGGGAAGATGCTTGTGACCAGCGTTGCAGAACTGCTGCTGGGAAGCCTGCTCATGGTCAGCGTCTCTCAGCGTGTCTCCAGCGTCTCCCAGGGCGTCACCAGCAGATGACATCATCTTCAGGTGCCCCTGAAGAACCAATAAACGGCTTCAGAGCGTTACCCGGATATAAAAACCCGGGTAATGTGCGTTTACACTGCGCACAGACACGTGTCATTGCCGTGTTTTACCCTGGTAGATACCAGGGTAGAATTCCCTGGTCTTTCTACCCGTGTTTTGGGAGTCAGACCCGTTCACACTAACAAAAAACCTGTGTCGGTACGCGTCCCGTAATGTGAGAGTAATGATCTGTCTGATTAGCGCTTAGGTCTAACAGAACAAGTTTTGTAATGGAATGAATCTCAAAACATGGGACACAGTTTATAAAGATGTGATGCAAGGTGTTTTGGTTATAAAATAAGCCACAAGGTAAAAGTGCATTAATGTATAATAATAACACCAACAAAATGATAATAATAATAAAAAGTCCGATACTGAGGCCTCCTACTCAGCACAAGGGCTCTTCCTAGTGCTTCAATGGAAGAAAATCTGACCTATGAAGTGCAAGTCTGCAATTTATGTTGGATACAAACATTTACAAGTTGGATACAAACATTTACAAATATCGGGGCGATAATTGGTTAAAACGAAACATTGCATCTGGTGCCTGATCCAGCTTTGTTAGCAATTGCAGTGCACATGGTTTTGTCCATTAGCAAACCAGATGTGCATTGCGAGCCAACCTGAATCACCCCCCTAGTGAGATCGCTTAGAAAATGCTGTGAAATCACCCCGTGTGTAGGCCCCATTAGATTTGGGTGGGGTGTGTTTAAACTGAAATCTAACTTGCAGTGTAAAAATAAAGCTGTCTAACATCTGTGGGCTACATGCAATAGCAGCCAGTATTTACCCTGCACAGAACCAATATAAATATATTTGCTCCACTTACACAAAATGAGGGCCAGGTCGGACCAAAAGTGCAGTGTGTGTGTGTGTGTGTGTGTGTGTGTGTGTGTGTGTATGTACCATTCTTGTGACAACTCTTGCAACTGTACACCAAAATGGGGCTGCCTCTGGGGGGCGTATATAGGGTAGACTCAGGACAGGAAGCATTCTATTTGTCATGCACCTCAATATGTAAATATTCAGTCTTTTTGTGCAGCTGTCAAAAGCATACATCCTTTCTTCCCAGGCGTATACTGTATCCTGCAAGGCTTTTTTCCATATTTTTCCACAAAAAAGTGTTTGATATTTCAAGAGTAAAATAAAATGGCAAACAGCAGCCAATATAGGTATATATACCAGAGCCTACATGGATTTGACACTGTGGAGTAAATTTACTAAGATGGGAGTTCTATTGATGATGGGATGTTGATAGCAACCTATCAGATTCTACTTCTTATTTATTTAGCACCTTCTAGAATAGGGGTGTCCAAACTTTTTGCGACGAGGGCCAGATTTGGTGAAGTGTAAATGTGTGGGGGTCGACCATTCAGCCTGACATCCTTAATCACATCAGACTGCTCCCCCACTCTGCCCCCATTCACTCTATGTCCCCCAGCCTGCCCCTTCACTGTATGTCCCCCAGCCTGCCCCTCCTTCACTGTATGTCCCCCATTCACTGTATGTTCCCCACTCTGCACCCATTCACTCTGTCCCCCAGCCTGCCCCCCTTCTCTGAATGGCCATCACTGCCTCCATTAACTGTATGTGCCCCAGCCTGACCCTCCTTCACTGTATGTCCCCCACTCTGCCCCCATTGACTGTATGTCCCCCTGCCTGCCCCCTCCCTTCTCTGTATGTTTCCCAGCCCCTTTTGTGAGCCAGAGGAAGGAGAGGCAAAGCAGGCACTGCAAGGACAGGAGATGCTTGGGCTGCCGCTGCTGCCCTCCTCCGCTCTGCATGTTACGGGAGCAAGCTTCCCCCTTGCTGCCCCGCTCCCAAAAAACTGCTGTCACTGTGATCATGGAGTAGGGTGATATACGATTGCAGCAGCAGGTGTAGGACGCAAAGCACATCTGACTGTGGCAGCCGGCACCTCCTCACTGCAGCAGACAGCAAGGTAAAGGCGCGCTCGCCGGGGCCCCACCTTTAGTGTCCTGTGCTGTGCTTCCCACATCTGATGCTCTGCCTGCTTCCAGCTGGAGGCTGCAGGCCGCTTGAATTGAAAGCATGGGCCGCAATTGGCCCCCGGGCCTGACTTTGGACATGCCTGTTCTAGAAGATAAAAGATAAAATCAGATTGGTTGCTATGTGCAACATCCCATCTTCAATACAACTCCCATCTTAGTAAATTTACCCCTGTGAATCTGCAAATAAAGTGGGGTGTGTTGCTTATGCATTCCAATGCCAGCAGTGCATCACATGTCAACATTCAATGTGCTGCGTTGCTGGCATGGTCCCAAATGTCTGACACATAACAGTGAGAGATTTGCACTGTAAATCACAAGGTGTATAACAATAATTGGGTATTCATAAAATTCATAAAATGCTATATGGATTGAGCCAAAATTCACATAATGCCACACGGATTGAGCCAAAATTCACATAATGCCACACGGATTGAGCCAAAATTCACATAATGCCACACGGATTGAGCCAAAATTCACATAATGCCACACAGATTAAGCCAAAATTCAGAATGCGCTTCATAAACAGGGACATTGTCTGCCAAAGGCTTGCATTAAACATTTACACCATAATGTCCAATACATGTTAAGTTACACGCCATCACAGTATGTCCATTATGTATTATGTCAAACACCATAATACCTATTATAAATTATGCTACATAAGTGCTGCTTATCTACATGCTTATTGCCAAGGGTCCCATGCTCATTGCTAGAGGTTCCATGCTCATTGCCAAGGGGGAATACATGCTCGCGGTAAATGGGGGACAGCCACCGCCAGGCAGAAGTGATAGCCACTGACAGTGGCAGATCCTGGCTGTATTCAGAGCACTGCAGGTCTCGGCTATTTGAAATAATACCCCTTTCACTTTAGAAAATGCATTCCCAGTTTGGCCCATTTTACACCAGCCTAGTCCCTGCATTTTCTGGTGTGAGGGGGAGAGAAAATCACCCCTCCCCCCTTTAACCAGTTATCTCATTTAACCGGCTAAATCTTCGGAACCAACTGACCCATTTACATGAGACAAGTATCATATTGAAAAACTTTTGAGTGGGCTTTGAATGATTTTGGTCCAGTGAAACTGGAACATTTGGTTCCAGAGTAATCAGCCCTCAAAGCACATGAACAGCCATCAAATTACATTTCAAAAATAAAAGAATCGGTTTACCCGCAATATCTCTGGAACCGATTGACCGATATGGACCAGCCTGGTATCATATTGAAGGCCCAGCGATTTGGAATTGAATGAGATCAACAAGCTTTTGTGATACCATGGGGGGAACTGGCAGCCGTCGGAACCAGGTGGGGGTCCAAATTAACGGGTCCCATATTATCCTATGGGGACAACTGTTACAGCTTTGCCAGGCGATATCTCCGGTTCCCGGGGGGCTAGAGACACAGGGCTGGGCTCGTTGCAAAGCCCTGGTCCTCAGCTACAAAAAAATGACAGGGGGCACGTGCAAATGACAGGGGGGCACGTGCGGATTCAGGGGGTGCCCCCCTGAATCTGCCAATGACAGGGGGGGCACGAGCGGATTCAGGGGGTGCCCCCCTGAATCTGCCAATGACAGGGGGGGCACGTGCGGATTCAGGGGGGGTGCCCCCCCCCCCTGAATCCGACAATGTATATTTATAGATTTGGCTTCCTATCGCTAACATTTATTAACACGGTAGTATTTTTACTGGTGTGCTGTTTTGGGCTTTCTGGCTTATGCTTATTACCCTGCATCTAGATATAGCGCTAGGGACCCCCAATATACAGAGAAGCCTTGACAATGGCTTGGAGGCTTATTCATACATTTGCGCAAATATACTGTATGTAACCAATATCTCTGTATTCTATTATCATGTAGTGTTCAAGACTGGTTACTAATACCATTCAGTGAGCTGAGGGAAACCATGTATTTCTTACTTACATAGTATTATCCCTCATATCCATGCACCTGAATGGTATTACTAAACTAAATGAGCATCTACCACTATATATAGGCCTATAGTGATATGTCTGTGGCTGAGGCATACTCCTACCCTGGCCTTAAGAAGACTATTGTTTATAGGATTGGAGTGATGGGCCCCAGCAAAGCCCAAGAATTTCATGACTGGTGGCTGGAGGGGGCTGAGCCTCTCAGGATTCAGCTGGACAAACTAGCTCGGCCTGGTTGCCGCTGTATAAAAAACTCTGTAGTGAAGATTGTGGAGATAGACGCACTAGACCAGGCTGTGTGGGTGTTAGACCACTTGGTGCAGCAATTGGCCCTTCAGGCTGACCTCCAGACATTTGAGGAGCTGGCAGTAGTGATTGAGTGGGAAAATGGAATAAATCAGGGGCAGAACTACCACCGGCGCATGGGGTTAAAGGGGCCCGATGCTGCCATCCACCCGGCATGTCGAAAATTATAGTTATTTTAAAAATTTTAAATGTGGGCGGCTGGGCAAGGCGGCAACTGCATGTTGGACAGAGAAGAATGCAGAGACAGTAGCAGCAGCGCCCTGTACCTCTGCATCCATTCTGTCCAGTGACTGCTCAGTGGTCTCATTCGGTAGCCAGAAGACGGACCCTCGGAGTTTAGGGTGCCACTTGTACCCCTCCCTATAATTTCCATGCTTTTTGAGCAAATTGGTATTTTAATCTGATAGGGCCAGTGGAAAAATCTGCTCAAGGCACCAATCCATACTAGTGGTAGTGGATTATGCACAGTCCAGCAGTGGGCAGACTGCGCGGCAGGGGGCAGACAGGATGTGCTTCTCTGCAGTTGGGTCTCGGCTCAGTGTCAAGAAACGGCGCTGGGAGGTCAGTGCCACTATCTTGGCTATGGTCAAAAGGGGTGTTCTGCCAGAAAATGGGTTCCCTCCCTATCTGCGCTGATGGCAAATGGCAGCCACCCTCTGACTACTCAGGGGATCTGCCTAGGTTGCTCAATGTCAGCACAAAGAGTCTTCTGAGCAGTTCACTCCTGGAGACCTCTGGCGTTGCTCGGCCTGTTGCATTCACCCAGCTCAGCCTACCTTTATTCTGAGATTCTGGTCTGCATCTCGGCTACTCCTGTCCTCTCCTGTCTGCCACATCTTGTTCTGCTCGGCCACGGGTCTCGGTACCGCCCTCGCCTTTGTCACCACTTCATGTCTTCCAGTCCTTCATTCCAGATCCAGGTACCTACATCACCACTCCATGTCTTCCAATTCTTTATTCTGAATCCAATTTTATACAGCACGTCCCCAACCCATGTTTTCCAGTTCTTAATTCCGGATCAAAACATCTATCTCACCACCCCACTTCTTCAAGTTCTTCATTCAAAGTTTCACATCAGTGTTCATTTCTTCTAGTTATCTTCTTTGGAGCACATTCATCCTCGTATTCCTCATTAAAGAACCTCTTCCTGCCTTGTAAACTGTAGTTGCGCGGAAACACGTATTTGAGATTATTTCTTGAATTATCTTTTGATTTATCTTCAAGAAGTTTTTTAAGACTAGTCTATTTGTTTTACATTTATGAAAAAGTAAGTCATTAAACCAGCTCACTCTAATCCTGTTACCTCTAGTCCGAGTGCGATTCCTGAACCTCACACGAACCCATCCAAACCCACTTTTGTGACACACCAGATACCCGGAGGCTATAACCAGGCGTAATATGAAATCTAGCACTAATGCCACTACTAATCATGTATACCCATTTGGGAATACAGAAGAAGGTCCTCACTGACCAAGGTACCCTGTTTGTTTCTAAGCTTATGAAGGATTTATGCCGGTTTTTAAATATAGACAGTATTACCAGCTCAGTGTACCACTCACAAACAGATGTCTCTGTAGAAAGGTTTAATCAAACCCTTAAACAAATGTTAAAGAGAGCACTGTCTCAGAAAAAATTAGACTGGGACTTGCTCCTCCCTTATTTGATGTTTGCAGTCAGAGAGGTATCCCAACCGTCTACAGGGTTTAGTCCCATGGTGCTCCTCTATGGGAGACAGCCTAGAAGGATTCTGGATTTATTAAAAGAATGGTAGGAACAATAACCTTGTCAAGATTCTAACATCATTCAGTTTGTGGCCCAATTCTACGGCCGTCTAAGGCAGACTGTGCCAACAACATCAGAAAGAAAGTTATGATGTCACCGCAGTCAACTGGTCTTTTAATCTGGGAGACAAGGTGCTATGCGGGCCCTTATGAGATCATAGAAGCAGTGGGACTGATTAATTACAAGGTCAGTTACAATTAAAATCTTTCACATTAGCTTGTTTTTACTATTTTGTACTAAATTGGGGGTGCGTTTTGGACCATCAAGGAGGGTGGAAATGGTAATTTTTTACTTTTTAGGGTACTGTTATCAATGTATAATGATATTTTCAAATTATTATGAGCCTAACCAAATGTCCCACCAAAAAATTCAAAATACGGAGGAAATACTAAAAAGTAGCTGAATTTTCAAACTTTTGGTCCCTAAGGGCAAACTTTTCTCTGCACCTACAAAGCTCAAGTTTCATATACTCACTTTTGGGAACTAGAGAAATGGGAAAAGCCCTGGGGAGCATGAGTTTTAATGACATTTTTTTTGAGACACCCTAACTGTGGCAGATGTTCTCACAAATGCACTGCACTTGTAAGCTGCTTTCCTTTTACCCTGGTGTCCAGTTCAGTGAGATTTACCTATAGAGATAGTCTTTGGTTTAAAGCCTTTACACACTAGCCGATATGCTGTATTAGTTATATAGACAGTGTTTCCCCCCAAACTCCTGGACAAACGACATTAAAGGTCAGATGTCTCAAGCTTCAAAAAGTGATAAAATGGAGAGTGATAAACAGCCAGCCAATAAGCTCCTAACTACCATGTTACAGGCTGGGATTGAAAAATGACAGGTAGCAGCTGATTGGCTAGTAGTTTATCACTCTCAACTTTATCACTTTTTGAAACTTGATGCACCTGGCCCTAAGTGTGCACACTGAACTATATTGGTAAATGATATCGTTCAGTGGCGTCACTGGGACCTGTTGAACATGCAGGTTGTTAGCTATATAGCCAAAATTGACAACCCGCATGTTCAGCAGACAGGGGGATTATTAACGACACATGGGAGCGCTATTAACGCTGTTAACGATATTGAGTGTACACACTAGACGATAATGTAAAAGATATCGCTCAGAAGGTCCCTTCTGAATGATTTCTAGTGCATTTAGAACTTATCTCTTTATTTTCCTCTAAGATAAAATTATATATATAATTAAATATAGCCTGGAGGTATTTTTTAGGTCTTTACCTTGCTGTAGGATGAACTCTTGACCAACTAATCTTAGACCAGGATGTATTACATGGCAATGCAATATTCTGTGGGTGTTTCTTGGGTGTAAATTCATTGCCCTACTAAATACATCCTATCTGTTCATCTACTTGATGTAGTACAAAAAAACTAATGTTGATTAATTGGTTCATAACACCCTCTTCTAAGCTTCATTAGTCCATAGGTAGTGCTTCATTGCCAAGGCAAACTTCTTTATGATGTACTATTTTTTTTTATTCTTCATTGCTGCAGAAAACAACAACATCTTAACCCATAACTTGTTTTTTTCTAACCTAAAGATTAATTTGTAATCAGCTTATTGATAGCAATACAATTTCAGGTTCTGTCCAAAAATTACTATGGTATGTACTATGTATACTGCATAGTAGTACTGTGTAGTAGGATGTGCTAATGCCAATATATGTAATTGTAGAAATATTGATAATTTGTATATGATGCTTATATTATTAAACTGTGGTTACTGTTGCTAAACTTGATCAAATATAATGTTTTTGTTAAAAAATATACTCAAAGTGTACACGTTAACAAAATTTATAATAATTTATAAAAATCTGTAAAAATCAATAAAATTATGTCATTTGGACCTGTTTACATGCAATCCAAAACCGACTTCAGTCTTTAAATCTCAGTTTGAACTTACAACAGTTCCACTCTGAGACTCGGTTTCACTCCGAACTCCAAAGTGATTCCCAGGGGGCCAAATGTAATAGCATGAGAGTTTCAGAAAAGTGAGAGATTTTAGGAGAGTTTTCCATGTTTTTTAAAGCAGCAATCAATTACATGGCAAAATCAACCTGGTTTTGCAGTGTAATTGATTGCTGCTTTAAAAAAAAGCAGAAACCTCTCCCAAAATCTCTCACTTTCTGAAACTCTCACCCTATTACATTTGGCCCCCTGTGTTCTTATGTGCACAACTGTCGTGCTAACATTACTGTTATTTTGATGACAAATAGTATCTTATAGTTATACTGTTCCACAAATAGTCATGGGTGTTATAGTTGCAAATAGAATATGTGGAGTGGAAGCGTTTGCATTAATTGCTCTATTGAATTGCAATAGTTAAACCAGTAATAAAAGTTTGTTACTGTTATGATCCAAAGAGGGAGTACCTGAAAATGCCAGGTGAGGCAAGCTTGAACCGACCAATTTCCCATGGAGGTGATACTTTGACACAGTCTTCTGGACAGTCACACCAATACAACCAGAAGTAAGACTCGGACTCGCAGAGGACACCAGCAAGTCTTCTTGCCTATAATAGCCATTTTCCTATTAGGCTATACAAGCCTACCGGTACTTTGATGCCACCAGGTCTTATGCCACTGGTGCTGGGACCACTGTTGGTAATAGATATGAGTGAACACGTGTAAAGTTTAGGAAGGAAGAGGAATTCTAGATAATGAGTAACACTTGCAGAGGTATGACAGGGTACTAAATACTGTGTAATAATTTGCAGAGTTGCAGGACATATAAATATGATAATGTATAATTATTGCACAGTTGCTCAATGTGTAAATAAGATATGTAATATTTGCAGAATTGCAGAACATGTGAATAAATGCTAGCAGAGTAATGCAATGCTATAATAATGACAAAGATAATACACGCTCTGCAACTACAGGTTCCACTTCTAACAAAAGAGGAATTAGAAGAGTACACCTGATTGCAGGCAGGACTATGAGCAGCAGGACTGGATCTTAGCAAGACAAGAGTGTTGAGCACAAAGGTCTGGATATCTTCTGGACATTAAGAAACTATCACCAGCAAGGTTCTGTGTGCAGGAAGTAGCTTAAAACAATAGAGCACCCAACCCCTGAAGTGCATGTTTAATAACTTGATGGTGTGCAGCTGTACAAGAAAAAAGAGGAGAGACAAAAAGCGATTGCATGGGTTTCGGATGCACACCTTATTTACTTTATTTATTCTTTATGCGTTTCTGTTTGGTTGTGTTGCAATAAAATTTTACTTTCTACGTCGGCGTGGAGTTTATTTTTTTAAATTTGGCGAGTGCAGCGCGTCACCAAGCTCAAAGCATGGCGAGCACAGCGTGCCCCGTGAGGCAATGCTTAAAACGAGCAGAAGCCTGGCACACACAGTGCGCCCCGCGAGGAGACGAGTACTACTGTACTTCAACTCCATGCCGACATGGATAGTGGGGGAATGAAAAGGTCGGGAGGGCGTGTACCGCGTCCCCTTGCGAGGCTCGCTGCGCTCGCCATGCTTCAGGCTGGTGTGGATAGTGGGGTTTGAAAATGAGGCATTTGCCAGTATGTAACATGGAACACTGGTAAATGCGTCCATTATTGTGCATGAGACGCACTTGCACACCGCAACCCCCCCTTTGTGCACGAGACGCATGTGCTACCGAACCCCTAACCCTGTCCGTCTCCCTGAAGCGAACATGGGCAGTGTTGCCATACCCTACCCCAAGAATTGCTAAGACACACGAGCATATGAGATGCTTGGCGTCTCAGGCAGATGGAGTGCCTCTCCGCCGGCGCACGCATGAACGCCTCTCTGCCAGCGTCCGCCAGCGCAGGGGATCTGGCGTTTACCGGTGGTGTGTGAGAGGCGCTCACTAGGCTTACCAGGGATGCCGGGGACAGACCTGCAGCTCGCGGGGACAGTACGGTGACTACGCTGCCTGACGAGGACACTACGCTGACTACGCATGGCTGCTGCGGCGACACTATGCTGACCGCGCTAGGCTGCAGTTGGGCTACGCTGACAGCCTAGCGTAAGGTGCTGCTGTAAAACTACAAGTACCAAAACTAGCTAGTTGATCAGCAGCTTCCTGGCCCTGCAGCATCTGCGCTGTCAGACGCTGTGCAGAAGCCACAGCTGCTGGATCCGGAGGAGACACAGCATCCTGGTCGCTAGACAACAGCCGGGAGCTGCACAGCAGCTTCTAACAGTTACTTAATCCACCAAAATTCATCTGAGATCATGAGATCATCTCACATATATTATGGCTTGAAATGTACATTAATTGATACCCACAATCCTACAGAAAAATACACAGCTTCTCAGTGGTGAATTACCTATCAGGCAACTGAGGCATGTGCCTAGGAGCAGCACCTGTTTGGGGGTGGCACTTGTTGTGTTGGTACTGGCTGCCCAAAATATTCCAGTAACTGCAAAATGTTTCCTCTGTACTGCCACATATGCCAAATAAATGTCATAGTGGATTTTTTTTAATTCTATTACAGTGGTTCCCAACTTAGGTCCTTAAATACCCAACAGTTCACCTTTTTCAGATCTTTACACAGAATCATAAGTGAAATAAGCTCCACCTGTGAATCTTAAAAAATTGTGTCAGTGACTAATGAGTGCGCAGTTGCATCTGCTGGATGACCTGGAAAATACGAACTGTTAGGGGTACTTGAGGACCAAGTTTGGGAACCGCTGTTCTATTAAATTAGCCATCATCAAATGAAGGCCTATAACCAATCACTGCACATAGTAAAATTAGGCAAAAGGGGTGCTGTTAGTGGTGAGCCTAATATCCGCCCATTACTCTGCTTATTTTTGTTGCTGATTTATTTTATAGTATTTCTAAAAAGTTATTGTACTCTTAGTTGTGTGGAATTTGGTTATTTTGTTGCCAATTGCTTATGCTTTCTGAAAAATATGCCAGGTTCAATGAATCCTTGGTAGTAACTTCAAAGTGTTAAAGCACTAAACTGGATTTCATTGAAAAGTCTATGTCTCTACATGTTACTGAATTATTGGCAGCTCTTTTATTACATCTTTATTTCCCTTTTGGATTATACTGTAATGGTTTCTTCATCATGTCTAAATGCTGGAGTTGAATATACATGGAAAACAAATAAGGAAAACAGAACAAAGGAAGAAATAAGAGAGAAAGAGAATGGAAGGATTTAGAGTAGATAAATATGCCTTTGATGAACAGGGAAAAAGGCTTTATCTAAAGCAAGCATATTGTACTACTCCGTCCATATAAACAAAGAAACCCTTATGCACCTCACTCCGCTGGCAGACCCACAAACTACACACTGAATGAGAACTCAGGAAGATGTCTGCGTGTAGGGAAATAAAGAACAATTCATAAGGGACTTGAAGGGTGAGGAATTGCCCTAAGAACTCTTTTCAACCCATGGGCGAAAGGTATTCACATTCCATCTTGAGAAAGTAAAACTGTCTGGAATGAGGACTATATCAAGGCTGTTTGTCATGATATCAGGATTAACTATTTAAATTCTGTTATAAAAAGCTCAGGGAATGATAAGTATCACACCTACATATTATGCTGTACTGTCTTTTTATAGTTATGTGGTTCAATTGATACAAAGCGAATTACTGTTAACCTGTTACATTGCTTGGAGGATCTAAAATGTTTAAAAGAGTTCAGTAGAAGAAAAAAACTTGTACATAATTATACCATTTTACATTTGAATTATAGCGTTTTTCATTAAAGAATATATAATATGGTGTATATTATAGTAGATAGATAGCTAGGTAGATAGATATATAGATAGATATATAGATAGATAGATAGATAGATGTAGATAGTGTTAAAAAGAATCACATACACTGGATAAGAAAGAAGCTATTTTCTCTATTTTCAGCAGGTACTGTAGATACAGGTTCTTACCGCTTCACTTTTCAGATCACAGCTTTAGTAGGTTTTACACCAGATATTAGGAAAACCTGGATTGGATCTAATGGATCTATTGCTGCCCTTGCAATTTTACAATGTGATCGCCCGGGCCACCGAGAGGGGAGGGGAGCGGGTACAATTTACCAGGGCCCGGGCACGTCAGGGGGGCCCGGGTCCATACAAACACACAAACTTTTTTTTTTTTATTTAGCCGGCGGCTGGTGCACGGGCGGGGCAACCGTGTGCCAGGTCTGAAGGAGCGCAGTGTCAGCTAGCGGCTGTGACATCACATCCGTGCAGCCGCAGGGTCAGCTAGTGGCGGCTGAGTGACATCAGTGCAGCCAGCAGTAAGTCAACCCACCTGCGGCTGCGGACTCGAAGTGCGGAGCTCTGCAGACATGAGTCTCTGTGTCTGCAGCTGCAGCAGCCAGCTCCTGGACTGGATGCACGTAGGGAGGGGAGGTGGAGGAGCTCATGGAGGCTGCGTCCCGATCACTGTGGATGGCAGTGATCAGGCAACCAGCGGCAGCCCCAGCCTCCTCACCTTATGGCAGGACAGCGGGTCCCACCTGGCGGCTGCACAGTGGATGGAACTCCGCTCCCCACCCTCCCTCCTTATCGCCCAGCGGCTGCACAGTGTATGCATCTCCTCTCCCCACCCGGCGGCTGCACAGGGGACACGGATCTCCTTTCCTCACCCATTCCCCTGATGGAAACTGATGGCTGCCCCTGGGATGTGGACCTCCACTCCCACCATCGACCATCCAAACTGACTGCTGCACAGCGGACAGCATGCCACTTCCCTCTTCCTCCCCTCCGGAGCAGCCCTCCATACCCCTCACCCCACCCACCAGCTGCAAAGCGGGCTGCCCTCCACAACCCTCTTCCCACTCACCAGGGTGGACCTCCATACCCCTCTCCCCACCTGCAGAGCTTTCAGCCTTAATCTACCCCACACTCACTACCCATCAGCTACAGAGAGGCAGGCCCTGCGCACTCCTCTCCCCACCCACGGGGTGGACTCCATTCCCCTCTATGCACCTGTCAGCTACAAAACCAGTTGCCCACTGCACAGTGGGCCCTCCTCCTGCTGTGGTCCCAGCTCTACTCCCTTGCTGCCCACAGCTGGATCCCTGCCAGGTAAGATGATCTTCCGCACTGGTCTCTGCTGTGCGCCTATGTGGGATGGGGTGGCCCAGCTCTCCTACCTATCCCTGTGGTCACTCTCTATCTCTATATCCCTGCTGTCTGTGTCCCTGCTGTCATTCTCCATCCCACTGTACCTGTCCCTCTCTGTGTGCCCGCTGTCCCTCTCCATGTCCCAGCTGTCCCTCTCTGTGTCCCTGCTGTCCCTCTCTGTGTCCCCGCTGTCCCTCTCTGTGTCCCCGCTGTCCCTCTCTGTGTCCCCGCTGTCCCTCTCTGTGTCCCCGCTGTCCCTCTTCGTGTACCTGCTGTCCCTCTGTTCCTGCCCATCTCTGTGTCCCAGCTGTCCTTCTGTGTCCCCTATGTCGTTCTCTGTGTCCCCGGTGTCCTTCTCTGTGTCCCCAGTGTCCTTCTCTGTGTCCCCAGTGTCCTTCTCTGTGTCCCCGCTGTCATTCTCTGTGTCTCTACTGTCCTTCTCCGTGTCTCTGCTGTCCTTCTCCGTGTCCTTGCTGTCCCTCTCCATCCCTATGTCTCTGCTGTCTTTCTCTCCCTCTGTCCATGCTGTCACTCTCCTTGACCCTACTGTCACTCTCACTGTTCCGACCACAGCCTCCGTTGCACCGCCGCAGAAGCCAACCACCTCCTCCACACCACCACCGACCACAGCCTCCTCCACAATGTTGCTGCTGACCAGAGTCTCCACCTCCAAACCATCACCACCGAACCCAGCCTCCTCCTTTGCAAGGCCATTGCCGATCACAGCCTAAGGTAAGGTCATCTTACCCTGCTGCCTGTATTTCCCTGTCGTCACTTAATCTGTCATCACTCTCTTTGTCCCTCTCTGTCCTTACTGTCACTCTCCCTGACCCCCTGTCCTTGCTGTCACTCTCCCTGTCCCTGCTGTCACTCTCTGTCCTTGTAGCTCTCTCTGCCCCTGCTGTCCCTCTTCATCCCCCTGCTGTCCATTTACCTCCCCCTGCCGTCCCTCTCTCTCCCCCTGCCATACCGCTCTATGTCCCACCGCCCCTCTCTGTCCCTACTGTCCCTTTCTCTGCCTCTGTTGTCCCTATCACTCTCTGTCCCTGTCCCTCTCTGCCTCTGCAGTCCCTCTCCCTCTGTGTCCCTATGTCCCTGCTGTCCTTTGCTGTCCTGTGCATAATGTTGAATTTTGGCTCATTCCGTGAGGCATAATGTGTAAGGAGCACTAGTACTCGATAGTATAAGGGATCCTACTATTGTAGTGTATAGAGGGGGTTATTCTGGTTGATTTGCAAGGCTGCAAATTTGCAGTCTTGCAAATCCACCAAACCCCACCCAGCGAATGTACGCCCACCCACCCCCCTCGCAGCGGGGGTTCGCCTGCACATCCTGCAAATGGATGTTTAGTATAAACATCCATTTGTATGATGTGGGTAACCTCCCACATGTCTTGATGGTCGCCGACCATCGAAAGTTGTGGAAGGTACACGCATATAAAAGTGACTTTCATATGCGTGCACGCTGGGTCGGATATGGCCGGGCAGCTGCCAGCCCCCCACCTGCGTCACCGCCTCATTACCATGAGAATGCCCAGGGTTCTCATGGGGACGCCCATGGAATGCTGGGCGTTCCCATTTGTAATGGACCAGCCCAGCGCCCCCCGCCCTTCTCTGCCCCCCGCACGCCGTCTAGGGTGCGTGCACCCGGCAAACCGAACGTTCGCCATGGGTGCATGCACCCTACGTCTGCATATGCAAATGCACGGGGGACCAAATGAATAAGAATAACCCCCAGAGGGTTTATTTGGTCACACCTCTTTTCTGGAGCATTCGCGCCTTTGGCAGGTGCAGAATAAAGGCCTTCATTTTTCCATACTCCCACTTTAAAAGTTCCATTCGACCACTGTGAACATAGAGCAATGAGAAAAATGCCCTCCAGGGGGCCCCTGGGAAATTGTTGTACCGGGACCCAGGATTTCTCTTGGCAGCCCTGGTGATCGCTATGTAATAGATTGACCCATCCTGTACATGCATGTATGCAGTTCCGCCACCATTGGGATGTGAACTGTGTGATTACAGCCAAATGTGTTTTTCAGTGTAGTCCTGGTGGATTTAATGAAGTTATAATAATGAGGACATGTCATGTATGAATCTCGTCTTCGCATGAACTTGAAATATTTCTTATCTGGATGCAAAATGAGATGAACTATAATGGGTTGATAGATGGAAGAGAGCTACGAGCAGTACGAATGGTCGGTACTTGTTTCCTAGAACGGCCACACCGATGTTGATCGGGTCAATCGCATCGCATCGATCAAATCGCATGCGATGTGACCGACGCGATGGTCCCGATATTTACATTGATTGAAATGTGAATAGGGTCCCTGGGACCCTATTTTACATTGGATTCAATGTAAAAGTCTCCCCAGACCCCAATTTTAACCCCCTCAACGGCACCCCACGATTTAGGCCAACCCAAAGCGTGGCGAGCGTAGCGAGCCCGCGAGGGGCGGCGGTACGCGTCCTCCGACCTTTTCATACCCCTACTATCCACGTCAGCATGGAGTTGAGAATATAAAGTGTGGCGAGCGCAGCGCGCCACCGAGCCCGAAGCATGGCGAGCGAAGCGAGCGAAGCGAGCCCCGCGAGGGGACGCGTATAACTTCACAGGTATACGCGTCCCCTCGCTGGGCTCGCTGCGCTCGCCACGCTTCGGGTTGGCGTCAATCGTGGGGTGACGTTCACAATGGGGGGGGGGCATATACAATGAGAAATGGGCCATATTGGCCCATTTCCCATTGTTAGCTATGTAAAATGTGCTTAATCGCGATTACAATGTTAAAAATATCCATCGGTCGCGTCGCGTGCCATGTTAATGCACCCGACCGACGCGATGGACCCGATTTTGCCTTTGCCGGCAAAATGGACCTGATTTCAAAGGAAATCGGGTCCATCGGGGGTAATCGTGTACCTTAAGTTAAGGTACACGATTACCCCCGATGGTGGCCGTGCTAGGAAACAAGTACCGAATGGTCTAATGGTTAGCATTACCGCTCACAGCGGTGACGTCATGGGTTCGATTCCCACCATGGCTCTAACTGTGCATAGTTTGTATATTCTCCCCGTGTTTGCGTGGGTTTTCTCCGGGTACTCCGGTTTCCTCCCACAATCCAAAAAAATAAACTGGTAGGCTAATTGGCTCCCAACAAAATTAACCCTAGAGTGTCTGTGTGTGCGTGTACAAGTGGTAGGGAATATAGATTGTAAGCTCCACTGGGGCCGGGACTGATGTGAATGTTCAACTATACTCTGTAAAGCACGGCGGAATATGTATGTGCTATATAAGAAACTGTTAAATAATACTGTGTAATACTCTATGGCGGCTGCTCTATAGATAGGGAGCGATGATGTAGGAGGAAGCGTGTAAGGTTTAGTCCTCTCTATTGAATTTGCATATAGTACATATACACTTTGAATACTTTTTATAGATGCAATATGGAAATCAAGGTGCTCTGTGGTTTTTAGGCCATATACATAGTACACTATGCAATAAGTAGACTGGATATTATTTAAAACATAATCTTCTTTAAGTCCTTGCCAGCTATGGGCAAAGGGAAAAATTCGAAAAAAGACAGATCACTATATTGCATGATCTTATAGTACCATAGTCATATGCCTATGAGAGAAGCTAGGCAATCTTGTGCAAATCAAAATTAATTTTACCATCTATTTAGCTTGCATTCTTACTACCCGAGTATTTCAAGATTGGTATTTCAAGATTTGCTTTGGACTGTTTCAGTTTTTCAACATATGGAAATAAGTAGAATACAAATGTCTTATTTATCCAATATCTTATCTACAATTAAGAATTCTTTGTTTGCATATGATTTTCCCTAAACAATAGGCACTTGTTTGTCAGTATGCCCACATGTAATGGTGGAACTGACTAATTTACGTCAGTATGTGGAAAGTCTTGCACTGTGTGTAGTTTAGATTTTAGTGACATGTATCCCAGATGATATTGGCCCAATATTACAACTTGTATGGTACTGAAATGTCTGCAATACCCAATAGTGATCCAAATGAATAAATTGTGCATGTGGTCATATTTGTCACAATGGTAGACTTTCCAGTCACATGTGAAGTGATTCAGATGGTTTGAAGAGAGTCCTGTTCAATTTGGTGACCAAATCAAACATTTGCCCTCTTACCTAGTGCTTGCATGACGTTGCAAAGATGGCCCATGGGTTGTCATTACTAGAGATTCATCAAGCAGATAGACACATGTGGAGGGATGAGTGTACCACCAGGCCACCATATCCAATTATGGAAACGTATGGTTCTAGCACATGAGTAACACTTGTATGTAACAGCTGACTGTGAGTGGAGTCAAGCATAAGAGAGAAAGGTAACAGCATCAGACAGATAGCAATTAGGTATACAGAAGGGCATTAGATCCTAAGGGAGTTTTGAGTTTGTACAGTTTTCCAAATGGATGTGTAGTGCCCCGGGCCTGGGTTTACGCAAATTCTTGGAACCCGGGAGAGAGAGGTGTTCCGGATGGAAGATGGACCAACAGATGCAGTAGAACACGTTCTTTATTTTGTTCACAGAAGTGAACCAAATGCAAGTAGGAAAAGTCATACAATTCCAAATGGTAATTCTACATAACAGCGTGATACGCTTCAGTACAGATTGCGTAAACAAACGGCACTTAAATCATAGTAAGTCAAACATACGAGCAATTAAATATATCCGGGTCCGACAGTTCATGCCGACGCTGTTCGATCCCAGCCCTAAGGCCACAAAGAAGTATCAATACAGTAAGTTAGGGATGTCACTGCGTGCTCACCAAGTTCGGATACCTGAACTTCAATCAATATCAAATCAGTATGTAAAAAGCGGTTAAGGACAACTAATAATTCGAAAACTATTACGCTACTTGGTTATACTGAGTATATGGACGGGCCTAAGGTTACTGGTAACCCTGAAGACATGCAATTAACATCAACTTACAATGACTACCTAATGTCCTGAATTTGCAGGCCCTAGGACCTGACCTGTGCACAGGGATTTTTGGTGGGGCCAGCGACGGTGGTCCTAACTGAACGCGGGGCACGGGACTGAACCAATAACAGTTCCTGGATCTCTACGAGTGTCCTGCCTATGGGGTACTATGTTAGTATGTGAGTAGACACAGAATGAGTTACTGAGATGCAGGTCGGTCTCTCCGAATGGTAAGGAGGCCTCCAGGCCCTTATAGTTGCTTGTGTTTCCTTACCGGCGAGAGAGTAGTGAGAGGGGTCTTAGATAAGGGCAATCCTCCCTTTTTACTTATAGTAGCAGTAACTCTGGCCAGCAGGTGACAAGGGTTCTGTCCCTGTGCTCTAACTGCTATGGGGGTGAAAACAACTGTGGGGAATAGGGCAGTCTGCACAAGATAAGATGCTTCTTCTCTGGGGTCCACTGGTTAAAGCAGGGAGTAATGGGGGAGAAACAGCCCATTCAATACAAGGATGGTCTCCAGAGTGGGGTGCCCCTTAGGATGAGTGGGAGTCTAGGTGCCTTGCTCAGCGGGGACCAGCTAATGGCGGGGAGCTCCACTGGTAGGGATAAATTTAGACTGGGTGCTGAACCTCTGGGTGCCTCTAGGGCAAACTCACTGTTTGGCGTCCTCTATCTCCCCAAGGTGCTGGCAAGATGCCTCCACATACCAAACAACCCACTAACCTATTGGCCCACCTAAGTCCCCTACAATATGCATCACACCCCTATATAAAGGGGTACAGGCGCCATTTTGACCTTTGAAAGGTAGTGAGGTGATGAGAATGGACAGGAGAGGAGCAGTGTCGGGGAGTGCAGGTGGCAGAGGCAGCAGTGGGCCAGTTCCAGCCAGCAGCAGCACCAGAGGAACCAGGGAGGAGAGGCAGGAGAGGCACACTAAGAGCCAGCAGTGTCAGAGGGAGAGGCAGCACTGTGCCAGCCAGCATGGCCACAACAAGGCCTGGGCCAGGGAGGACCCCAAAGGAGCAGGCACAGCAGGAGGAGGTGGAGGACCCTCTTGCCTCCCCATCTCATCCCCTCACACAGGAGGACCTGTTCACCACCCAGTCCGAGCAGGAGCTGCAGGAGAGACACATCTCTGAAGTTGACTGGCCTGAGGTGGAGGAAGATGGAGGTGGGGAGGGAGGAGCCAGAAAGTGGCCGCAAGGGGTGCTTCTCATATGAATAAAATGCATCCCTTGTCCATAGTGCCCGTATTTGACAGGCTGCTGGGGAAGCACAATAACATGACCACTGCGCAGCGGAAGAGAGCCATGTGGGAATCCATCACTGATGCAGTCAATGTAGTTAGCAGCCACAAAAGAAGTGTCAGAAATGTGAAAAAAAGGTTGAATGACATCAATAGACTACTGAAATGCAAGATGGCGACAGAACTAAAAGAGGCCAGCCGCACTGGAGGAGGTACCACCTAACCGATTACATACACTTATATATATGTATGAAAAGCAACTGAAAAGAATCATCCCACCAGAGGTCCTTCCTGGGCTCCATGTTGCCGACACCGATAGGCCACCAACGCCGCTCCAAGCTGGTAAGTGTTTACAAAGTTTGTACATGTACATGAACCATTACAATGTTTTCTAACTGTAATGCTCTCTTTTAATGTTTGCATTACAATAGTGCTGCTGTGGCACTACAGTAAATGTACTGTTCATAAAGCTCAATTGTTAGTGATGCTGGGTCATGTAGTTCCACAACTGCTGGTATTGTTCAAATGCCTTGCAAATGATGTTACAGGTTCAAATTGGAGAGGGCCCAAACATTTTTAAATTCAGTAATAGCAAGAACACCTCCATATTGCATTACTTCAGGCAGGAATTTTTATAACAATATTTTTTACAATTTTTTATTTTAAAATATAACCACACAATAATGCACACACATAATTGGTAATCATGAGGCATGTGTGTCCCAGGGAAAAAAACATGTTCCACATATTATGATGCATGTAGGAAATAAATGTAGTCCATGCAATATTTGTAACGGGTGTCCACCATTTTGTTTGCAGATCCACATTCCCGAAGTGCTCACGCACCCCACACAGGCCGAGCCATATGCCCGGATTCAGAGGCTGCAGGTAAGCAAAATATATTCAAAAACTTTACTCATACAGTACACACACACACACACACATGTACCATGCACAATATCCTACAGTACAATATACTCCACCCCCCTACTGTAACCAAATAAAGGTTAAATGTCACCTGTGTCACAGTGTTACAATAACTTGATGAAGCATGTTTAAATCTGAACACATGCTAATTTAACAAATGTAATATAGGGTAATGGCTGGCAAAATATCACATTACAGTGTTGGCAGACATGCTGGCCATGGCATGGAGTTACTGGAACCCACTACAGAGCAACGGAAGCATTTTTTATGTTAAAAAGCCAGCAGACAAATCTAACATCACAGCATTAAACAATATGCTGGGGTACATCTGTTACTGTACAGTACCCATTATTATGTGCCATAACCCCCCAAAAAAACACCTTAAATGCACTATGACAGATACTACACACTTATGGTGGCATACTTATCCATTTCTCATTTTCCACAGGATCATCACAACTAGTGCTGCAAACATCCAACACATCACAAATGATGGAAGAAGATACAGAAATAATTCTGCAACCAGTAGATTCACCTGAGGAGGAAAACACATAGACAACCATCACTCAAAGGCCCTCAAATGTGCTGCCACCCCAGCAAACATCATCCACCCAACCACTCCCTACACCATCTACAGCAGATGAGTTAGCATGCTCATTAGATTCATTTAAACACAAACAAATAACGACGTTCATGGAGATGCAAAGCCATCAAATGGGCAACATGCAAGGATACCTTAGAAATATCTTTCAGCAACTTAAAAAAGTGGGCAACAGTGTCCGTGTAAGTGTAGGCACACGAGTAGGAATGGCTGCCAACCTGGACACACGTCTGGCCGAGATCAGACAGGCCCTACGGGTCCAAAATAATAATATACCCATACTAAATGAGAGTGTACATGGTCAAACACAAGCAATAACAGCACAAACTAGTGCATTGGTCGCCCTGCAGACACAAAAAATAACCAAGAAATACATTTATTAGGGGCAGCTACTTCCACAATTAGCAGTGTGTCAAGTACACCACTGAGTGGCTCACCAACTTCTCCCCTAAGTAGGAGTGTGCGAACCGTTCATTTACAGTAACATGTGTCTGTGGTTTTTATTATCGTAATGATTGGGTGTTGTTATAACATAAAATGGTGTAATCCACAATGCTAATGTGCAGGTAGCTTGTTACAATATATTGCTGCTGTTGGACATTTTTTTAATGGGATGCACTATTGTATTTACTTTCTTACCAGCATGTGAACACCAAAATATACCTCAGGTTATGCAGCTTCTTTCATTGGGGTCCCACTACTACCCTAAATATTGGTAATATTGTATGGCAATTGGTTTATGGTATGTAAACACACTTAAACAAAAGGTATATGGTAGTATATTTAAAAAAGGCAATTACCTGAGAAATACTGCGTTATGATTAGGGATGTGCACCGGCCACTTTTCGCATTTGGGTTTTGGGTTCTGATTACCTTCAGGTTTTGGGTTCTAATAGGTTTTGCCAAAACACCCCCACAAGGTTTTTGTGGGGTTTTTTAAATAAAGCATAAAACCCGCTAAAATCGCATACATTTTTTTTTTTTTTTATTAAACTCAATAACATAAATTTCCACTAATTTCCAGTCTATTATGAACACCTCACACCTCACAATATTGGGTACTTGTGTAGTATCACGGCTCCCACGATGGGCATCGTATAGGAAAAAATCGCATTGCATCGCATGCCATCGCATGCGATGTGATGCGATGCCATGCCATTTTTCACAGAAATCATTGACATGTGTTAAAATCATGTTAAATGCACCCCAAAGGGCATTTGTTACTGTGCCACCCCCAGAAGCTGCACTGGGACTGTGAGGTATCCTACAGAGTAAGGTGCAGAGGGACGAACACAGGCTTTTCATGTGGTATGTAAAGGTTTTGTGCATGGGACAACTTCACCTATCTGCCAATGTGACAATGATTAATGGTGCTGAGCATCGGGAGCCAGGGCACACTGATTGCACAAGTATGCAGTGCATTACTGGGAGTTGATTAAGTCCCATGACACTTTGAACCAGAGGGCAGAGGCTGAGAGGTTTGTGCTGAGCTCTGATTGGTGGAGCTCATTACATGCTTCTCAGACCCATGGAGAACAGCAGCAGCCTAGTCATGGGAGGGTTTTTATTAAGAGGCTGCACTGGGACTGTGAGGTATCCTACAGAGTAAGGTGCAGAGGGACGAACACAGGCTTTTCATGTGGTATGTATTTATGTGTATGTATATATATATATATATATATATATATATATATATATATTTTTTTTTTTATATATATATATATTAGGGCGGAGTGAAAAAACTGAAATTGAGAAATTCAAATTCGGCTAGTGTGGAAAAGTTGTGACTTGACCTGAAAAAGAAACGTGCAAAAGCATTTTGATCTGAGTCAACATCTTCTGTTCTGGAAAGAGGCCTGAAGTTTCACTTTTTTGGTGAAAATGACGAAAACTATGAAGATGCTCCGATCTAGTTAAAATTATGTCCGGATGTCTTAGAGTGGTTCATTAATATACTTTAGCATAGTAAAAAACAGTACGAGATTGTCCTAGTGCAAAGTGAATGACTTTGGTGGGAGAAAAAATCCCTAATAATTGACCCATTTTCATGATCACAATTGTGAATATTGTGTGTTTTCTCCTGAACCTGTTTATAATAGAAGAAGCACAAATACTCTAAATGGAATTCCAGTGACACTGTGTGAAATATAACACTGCATAATAGCCCTTAATCAGACCTGATCCCAGTACAAATTTGTTCTCAAAATGGGCAAAACAAATGCTGCATTGCAGGTGGGGCAGATGTAACGTGCTGAGAGAGTTAAATTTGGGTGGGGTGTGTTGAAACTGAAATCTAAATTACAGTGTAAAAATAATGCAGCCGGTATTTACCTTGCACAGAAACAAAATAACTCACACAAATCTAAAGGTGGCCACACATCTACAGATCGATTGTCAGATTGGGCCGGTTGGAACAAACAGCTGGTAATATCTGAATGACAGTTTTTCAGCATTTCAAAGCAAATGGTCAACTATCATTTGCTCTCATCTTTTACCAGGATGTTGTTCCAACCAGGCAGATCGGACAATAAATCTGTAGATGTATGGCCACCTTAAATCTCTCTGCACATGTTACATCTGCCCCACCTGCAGTCCAGCATTTTTTTGCCCATTTTGAGAACAAATTTGTACTGCGATCAGGTCTGATTAAGGGCCATTATGCAGTGTTATATTTCACACAGTGTCACTGAAATACATGAAATTGGAGTGCATATACAAATATAGACAATCCTATGTATATAAATAAGAAATAACTGTTGCAGTCTGTTATTGAAAAACAGTAACTGTTACAATAAGTATTACAAGTAAGTGTAAACTGTCTAATGTATCATTTTACATATCACTTGTGTTGCATCCCCTATACTGGGAACATGATTGGGCTGCATTACAGCATATAATTATGCCAAAGATAAGCCAATATATTAACTGTTAAATACGTTGAAGTGTATTATGATGTAATAAATTGTAAGCTTGCAGCAGGGCCCTCTAACCCCCAAGTCTGTCTGTCATTACCCAGTTTGTTTTATCACTGTCTACTATTGTAAAGCGCAACGGAATCTGCTGAGCTATATACTGTAAAACTGTAAATACATAAATAAACAAATACATCTAATGTTAAGGGGAAAAAAAAAACAAGAACATTTATTAAAAAAATAACAGGTTAATCATTCTATGAGTGGTGTCCAGCAGTACATATTTTCTAGGCAGCAGGGCCGTCTTAACAGCAGTGTGGGCACCTGGGCAAAGCAATGCACTGGGGCCCTTACCCATTCTCCCCTCCTAGGGGTGGGGGGTGGTATCAGCAGCAGCTTTGATGTCCCACGGGTGGCAGGGGGTACTCTATCTTCCATTCAACATGTAGGACCTGGAGCAGTAACTTCTGCTAATTACTCCTTTACTGCACAGGTGGTGGGAGGGTGAACACTAACGTGTGGAAGGGGGCACTGAGCTGTATGAAGGGTCCCTTGTAAATGACTTCCAGGGAGGTAGGGGGTGTTTTATACACAGGGGACGGTTGGATAATGGAGTGGGCTTAATATTCGTCATTTTCCGGTGGAAGGGCAGCTTGTTTGACTGCAGATATCGCCATTATCTGGAAATAGATTTCTTAGCCTAGTATAAAAACCTAGAGTCCCAACTTTCAGGAGGTGCTGGGAACTTGGGTATCAGAGATCAGGAGCCAGAGCAATCCATTGACAAAAATATAAAACTACACCAGACGTTTGGAGCTGGAGCAGGGACCGGCTGCTTGAAGGCTGATATCTCTGGTTCTGGGCATGATAGAGACAAGCCGCTAGTGTCAGAGAGAACCTGAGAAATATGACTGGAAATTGTAATTAACAGGTCGGATGTGGACTGCTGCTTTGAAGTTGGATATCTGCAGTTCCCCAGGGCCGATTTTCAAAATTCTGGTATCCCTGGAAAAAGGGGATCCTCAGCTATCAACATAGAGCCCTTATACGCCTGGGGCCCCTGGGCAAGTGCCAATTAAGCCCATACAAAAAGACTGCCCTGCTAGGCAGGATTGATCAGCAATACTTATTACAGCATAATGCACTTTAATGTATTTAACTGTTAATATATTGGCTTATCTTTGGCATAATTATATTCTGTAATGCAGCTGCAGGTGGGGCAGATGTAACATGTGCAGAGGGAATTAATGTGGCCATACATCTACAGATTTATTGTCCGATCTGTCTGTTTGGAACAAAATACTGGTAATGGATGAGAGCACTTGAAATGCTGGAAAACTGCCCAAAACTGTCATTCAGATATTACCAGGTATTTGTTCCAACCAGCCAGATCTGACAATCGATCTGTATGGCCACCTTTAGATTTGTGTTGAGTTATTTTGTTTCTGTGCAGGGTAAATACCTGCTGCATTATTTTTACACTGCAATTTAGATTTCAGTTTCAACACACCCCACCCAAATTTAACTCTCTCAGCATGTTACATCTGCCCCACCTGCAGTGCAGCATTTGTTTTGCCCATTTTGAGAACAAATTTGTACTGCGATCAGGTCTGATTAAGGGCTATTATGCAGTGTTATATTTCACACAGTGTCACTGAAATTCGATTTAGAGTATTTGTGCTTCTTCTTTTATAAACACGTTCAGGAGAAAACACACAATATTCACAATTGTTACCATGAAAATGGGTCAATTATCAGGGATTTTTTCTCCGGCCAAAGTTAGTCACTTTGCACTAGGACAAGCTCATACTGTTTTTTTACTATGTTAATTATATTAATGAACCACTCTAAGACATCCGGACATAATTATAACTAGATCGGAGCATCTTCATAGGTTTCGTTATTTTCACCTAAAAAGTGAAACTTCGGGCCTCTTGCCAGAACAGAAGATGTTGACTCAGATCAAAATGCTTTTGCACGTTTCTTATTCAGGTCAAGTCACAACTTTCCCACACTAGCCGATTTTGAATTTCTCAATTTCAGTTTTTTCGTTTTTTCACTCCGCCCTAATATATATATATATATATATATATATATATATATATATATATATATATATATATATATATATATATATATATATATATATATATATATATATATCCCCTGGAGTTACCCATTGACCAAGTTTATACTGCCTTTACTCTGTGTTTTGACAGTGTAATATTCTTCCATGCAGTTTGTGGCCAGTAATGACAAGTGCAAGGGGGCCCCCCTGTCTAAAGTGCCCTGGGCCCCCCGAAGGCTTAATCTGGCACTGCATGGGGGCACTCATGGAATTACACGGCACAATTGCAGGCACACCTGGACTGATACGACACACTTAGCAGCACCCCATGAATTATACAGAAGACTTTGCAGCAACCCATGAATTATATGACACACCTGGCTCACCCCAGGAATTATGCATCACACATGCGGGCACCCCTGACCTGATACAGCACACATGGAATTATACGGCACAGATGGCAGCACCCCTGGACTGATACGGCACACATGGCGGCAGGCATGGAATTATACGGCAGACATATTCCTGCAGTAAAAATAAAAATTTGTATTCTTTTAATTTAAAAAAAGAGCAGCACTCCCGAAATTATATGGCAGATTTAGCAACACCCCATGAATTATACAGCACTTTTGGCTCACCCCTGGACTACAGCACAAACAAAGGCCAGCTCTCCTGGTCTGATATGGGACACATGGGGGCACCCCTGAAAATATATGGCACACATGCAGGCACCCCAGGACTGATACAGGACACATGGGGGCACCCATGGAATTATATGGCACACATGCGGGCACCCCTGGACTGATATGGGACACATGCGGGCACCCCTGGTCCTATATGGGACACATGTGGGTACCCCTGGAATTATACGGCACACATGCGGGCACCCCTGTACTGATATGGGACACATGAGGGCAACCTTAGAATTATACGGCACACATGGGGGCACCCATGAAATTATGCAGCACACATGTGGGCACCCCTGGACTGATATGAGACACATGCGGGCACCCCTGGACTTATAAGGGACAGGTGGGCACCCCTGGATTGATATGGGAAACATGCGGGCACCACTGGTCTGATACGGCACACGAGCGGGCACCCCTGGACTGATACGGGACACATGGGGGCACCCACATAATTATACGGCACACATGGGGGCACCCATGGACTGATATGGGACACATGCGGGCACCCATGGACTGATACGGGACACTGGGCAGCACAGCTGGACTGATAGGGGACACTGGGCAGCCTTGCATTAAAAATAAAAATCTTTTTTTTTTTCAGAGAGCCCCTTGTCCCCCACAATAATCCCATATAGCAGCCCCCCTAGTAGTGCCATAGAATAGTACCCTTAGAAGTTCCCCCTTAGTTTATTCCACAGTAATTCCCCCTTAGTAGTTGTACCTGGCCGCTCAGTAGTTCCCCCTTAGTAGTTGTACCTGGCCGCTCAGTAGATCCCCCTTAATAATTGGACCCTGGCATCTCAGTATTCCCCCTTTAGTTTGTCCTCCCTCCAGCAGACGCTTTAGTCTGTTTAGTTCCCCCTTTAGTGTGTCACCCCCCCTTGCAGCCCCCATGCGTGTCATCCCCCTCTGCAGACAGCACAGACACATCCGTGCTGTCTGACATTCACTTGCCGAATGAAGATGGCGCCGGACCAGGGACTTATATAGTGATCAGGTCTCACGAGAATCCGATGCGGGGTGATGATGTTTTGGCCACGTTTTGGACTCGGAAAGATGGCAGGACCCAGCAAACTCCTTGCATCCGGCCTCAGATTAGGTAAATTCGGCACATGTCAGAAGACACAACACAATAAAGTGTCACTTCTGCCAAAAAAAACTATGGTACAGGGTTCACTTGCTGTTGCTAATTAGTGGTTTCAGAAACAACCATACCCATTATTTGTCCTTAGTGAAATCATGGAAAGTGATTTTGGGTCAGATACATTTCTTGCAAAAGGGAACACACTATTGACACACTACACAGGAGTGCAATATTTTTTTAGTATCTAAATGAACATATAATAGCACTATACATAGTGGGCAAACATTTACAGAAATTAAAATGTCCTTACCAAGTACCCAGCCCTCCGGCATGTGGTGGTCCTGGAAGCGGTCCCAGAGGGCTGAGTGATGCAGAATATAGGCATCATGGCAGTTCCCTGGGTAGCCTGCAACCACAGAGAGTATTTTCAGGTTGGCATCACATACCACCTGCACGTTAAGGGAGTGACGCCCACGCCGATTGACATAGACGTGTCCCCTCATGTGCAGTGCCCAAAGCCCAATGTGGCTGCAGTCTATGGCTCCCAGAACATTTGCAAATGCTGAGAGCCGATAGAAAGCCACCTTAAGGTCCTGCCACTCGGACTCACAAGGTGGGAATCTGATATATGTGGGCCACAACTTCTTGAAAGCAAGTAACACTTGAGTTAAATGTACCGAGAATTTGGCTTGTGAGACCCCCAATGACCATGAGGTCACAGACTGAGTGGAGCCTGTGGCCAAAAAGTAGAGGGCACACATTAACTTCTGCAGCCCATACACTGCATAGTTGGCACCCCCACAAGGGTCCAAATCATCTCTCACCTGCTCATATAAATTCGACAGATTAGTGCGGTTCAGCCAAAACATCCCCACAACCTGTTGATCAGAGAGGGAGTCCAGGTACAGCCTAGCATGATACCTACATGAAGCACGCAGTAATCGGGGTACCTGGATCTGGTGCACAGCAGCCTCCCTCCTCCTGCGCAGCTTCTCCAAATGACCAAAGTCACAAACAGCCAGCTCCACATCACTCTGCACAATCTCCATCTCTCAAACCCTCACAGGTGTCCTTAATGATGTTTGGGTATATGTAGGGGAGGTTATGATTAAAATTGTGGACACCTGTGTGAAAATTAACTATTTCTGCATTTGACCAAAGTTGTTTTTGGGTCAATTTGCCAAGCAGGACCTGGTCTGCATCAGTGGCGATTTTAGACACTTTTGAAATGCGAATTCCATTTGCGCATTCCATTCAATAAGCGACTTGTATACTTTTCAAAAGGAAAACATCTGGATGCGAAAAAAATGCGATTTAAACTCGGCGACTGAAAATGTGCGAAGTATCGCCAAATATATGCGAATTACGTGACTTAGCACACCCTATAGTAAGTGATTTTGCCATAATGTGCGAAAACACCATTTTGGTGCCTAAACATTGCCAAAAACCAACTAGCGCATCCTATTAAATGTCACCCAATGTGTCTCAAATGTTACTCCTAGTCCTATGCTTTTCAGTTAGTACAAAAAATATATAATGTACCAGTTTCCATTAATATTTGTAGTTCTCTTAGGTCTCAGACACTTCAGTTTTTTCTTTTTTCCTGACAGATAAAATTTCCTTAACATATTCTTGATTTGAGTCCTTTACCTAGCCAAAAATTTGATAGGAACTTTTATTAGCAACAAAAATCGGTACTTGTTTCCTAGCACAGCGCCCAATGAAATCGCATCGCATGCCGCGTTATAGTGGTATGTGATGCGTGCGATGCAATGTGATTTCAGTACCGCTCCTGTTCTTGCTCCCTGGCTCCTGCTCCCTGGCTCACTGTGATTCCCGCCCCCTGTCACATCCTCTCAGAAATCATTCTGAGGTGTTTTTCCGAGAGGAGTGTAAGTGTATTTCTGAGCTGCTGTTTTACTGTGAGAGAGTTTTCGTATTTTGTGAAAGGTCACGATATGGCTGCTTCGCTGAATATGTTCTCATTGTCTTAGATGGAGGAGGAGGCTATCGAGTTTTTTCAGCGCCATAATCTCCTACCGGTGGTGCAGAATTGCACAAATGGACACATAATGCACCTAAGTGTGAAGGAAGGTATGTGGCGGTGCCATGTCAAGGTTTGCCGCCTAAAGGTCAGCCTCAGAGCGGCACTCTGGTTTCCAGGGTGCCGCTTACCCTTTCTAACCTTGGTGAGGTTCATATATTCATGGGCGCAGGAGCTGACATCCATCGACTACTGTCAGCAACAGCTGGATATGTCGAAAAAAAACTGCTGTGTTATACAATAAGTGGATGCGGGAGGCTTGCTCGATGGACCTCATGGCGCAGCCACAGCGCCGTATCGGTGGACCAGATCGCATCGTCGAGGTGGGTGAGAGCATGTTTGTGAGGAGAAAGAGTAATGTTGGCCGGATGTTACCCCAGCAGTGGGTTTTTTAGGGAATGTGCCGAGAAACAGGACAGTGTTTCCTCACGATGGTGCCCACCCGTGATGCCAGCACATTGATGAAGGCTATCATTGATAATGTTGAGCCTGAATCTACAATTTACACAGACTGCTGGAGGGCGTATAGCACTGATCAGCTCCAATTGGCAGGATATCAGCACGCCCAGGTTAACCACTGCTATAATTTCATAGACCCATCCACAGGGGTTCATACCCAAAACATTGAAAGAATGTGGGGCGCATGCAAATGGCGCAATAAACGCCATTGGGGCACCGCTGCTCCAATTGTACCTGCAGGAGTTTATGTGGCGAAAAACATTGGGTGGGGATAACCCATGTAATCGTATCCTGCACGCCCTGACACTTCTCCCTAAGGACGACTAAATAATTTGTTTCCTAAATAATGTGTCACAGTTTACAATTGATTCCATGTTCTTAATTAATCTTTAACTGTTTTAAATTGATTCTTTGTTCGTATTACCATTTACATTATGCTTTTTAATTATTTAAGTAAATTATAGTCCTTAGTTATGTCGTCATTACTGTGTCAGTTGCAGGATTTTGCAGGTGTGAATATGTTTATAAAACACCACCACTATCCACGGCAGTCCGAAGCGAGGCGAGTGGCGGCGGAATGCGTCCTCCGACCTTTTCATACCCCCACTATCCACGTCAGCGTGGAGTTGATTTTATAAAGTGTGGCGAGCGCAGCGAGCCACCGAGCCCGAAGCATGGCAAGCGCAGCGAGCCCCGCGAGGGGACGTGGAACATGTCATGTAATCCGCGTCCCCTTGCGGGGCTCTCTGCGCTCGCTACGCTTCGGCCACGGTGGCTCGCTACGCTCGCCACACTTTATAAAATCAAGTCCACGCCACCGTGGATAGTGGGGGTATGAAAAGGTCGGAGGACGCGTCCCGCCACTCGATGCGCTCGCCACACTTCGGGCTGCCATGGATAGTGGTGGTGTGCTTACAATTGTACCCGTATGACATTTTATACGGGTATAATTGTAAGCACCCATAACATGTCATATGGTTGCTTATATGTAAGCACCCATAACATGTCATATGGGTGCTTATACAAGGAAATATCGCATCACATCGGAAAGCACCCACTGTATGGTGCTGTTCGATCCTATGCGATATTTCATTGTATAAGCACTCCTGTGCACTTAATGGTGCTTATACAAAGAAATATCGCATCGTATACCACTATAGACACTGTGCGATCCGATGCGATTTTACAAAGGAGAATAGCCCAGTACGCGAAATGCGTACTGGGCGCCGCTCTAAAAAACAAGTACCCAAAAATCTTTCCCATGTTCAGTCCAGTTGTATATAACTTTATTAGCCGTGTGCTTTATTGCTTTAGCATCAGTTGAACTTTTTGAAGGCTTTTACATAGTAGAACACCAACAAAATGTAGACTTTTCTCTTTTTGTCGAATTTAAGCTTATATTTAACCAAGGATTTACTCAGTGGCGTAACTCCCGGAGGCAATGGAGACATTGGCCGCCGGACGTTAACCACTAGGGGGGGCACAGAGGAGCCGGCACCAAGCCTCTGAGGTTATAGATAAATACATCTATAACCGGGTGCACTGCAGTAATCAAAGGAATATGAACTACAGTTCCTAGCAGCCCTTGCTGCAGGAAGCTCAGGGCTGCTGGGGCTTAAGTTTACTTTCAGTTTCGCCCTGCAGCCCCAGACCAAGAGGGAGCTAGTTGCTCTGAAGAAGCAGGCAGCTGAAAAGGGGGCGGGGCTACACGGAACTAGACTGTACTGTGTAGAGTCATTCAGTGCCAGCCTGGCCAGGCCCTCCAGCAGCATGTACAGTGCTGGTATAGTGTACTGTGAAGTCAGTGCCAGCCCAGGCCCTCCAGCAGCACGGTGAGTGTGTCTCAGGAAGGTTCACTTTCTGTATTTATGTGTGTGTATAACTATTATATACTGTATGTTTTTATCTGTGTGTGTTTGTGTGTGTGTGTGTGTGTGTATGTGTGTGTATAATTATTGTACTGTATGAATGTGTACATGGGTGTGATTAAATTATGTATGCATAAGTGTAGGTATGTATGTGTATGACAGCATGTATATACAGTATGTGTGTGACTGTATATACAGTATGCATGTGTATAGGTGTGTGATTTTATGTAGGTATATGTGTGTATGGGTTATTTTTTATTATTTTATTATTATATTATTTTATTTTTTCTTTATCTGCAGCTCAAATTAGTTTGTGTGTGTGAGATTATTTGCATACATTTACAGTTACACAAATGCAGACAGGGTGATGGACAAAACTGCTGGAAACAATAGAGTCGCCTTCCACCGGGTTTCTGTCCCGAAGGGGGCACTTCTCTATTGTCTCCGGAGTCCACCTTCATGTACTGCAGTGTTATTTAGCATTGATTGTGAGTCGCAGAGCGCCATTCAGCATGATGCTCCTTGACGCAGACTGTTGGTGTTCTAGTGACTGGTCGCAGGCCCATGTGCCGGGAGGCGTTTTTAAGACGTAAGCAGTCTGAGTGCATGGATGTTTATAAGTGAATGAAGTGTATGTGTGATTTTTTTAAAGTGGCAGTGAAAGTGTATGTTAAGTGGGAGGTGTGCGTATATGTGTTATTATTAGTGAAATAAGTGTGTGTGTGTGTGTGATGTGATAGAGATGTGTGTGTAAAGTGTGTGTGATAACTGAAAGAGATGTGCATGTTTGAGTGAAACAGGTGTGTGTTAAGTGACAGAGGAAGTGGCAGATTTGAGGGGGGGGGGGCAAAGGCACGTGCCCCCGCCCCTTGTCGTTTATGTGATGTTTTTTTTTACATTTTAAACCGCCGACCCGCATACCACCTCTCACAGGAGCCAGCCGACCTGCATGCTACACACAATGGGAGCTGCGACACCTCCATGGGACATTGGGCACCTTCCCCCCTCAGGAGTAAGGGGATCCAGTGACAGAGAGAAGGTAATGTGGATCTGTACACTGCTCCCCTGCGCACTTGTACCAATGCTCTCTCTCTTCTCTCCCTCTTTCTCACACTTTCAACCCCCTCTTTCATATTGTTCTTTTTCACACTCACTCCCCCCCTCTCTCTAACCCCCATATCGCTCTCTTCCTCTTTCTCACACTCACTCCCCCTCTTTCACCCATGTCTTCTCTCCCCCTCTCACTCCACCCTCTCTTCTCCCCCCTCACATTCACTCCCCCTCCCTTAAGGTGCCCATACACGTTACAATTATTGTATACAATATTGTATACAATATCACATCTCATCGCATCTCGGTTTTGAGATGAGATCTAGTACAAAAAGTATGCGCTGCACATACTTTTTGTACTAGATCTCATCTCATCGCAAAACCGATATGCGATGAGATGCGATATTGTATACAATATTGTGTACAATAATTTTAACGTGTATGGGCACCTTTACTCTCACCCTTCTCTCTCCCACACCTCTCTCCTCCCTATCTCTTTCTCACAATTACTCCCACTCTTGCCCGTATCTCTCTTGACTACCTTTTTCACACTCCTCCCTCTCTCTTCTCTCAATAGCTTTCTCACCCCTCTCTCTCTCACACACCCTCCCTTCCTTCTCTGCCCCCCCCCCGTCACCTTTTCACTTTCCACCACTGCTTCTCCTCATCATACCTTAGAGGCCAAGAAATTGTTGTGATGCCACGCCCATTGTTTTGGGAGCATGCAAAAATAACACCTCCCCCTGTCATGGTCCACCCCTGTTTTGTTCTAAATCCGCCCCTGTACTGAGGTGTGTGTTTTCAATGTGTTTTTGTGTATATATTGTGTGGGGGCACCAACATTTATATTGCCTCCGGGCACCTGGGAGGAACTTACGCCACTGGATTTACTGTTAGCTGGCCACACTCCCTAATACATCTTAAGATGTGAAATTGGCTGGTGCCAATGGAACCAGTCAATTCACAATACCTGGCACTCTTATTTTGGAAAGAAATTAAATACACATAAATGGTATAATTCCACCAGCTGCTGCACGTGCTAAATGAACTAGCCTATGCTCATACAAATAGGGAAAGAACTGGGTTTTTTTTAACACAATGCGCTGCTCGGTGAATAATATACTAAATAAAAGGAAAACAATACAATTTTATAAAACACAGAATAAATAGCAAGACTAAAAGCACCTTTCTAATTAATACAAGCACAAGAAGGCTATATAATCAGGTGATTACGTCTCCAAGAAATAATTTAGCTCTCCATTGAACAAACAGCTTCCGCAATCTGGTTGGTTTTATTAAAAATAGTGGATTAAATCAGGAATAAGTGGGTAATGATCCTCCAAGAAATCTAGGTCCAAGTACAAAATTTAAAGACCACAAGCACTCAGTGAGCCGATGATAATTTGCAATGCCAATTTATCATGTAGGCAGAACATGCACTAGTTGTAAAGCTGGCAGTTCATCAAAAGGCAACAAATAGTAGCAAAGTGGTAGCTCAATAGTAGCAATATGATTTCTCACCCACGGATGATCCAATCAAGGGGTGCTTACAGGTACTTTGTTGCAGCTCGACCCGCTAATGTGTAGAAGCTGTAGCAGTCAGGGCCGGATTAACAATGGACCTGATGGAGCTACAGCTCCAGGCCCATTCTCTAAATAGAGAGGGCAAGGGCTTTCCAACGAGCCTGGCCATGCGTTGCTAGCCCCCCGGAAACCAGATATACAACCAGGCAAAGCTGGAACGTTTCCCCGTAGGATAACATGGGACCCGCTAATTCTGACCCCTATCCAGTTCAAATGGCTGCCAGTTTCCCCTCCAGATTTTAGTCGAACCCAAATCGCTGGGACTTCAATCTGATACCAGGCTGGTCCATATGGGTTCATTGGTTCCAGGGATATTGCGGGTAAACCAATTTTTTTTAGATTCAGAAATGTCATTTCATGGCTGTTCATGTTGTGTGAGGACAGATTTCTCTGGAACCAAACTGCCCAGTTTCAGGGGACAAAAATCACCCAAAGCCCACTCAAAAGTTCTACAATAAGATTCTGGTTTTATGTAAATGGGTCAGTTGGTTCCGAAGATATAACTAGTTAGTTAAAGGGGGGGAGGGGTTCTTTCCCCCTCACACCAGAAAATGCAGTGTCTAGGCTGGTGTAAAAGGGGCCAGCCCGGTAATGTACCTGCATGATCCTGGGACCATATTCCCGGGTAAGTCCCTGCATTTTCTGGTGTGAAAGGGGTATTATTTCAAATAGCCGGGACCTGCAGTGCTCTAAATACAGCTGGGCAGCCCCCTGCTCTCTGCCTGGCTGTCAATGGCTGCCATTTCTGCCCAGCGGCGGCTGTCCCCCAGTTACATGATCATGTATTCCTTCTTGGCAATGAGCATGTAATCCCACATGGCAACAAGCATGGAACCCCTGGCAATGAGCATGTAGGTAAGCAGCACTTATGTAGCATAATTTGTAATAGGCATTATGGTGTTTGGCATAATATGTAATGGACATTATGGTGTGTGGCTTAACATGTAATGGGCAGTATGGTGTAATTTTTTTATGCGTGCAATGCCCCTGTTTATGAAGCATATTGTGCATTATTGCTCAATCTGTTTGGTATAGTGTGTATTTTGGCTCAATCCATGTGGCAAAATGTGAATTTTGCCTTAATCTGTGTGGCATCATGTGAATTTTGACTCAATCCGTGTGCCATAGTGTGAATTTTGGCTCAGTCGGTGTGAATTTTGGTGGCATAATGTGTAAGAGGCAAGTACAGTATAAGGAGGTTATTATTGTGTTGCATGATTTGTATAAGGGGTATATGATGTGATAAACTTAGGTGACCAAATAAAAGGTGCTGAAATGTTGTCTACCAAGTTTTGGCTTTCAGTATTTTTTGTATGACTGGAGTGCCGCCACACCCCGCATGTATCTTAGGACATTGGCGTCCTGCGGGTGCACCTTTGGAGGGCACCCGCTAATATATCTCCCTGCAGTTTTCCTTTGCCAGCCCCCTGCCTTTTCCAGGCATATATAATTAGTTGATAGTATATACACAAATAGAGACACAACCATGAGCAGACCACCCAACCAGAACACTGGTCACGCCTCCCACATTATTAGGTGCTGGCCACCACCCCTATTATTGCGCATAATAGGTCCTTGCTAATTTTCAGCTTCAGGCCTATTAAGACCTTAATATGGCACTGGTAGCAGTAATCAATCGGTGCTCCGATGCTCCAGCAAGAGCGAGATTAAGTCCACAGCCGCCGCTGTTAGTGTGAAGGTGACTGGCAGGCAGGCGGTTAGAGTCTAGCGGCTGTATGCGCGGCTAGAGGAGAGCGAGCCCGCTAGCTCAGGAGAGATTCATCGGGACCTTGGAGACGTTCCGAAAACAAAGGTGTGACGTCAACGCGTTTCGTTCCCACAGTGTTTGGGAACTTTATCAAGACAGATCTACTATCGAGCTACCACTTTGCTACTATTTGTTGTGTCCAGTGTTATTTTGGTCATCTGAATGTATATTATGTGCGCATTGTGTTAAAAAAAAAAACAGTTCTTTCCCAAATACGTCTTTCCATAAAAACCTGGTAATTTATGGGAGCAAATGACAATTGCCCATTTGCTCCAAAATGCTGTTAAATGAAGAGCTAAATTGGTTAAATCTGGTTGATTGAATGAATTTGTTTGAACAACCATTTTTGTCCATTTCCAGTGTTTGGGAGCAAATGGTCTATTGTCATTTGCTTACAAACATCACCAGATTTTCACTTCAACCAGCCAACTAGTAATCTTTAGGTTTGTGACCAGCTTACCAAATACAATTTAACCCCTTCCTGACAGAGCCAGTTTTTGCGTTCCTGACAGAGCCCTTTTTTTCAAATCTGACATGTCTCACTTAAGTGGGGATAACTTTTTTTTGCTTTTACTTATCCCAGTGATTTTGAGATTGTTTTTTCGTGACACATTGTACTTCAAGTTAGTGGTAAATTTGGGTCGATGCAGTCTGTGTTTTTTTGTGAAAAATACCAAAATGTCGTAAAAAAATGGAAAATTTAGCAATTTGCAAAATGTTAAATTTTCTGCTTGTGAGACAAATAATCATACCACTCAAAATAGTTAATAACTAACAAAGACCATATGTCTACTTTATGTTGACATCATTATTTCAACTTCCTTTTAATTTTTTGGGACACTAGGAGGCTTACAATATGAATAGCAAATTCTCAAATTTTCAAGAAAATTTCAAACACTGATTTTTTTAGGGACCAGTTCAGTTCTGATGTGACTTTGAGGGACTTGGATGTGAGACACCCCCATAAATGATGCCATTTCAAAAACTGCACCCCTCACAGTATTCAAAACAGCATTTTGGAAGTTTGTTAACCCTTTAGGTGTTTCACAGGAATTAAAACAAAGTGTAGGTGAAATTTCAAAATTTCTTTTTTTTTGCAGATTTGCAATTTTAATACATTTTTCTAAGGAACACAGTACATTTTACTAGAGAAATGTGACTGAAAATTGATTCCCCCAATTCTTTTGTTTTCATAAATATCCTATATGTGGCCCTAGTGTGCACGGTGACCAAACCACAGGCTTCATAATAGAAGGAGCACCTACTTGATTTTGGAGCCTCCTTTTTATGAGATTATTTTTTAGGCACCATGTAGGTTTCTAGGCACCATAAGATGCTAAAAGTTAGGAACCCCCCCACAAGTGACCCCATTTTGCAAACTACACCCCTCAGGGAATTCATCTAGGGGTATAGTGTACATTTCAAACCCCCAGGGGTTTCACCAATTTTGATACAAGTGGGCAGTGAAAATGAAAAATTTCATTTTTTTACACAAAAATGCAGTTCTGGCTCCAAATTTGTCATTTTCAGAAGGTATGAAGGAGACAAAGCACCCCAAAATCTGTGCCCCAATTTCTCCCGAGTACGGCAATGCCTCACATGTGACCAAAAAATACCAGTTGGGTGCATGGCAGGACTCAGAAGGGAAGGAGTGATTTTTGGATTTTGCAGCACAGATTCTGGTGAAATGAATGGTGGGTGCTATGTTGCACCAATACAGTGGAACCCCCCCACAAGTCACCCCATTTTGCAAACTACACCCCTCAGGGAATTCATCTAGGGGTATAGTGTACATTTCAAACCCCCAGGGGTTTCACCAATTTTGATACAAGTGGGCAGTGAAAATGAAAAATTACATTTTTTACACAAAAATGCAGTTCTGGCTCAAAATTTTTCATTTTCAGAAGGTATGAAGGAGAAAAAGCACCCCAAAATCTGTGCCCCAATTTCTCCCGAGTACGGCAATGCCTCACATGTGACCAAAAAATACCAGTTGGGTGCATGGCAGGACTCAGAAGGGAAGGAGTGATTTTTGGATTTTGCAGCACAGATTCTGGTGGAATGAATGGTGGGTGCTATGTTGCACCAATACAGTGGAACCCCCAACAAGTGACCCCATTTTGCAAACTACACCCCTCAGGGAATTCATCTAGGGGTATAGTGTACATTTCAAACCCCCAGGGGTTTCACCAATTTTGATACAAGTGGGCAGTGAAAATGAAAAATTAAATTTTTTTACACAAAAATGCAGTTCTGGCTCAAAATTTTTCATTTTCAGAAGGTATGAAGGAGAAAAAGCACCCCAAAATCTGTGCCCCAATTTCTCCCGAGTACGGCAATGCCTCATGTGTGACCAAAAAGTTGCAGGACTCAGAAGGGAAGGAGTGATATTTGGATTTTGCAGCACAAATTCTGGTGGAATGATGGTGGGTGCTATGTCGCATTAGCAAGACCCCCAAAGCACCAATACAGTGGAACCCCCCCACAAGTGACCCCATTTTGCAAACTACACCCCTCAGGGAATTCATCTAGGGGTATAGTGTACATTTCAAACCCCCAGGGGTTTCACCAATTTTGATACAAGTGGGCAGTGAAAATGAAAAATTACATTTTTTTACACAAAAATGCAGTTCTGGCTCAAAATTTTTCATTTTCAGAAGGTATGAAGGAGAAAAAGCACCCCAAAATCTGTGCCCCAATTTCTCCCGAGTACGGCAATGCCTCATGTGTGACCAAAAAGTTGCAGGACTCAGAAGGGAAGGAGTGATATTTGGATTTTGCAGCACAAATTCTGGTGGAATGATGGTGGGTGCTATGTCGCATTAGCAAGACCCCCAAAGCACCAATACAGTGGAACCCCCCCACAAGTGACCCCATTTTGCAAACTACACCCCTCAGGGAATTCATCTAGGGGTATAGTGTACATTTCAAACCCCCAGGGGTTTCACCAATTTTGATACAAGTGGGCAGTGAAAATGAAAAATTACATTTTTTTACACAAAAATGCAGTTCTGGCTCAAAATTTTTCATTTTCAGAAGGTATGAAGGAGAAAAAGCACCCCAAAATCTGTGCCCCAATTTCTCCCGAGTACGGCAATGCCTCACATGTGACCAAAAAATACCAGTTGGGTGCATGGCAGGACTCAGAAGGGAAGGAGTGATTTTTGGATTTTGCGGCTCAGATTATGGTGGAATGAATGGTGGGTGGTATGTGGCATTAGCAAGACCCCCGAAGCACGGTGAAATTATGAACCTAATAATCCATAGATGTGTGGTATATTTTAAAACACTCCTTTATACATAGGCCGGGTTTGTCGGGGCAAGTGTCACACTGGAAAATAGTTTGCTTTCTTATTCCCTTTTTATAGCAAACTTTGCACCTTTTTTGTGTCCTGCCCTTTTTTCCAGTGGAGGGGATTTCATCAGGAAAATGCTGCCCTGGTACAATACGGGGGCCAGTACTAGAAGTACTGGGGCCCTCAGCCTGCTGGTTCCCAAATATTAGGCCCTTTATGACTTCCTCTTGAAAGTGCATAAATGTCCCCCTCTGGCCGGTAGAACGGAATAGCACGTAAGCGTTATACAGTGCCATCTGGATGATATACACGGCCAGCTTCTTGTACCAGATTTTTGTTTTCCGCAGGGCACTGTACGGCTTCAGTACCTGATCTGAAAGATCCACTCCGCCCATGTACCTATTGTAATCCAGGATACAATTAGGTTTTGAGGTGTGGGTACTGGTACCTCGTACAGGGACGGAGGTGGTACTGTCTCCGTGAATTGTTGTCAGTATAAGGACATCCCTCTTGTCCTTATATTTGACCAACAACATATTTTCGGTGCATATTCCCCTGCTTTCACCCCTTCTCATTACTTGGGCAATGTGCGTTTTTGGGAGGCCTCTTTGGTTCTTGCGCACAGTACCGCAAGCTGCTGTACCTCTTGAACCAAGGGCCTTAAACAGGGGGATGCTGGTGTAAAAGTTATCCACATAGAGGTGATAACCTTTCTCTTTCAATGGTCCTGGTGACACAGCTCAACACTGGGATGTAGGAGGGTCCGAAGGAGCCAGGCACCTATCCTAAAGCTTTAGAGGGTAGGCTCCTCCCCTACTGCATCCCTGGACTCTCCAGTTCGTGTTAGGTGCCCACTGGAGTGGGTGCTATTCTAAAGGGCTGCAGGAGCAGCCGAAGAATTAGAGTAGTTAGGGTTTTTTTATTATTTTATTAACTATTACCCTAGCTAGGTAGGCACAGTGTGAGGATTTTCATAGTGAATCCTCACACTGCTAGCGCAGCAGGAGCTGACAGAAGCGCGTCCTGTCAGCTCTCTGTGCACAGGGTAGACTCTGTCTGGTCTCCCTGTGCTGCGCTTACAGCCTCTATTAAGAGGCTGCCTGGGCTCCGGAGTAGCCTGAAACCGGCTCCACATTTAGGTGGGGATCATGGGGGACAGGCGCTCCGTGATGGCGGCGGCCATTTTATGCGGAGCTTACACGCTGAGCTCCTGACTGAGAGGACAGCAGCGCTGTGACAGGCATGTTCCAAGTGGTCCCCATTTGAGGGGGAGATACTGGAACAAGGAAATCCTACCTAAGGAGCGGCTAGCTGGGGGTGGTTGGCGCCAAAAGGTCACGGACCCCGCAGCAGCAGGGACTTTGGTCTCTTCCTTCACTCTGACTTTGGCGCCTTTCAGAACGCTTGCAGCGGAGCTGAGCTGGCTTATTGATCCTGGCAGAGTGACTTGGATTTCCTGGGCATCGCTTCCCCGCAGTTGAAACCTACAGACAGCTAAGTGATTGGGTGCATTGACTTTGTATAAACGCTTGTACAATTGTTTGCACTGTGTATATTGAGATATATATATATACGCTTCACTTGCATCATGTCTGAGCATCAGGCTGTGGTTTTGGGGGAGGGAGTCCTTAGTGCACTGAGCGCGTGCAATGTTTGCACACAAAAGTTTGTCCCTGAGCAGATGGCCAAGGGGGGCTTATGTATTACTTGCGCTGATGTGAGACCCATGGGCAGTGAACACCATAGGGGAGAGCAGAGTGAACCTGCGTGGGCCAGTGCCCTAGGCAGGTCGGTAAACGCTTTGGTGCAGCTTCTGGACAGGCAGAGTGATGTGCTGGTAGAATCACAGAGACCTATGCCATCATCTCAGCAGTCGTCTGGCTCCTTACCTCTTACCCAGGCAGATCCTGCACTTATTCAGGTGATGCAGGATACTGCTAAGGGGATCAACAGATTCAGTGAAATACTGGACAAAATGGATGAGGTTACAGGGACCCCTAAAAGGTCTTATGCTATGCCTAATGTGTTAGAGGAAGAGGAAGGAGAGTATACTGACACACCCTGGGACCAGGGTGATGATTTTGAAGAGACCTCTGCTGCTGGTATAGAGGATCTTATTGTGGCTGTAAAACAGGCGTTAAAACTGTCTGTTGAGGATAAGACCCCTGTTAAGGGTGTTTTTAAGCGACAGCGAAAGGAGGCTGTTACTTTTCCCTCAGATGAGGGGTTACAGGAACTATTGGAAGGGGCTTGGAAAACCCCAGATAAGAGGCTACAGATGCCTAAAAGATTCCTTAGTCTGTACCCCATGCCGGAGTCTCATTCTGAACTCTGGGAAAAGGTGCCTGTTGTGGATGCTTCTGTGGCACGCTTATCAAAAGCTACGGTATTACCTGTACAGGGTGGTGCAGCTTTTAAAGATGCTGTGGATAAAAAGCTAGAGGGAAACCTCAAGGCTATTTTTGAAGGGGTGGGGTTTACCCTGCGTCCCCTTATTGCTTCAGCCTGGGTCTCTAAGGCCATTATAGAGTGGGCTGGTGAGCTATGCACCATGCTGCAGGCTGACCACGGTGCTTTGCTGGTAGCAGAAAAGATTAAGGCCGCTGCAGAATATGCGGTGGAAGCAGAGGAGGAAGCTCTTAAAATGGCTACCAGAGTATCCACAGTCTCCATAAATGCCAGGAGGGTACTCTGGCTTAAGGCCTGGGAAGCGGACAATGAGTCCAAAAAGGCCTTAGAAATGTTAGCTTTCAAGGGAAAGTTACTTTTTGGTTCTGAGCTTGAGGAGATTATAAAACAAGCCACAGGCGGCAAGAGTACGTTTCTGCCGGCCTCCTCAACAAAGCAGTCATCCAGATTTGCTGCTTTTAGGCCGTCCTTTCGGCCCTCCCCTAGAGGTGGTGCGTCCTTTCGGGGACAATCGTTCAGGGGAAAGTTCCAGAACTCCAGGGGCAAATCCCAAAGGTCCAAGTTTGGCTCTTTCAATAAGAAGCCTGCCTCTAAAGGAGAGGAAAAACCCTCCGCATGACTGCCAGGGGATCAGCCCGGCAGGGATAAAGGTGGGGGGGCGTCTTACACACTTCAGAGACGCTTGGGCTTCTCTAGACCAGGATACCTGGGTCTTAGAGACTATTACCCAGGGTTACAAAATCCCTTTCAGAGGGCGGACTCCAAAGAGGTTCATCCCCACACCCATACCAAAGCAGGCGCTCCTGCGCACAGCTCTTATGAGAGCGGCTCATTCCCTTTTGGAAAAAGGGGTGGTAGTCCCGGTTCCCAGGGCAGAGTGGAAGAAAGGATTTTACTCCACGCTGTTCCTGGTGCCCAAACCAGACGGGTCTTTCAGACCAATACTAAATTTGAAGTCCTTAAATGTTCACCTTTGGGTAGACCATTTCAAAATGGAGTCTTTGAGAACTGTACTCCTGAGTCTGGACCAGGGAGAATTTCTGGCGTCCATGGATGTCCAGGACGCATATCTGCACGTTCCCATTCACCCGGAACATCAGATGCTGTTGAGATTTGCCATAGGAGACCTGCATTTACAGTTCCGGGCGTTACCCTTTGGCCTAGCAACCGCGCCAAGGGTATTTACAAAAATAATGTCTGTGATGGCGGCAGTGCTGAGGCTCAGGGGAATCACAGTAATACCCTATTTGGACGATCTCCTGTTCAAAGCAGAATCAGCAACACTGCTTCAAAGTCATTTAAAAGAGGCCATCAGTTTTTTGCAGGCTCACGGCTGGATTTTAAACTTACAAAAATCTCAGTTGGTACCATCACAGAGGATCCAGTTCTTGGGAGTCATACTGGATACCCATCTCCATCGGGTATTCCTCCCGGAGATAAAGGCCAGGGACCTGGTCAATCTAGTTCAGGAGATCCTCAGTGCTCCGAGCTTGTCAGTATGGAGGTGCCTCAAACTCCTGGGGAAAATGGTGGCGTCATTCGAAACGCTTCAATTTGCCAGGTTCCACTCTCGAGTATTCCAATGGAACATTTTGTCAGCCTGGTCAGGAAACACTTTGACCATGAAGACGGAGTTGATAGTGCTGTCCGCAGACACTCGGGACTCCTTGAAATGGTGGACAGAGGTAGATTCCCTTCAGTGGGGTCGGTCATTACAGACCTGGGTCTGGTTGATAGTAACTACCGATGCCAGTCTCAGGGGCTGGGGGGCAGTAGCCCTGGATCTCAGGCTGCAGGGCCTGTGGACGGCAGAGGAATCAGCGTTGCCAATCAACATCTTGGAGCTGAGAGCTGTCTGGAAAGTGATTTCCTTGGCGGGAGACAGGTTAAGGAACTCCCCCTTGAGGATTCAGACCGACAATGCCACAGCTGTGGCGTATCTGAATCACCAGGGAGGTACACGCAGCAGATTGGCCATGTGGGAGGTGTCCAGAATCTTTCTATGGGCGGAACAGAATGTTCCTGCAGTATCGGCTATATTCATTCCAGGAGTGGAGAATATAGAAGCAGACTTCCTGAGCAGGGAGGAGCTCAAGGAAGGAGAATGGAGCCTACACCCTCAGGTGTTTCACCAGATCACTGCAATGTGGGGAACTCCGGATTTGGACCTAATGGCATCCAGGTTCAACCATCAGGTGCCCAGGTTCTATGCCAGAACGAGAGATCCGCTAGCAGAGGCAGTGGATGCCATGACTACCCATTGGCAGGGAAATCTTCTTTATGCATTCCCTCCTATTCCGATGTTAGCAAGACGGTTAAAGAGGGTACAGGACCAGAAGGTCCCGGTGATCCTTGTGGCCCCAGATTGGCCAAGGAGGTCTTGGTATTCGAGGCTTCAGAGGTTATCAGTGGATTCATGGCGTCTACCTCTGAGACCAGACCTGTTAAGACAAGGCCCATTCAATCATCTGGATTCCGATCGATTGATTTTGACGGCTTGGTTATTGAAACCGCCATTTTGAAAAAGAAAGGATTTTCTGACGCAGTAGTGCAGACTATGATAAAAGCCAGAAAGGCTGTTTCTTCTGCAAATTATTATAGAGTCTGGAAGACTTATATTAGATGGTGTGAGAGGCAAAAAGCTCACACATCTCACTTCAAATTATCAAAAATGTTGGATTTTTTACAAGATGGATTTTCTTCGGGCCTAAGCCTTCAGTCGTTGAAGGTGCAGATTTCGGCCTTGTCCATCTATTTTCAAAAAAGAATTGCCATTTTACCGGAGATTCAAACTTTTTTACAAGGGGTATCCAAACTGAATCCCCCTTACAAGCAACCAGTAGCACCTTGGGACCTGTCACTGGTTTTGGATTGCCTTCAGAAGGCACCTTTTGAGCCTTTGAGGTCGGCTGACTTTAAGTTTCTCACGTGGAAGTTAGTGTTTTTGTTAGCAGTAGCATCTGCTAAGAGGGTGTCTGAGTTGGGAGCCTTGTCATGCAAATCTCCCTTCTTAATCTTTCACGATGACAGGGCTGTTCTGAGAACAGTGCCGCAATTTTTACCGAAGGTAGTCTCTGCCTTCCATTTAAATCAGGAGATAGTTCTACCTGTGTTTCAACCCCCAGAGGGTTCCAAGAAAAGGGACAAGTTGAAGACTTTGGATGTTGTGCGTGCCTTACGCATATATGTGGACAGAGTGAAGAGTGTTAGAAAGACTGACACTTTATTGGTATTGTATGACGTACATAAAATTGGTTGGCCTGCATCTAAGCAGACCATTGCTAGGTGGTTGCGATCTGTGATAGCTTTTGCATACACCAAAGTGGGTAGGCCTGTACCGGCCAGAATTAATGCGCATACCACCAGGTCAGTTGCTACCTCTTGGGCGGTCCGACATGGGGCCACAGCGGAGCAGGTTTGCAGAGCTGCCACTTGGTCATCTGTTCACACATTTGCCAAATTCTATAGGTTCCATGAGTTCGCGTCGGAGGACGCATCATTCGGGCGAGCAGTGCTGAGAGCTGCAGACCTGAGCGTACCCTCCCAAAGGACCGGCTCTGGAACGTCCCAGTGTTGAGCTGTGTCACCAGGACCATTGAAAGAGAAAAAGGGATTTTTGTAAGAACTTACCGTTCGAATCCCTTTCTCTGATATGGTCCTGGTGACACAGCGATCCCTCCCTTACGCTCAGTAAGTATGCCAGAATTTCATGATGTTCATGTTAAAATGGTTAAAAGTTAACAGTTTCTGTTATAAAATGTGCATATAATATGTGCAGGCGTTTGTACTGAGTTAATGTATTCCAGTGGCTTTGAAAGTTGAACTGAAGAGTCCAGGGATGCAGTAGGGGAGGAGCCTACCCTCTAAAGCTTTAGGATAGGTGCCTGGCTCCTTCGGACCCTCCTACATCCCAGTGTTGAGCTGTGTCACCAGGACCATATCAGAGAAAGGGATTCGAACGGTAAGTTCTTACAAAAATCCCTTTTTATCCAGGAAGGGGTGCACTAAATCCCAGACAATTTTTCCACTAACACCTACGAGGGAGGGGGGGCATTCTGGCGGTCCAATTCTTGAATCCTTCCCTTCATATACCCTAAACCTGTGGGTGTACCCTGAGGTGCTTTCACACAACTTATACATTTTTATGCCATACCTTGCCCTCTTACTGGGAAGGTACTGGCGGAATTTAACCCTTCCTTTAAAATGTATAAGGGACTCGTCTATGCAAATGAATTTATCTGGGATGTACATGTCTTCAAATTTGGCACTGAAATGATCAATGACCGGCCTGACTTTGAATAGCCGGTCAAAGGTGGGATCATCTCTGGGTGGGCACTGTGCATTATCGTTGTAATGCAAAAATTTAAGGATCGTCTCAAATCGAGCCCGGGGCATGGCCATACGGTAAAATGGGGTGCTGTACAGAACATCTGTACTCCAATATTGCCTAATTTCTGGCTTTTTTACTATGCCCATATGAAACACCAGACCCCAAAACGTCATCATCTCTACTGCATCTACAGGGGTCCACCTAGCAAATGATGACGTGGGGTTTTGAGCAATAAACTGCTGGGCATATAAATTAGTTTGGTCCACCATTAAATTTATAAAATCATCAGAGAAAAATAATTTGAAAAAGTCAATTTCTCTGAGACCTGTGGAATCAAATTGGATTCCTGGCATGGCCAAAAACTCAGGAACCTGGGGCTCAAAATTGTCTGGTGGTGGGGTCCATACGAGATCAATTATTGGGGGGGGGGTCTCAGCTGCTCTACGGGGGCGTCTTTGAGGGGGTCCCTCATCACCAGAGGAGGAAGAGGAGCTTAAGGCGAATCCTTCAAATTCCCCGCTTGCATCACTGGCTGTGTCAGAGTCAGAAGCAAGCAGGGCATATGCCTCCTCCGCTGAATACATTCTTCTGGATGACTGGGATGACATTTGGGATGACATTTGGGATGCCATTTTTATTTTTGTGTTACTGGTAGTGAAATGTTTCAACACGTGTATAGTGTAGGGGGGGGGTACAAACTTTATTTCAACCCGGGGGGTATGTAGTGTGTAGTGTGTATGTAGTGTGCAGAAAAAAAAAATACTTTATACAAAAAAAAAAAATGGAGGGGTTAAAAAAAAAAAAAAAATTCAAGGGGTTAAAAAAAAAAATTGAAGGGGTTAAAAAAAAAAAATTGAAGGGGTTAAAAAAAAAAAAAAAAAGGTCCTGCGCCAAAAATTGAGCACAGATGTTGGTCAGTAACGTCCGTCACTGAACAGCGCTGAAAGGCAACAGGAATTTGATCAAAAAAAAAAAAAAAAAATAGATCAACCCTGTGCCGAAAAAGATGATCAGTGATGTACGTCACTGATCCGCGCACAGCGGCCACAGGACACCCACAAAATCACAGTGTGTGTAAAAAAAAAAATTAAAAAAAGACCCCACAGCACACACAAAAAAAAAAAAAAGGTGATCAGTGATGAGACACTGATTACCAGTGAGGGGCAGCAGGTGCAACTGACAGTGCAACTGGCAGGTATATATAAAAAAAAAAAAAAAAAACCTCTGCACCCCTAAAAAGTTGCTGATCACCTCAGATATAGTGATCAGCACAAAAGGCGGGGGCAGCAGACACAAAATTTAGCACTCTCTATCACTCTCTGTCGCTATCTCTCTCTATCTCTCTATCTCTCACTATCTAACACTATATGACACTGCAGCAGCAGCAGTGACAGGTATATATATATATAAAAATACCCTGCGCCCCCAAAAAGTTGCTGATCAGTTAATTTATACTGATCAGCACAAAAGGGGGGGCAGCAGTCAGTTAAATAAAAAATATATAGCACAATCTGTCACTATCTCTATCTCTCGCTCTCTATCTCTCTCTATCTCTCTCTATCTATCTATAACTATCACACTGCAGCAGCACAAAATATAGCACTCTCTGTCACTAGGCCTCTCTATCTCTCTATCTCTCTCTATCTCTCTCTATCTCTCTCTATCTCTCTCTATCTCTCTCTCTAACTATATCACACTGCAGCAGCACAAAATACAGCACTCTCTGACACTATCTCTCTCTATCTCTCTCTTTTTAACTAACGCTATTACACTGCAGCAGCACAAGTTCACAGGAAGTCACAAGTAACAGGATCCAGGAAGCATCCAGCACACTACAAGCACAGATGAAGCAGCCAAGATATTTGCAAGGATCAGGTAAGTATTTTGCAAGGTTCTGGTCAGTATATCGCGGCAGATTGGCACGGTGACCGCACTGCACGCAATTCCAGACCGGAATGGCGTCTGCAGTGCAGTCACCGTTAGTTTAAACCCCCCTCCATGGCTGTGATTGGTCCGTCGGTCCGACGGACCAATCACGGCCTTTGGGGGCGGGCGGGGTGAGGTGGGGTGACACCAGTGTCACCCTTACACCCCGCGGTGATTGGTGCTGTACTTTACAGCACCAATCACCTCCGATCGCGTGTCACCGGCGAACGTTATTCGCCGGTGACACAGAAAACGCTGTAATTGGCTGTTCACACTGAACAGCCAATCACAGCGATCGCCGACGGGGGGGCGGCATCGCAGCCCCCCCTGGGCATGCACGGACATGTCTGCTGTCAGGGACAGCAGACATGTTGAAACTGTCACCGCGTCTATAGACGCGGTGACAGTTAAATGCCATGACGTACATTTACGCCATGTGTCGGGAAGTACTTCCCGACCATGACGTAAATGTACGTCAATTGTCGGGAAGGGGTTAAAAAAAAGTCCAGAGATATTTTGGTACAGCCATATCTTAAAAACATTTCCATCTGGCTTACCTTTTACTATTATTGTAATTTATATACACTGTGCCACAAATGTATGCAACACCTCACAATGGGAAGAATTTTTTTTTTAATTGGGCCACATTTACAGGCGGCAGTAACATGGTGTGCGAGTAGGTAGGAAAACAAGAGGAAATAAAGTCCTGTCTGAGCGTGTTTATAATCTAGATTGCAGTGGCTGACACAGAAGATACTGACTCAGAGTTTGAAGAGTGTGAAGCTGAGGTGTCTGTGGTTGGTGAGTTGGAAGTATGGGTAGGTTTTAATGAAAATAGAAGGGAGTGTTTGAAGCCCAGGAGATTACGGGATTGTATGATTCACCATGGAAGTTAATTTTACAGGTGGCGAGCAACATAAAAGAAGATGTGGGAGTGGGAAGAGGTAATCATTGGGGCACTAAAGCAGCAGTCAATAGCAGAACAGAGAGTGTGGTAAAGTAGTGTGGATAGAGATGTGATTGGGCAAGTATGGTATGTTGTAGAGGAGTGTTAGGGGACTATATAGGCAAGGTTGAGAAGTTTAAATAAGTTCTATCAGGAACAATAAGGGAGGGGGCAGGGGCAGACCAAATAAACATTGAAATCAGTTAAACTGTGGCATTGAGGAAGTTTTAAAATGGGCAGAAGTGAGTATAAATTAGGCCAGATATGTGGAAGTTGCAGTTGTCAAGGCAAGAGATTTTGTAATAAGAGATTGGAAAAGAGTTTTGTTTAGTATAGGACTGATCCCTAAGATGTTACAAATATTAAAATGAAGGATTGGGATACATGGGGTAAAAAAGATGGAGTAATGGAGAATGACAGCCATGCCATGGTTGAGGAAAGGTGGAGAGGGACTGCATGTGTAGATTGAAGGAGCGAAGGAGTTGAGGATGACACCTATTCAGCAAAATTGAGGAACAGATTTGTAATATAGTCAATGCAGACTGGAGGTGTAGATATTCTTGGAGGATGAAAGGCACAAGCTCTATTTTAAACATGTTGAGTGTAAGACGGACATCCAAGAGGAAATAACAGGTAGAGGAAAACACAAAACAGGAAAAGAATTCCGGGGAGTTATTTAACATGGCATTAAAGGAACAGATTACCAAGAAAGGGGGTGTTCAAAGAGAAAGGGCAAAGTCTGGACCCTTGGGGGACACTGATTGGGAGAGGGAAAGAAGGATATAAAAAGTCAGAGATAGGGGCAGGAAGGAGCTAGGAGGCACACCCGCAGATGGCAATGTCATGGAGGCCAATGGAGGCACATATACAGGAGTATATACAAAAAGGAACAGATTGCTTATTAGGAGGCATCAATTAGGTAAAGTTGGTGGTTAAGTCAAAGGAGAGGGGAAAGTTAAGGGGGATGTAGTTAAAATCCCGACGGTCGGGATCCCGGCGTTCAGAATCCCGTCGCCGGAATCCTGCCCGCCGAAATCCCGACACATTCTCCCTCCGTGGGTGTCCACGACACCCCTGGAGGGTAAATAAATTAGCATGCCGAGCGTAGCGAGGCACCGGGCCCACTGCGTGGCGAGCGCAGCGAGCCCGCAAGGCGGGGGCGATCCACGTCCCCCCCTTGTTGGGATTTCGGCGGTCGGGATTTTAAACGCCGGGATCCCGACCGCCGGGATTTCATACTGAATCCAGTTAAGGGCGGTTGAAAGGAGCATCTTACCTTTGTAATCCTACCATAAATACAACACGGTTGTATGAGCTGTGCTTTAAGTGCCAACATCTCTTGATACCTTTATACTCTAACTATTTTAACACCAAGTTACCTAATTTCAAGGAGCTAAACCAATTCTAAAATCAGTGAAGATCTTTAAAACAGAAGATTTTAGAAATATTTTTTAATATTATTCACCTGATGAACATATCTGTAGATATGTAGCTGACTCTACGTATGCATCCATGGGATGCAGTCAATATGCTGGCGATCAGAATCCCGGCGGTCGAAATACTGACGCCGGAATCCCGCCCGCCGCAATGCCGGCACTTTGTCCCTCTATGAGTGTCCACAACACCCATAGAGGGAGAATAAAATAATGTACCGAGTGCAGCGAGGCACCGGGCCCGCTGCGTGGCGAGCACAGCAAGCACTCAAGGGGGGGGCGATCCACGGCCCCCCTTGTCGGCATTGCGGTGGTCGGGATTACGGCGTCGGTATTTCGACCCGCATCCATTGCCACTTAAATACAATATGTGAGCTTATTATACTTAGATGTTCATTAGTCACCACATATAATATAATACCATAATGATAATCTATGATTTTTTGTTTCTTTTACCAGATATTAACTAAAATGTTACCCTCATTTTGGAAGCTGTTTAACCTCTTCAAATAAGCTGTGATGGAATAAATTCTGAACAGGTGCGCATTTTCTTCGGAGACTGAATGATACAGCTAAATGAGAAAAGCATTAGACAATTTTGAAATTCTATAAATATTACTGATTTGTGCAAAATAAGGTACTTATGTAATATCTGGGCTCCCGTTTTTCTTATGAGACCGCGTCCCCTCGCAGGGCTCGCTGCGCTCGCCACGCTTCACGCACGGTGGCTCGCTGCGCTCGACACACTATATAAAATCAACTCGTAGTTGGATAGTAGGGGTATGAAAAAATGGATAGTAGTTGTATGAAAAAATGGGGTGCATTTAACATGGGAGCCCAGATAATACATAAGTACCCAAAAGAAAACATATCAGGAACATAGAGCCAGAACAACTTTATGCATTCAAAACGAAAATGACAGTACAAAGTTTTCTTACATAATTGTTGATATAAAATATTTAACAATTAGCATAATACAGTTTTCAGTGTAGTAGCATTAAAAAAACACACATAATAAATATGAAATTGTTTTTACAAACACTCTACATCTATAATATAACTACAACATATTTCTCATTTGCACAATGTTAAATTTTTAAAATACCTACAGTCGATTTCTATAAATCTTATATAAAACAAATTAGTTTTCTTGATAAATATTTGCAAACTTTTTACATGAGATTTTCTGGCATTTGTTTGTTTTTCATGAAATATTTCTTATTAAATGTTTCTCAGAGAACTGCTGCAACTTCAGAAATGATCTTACCTGTGCCAGTAAAACCATCACAATCAGTGCATTTTTATTGTTATTATAAATTTGGCATTATAGCAACAAAGTTTTTTTTAGGTAAGTAACATTTCATATTGTGGCGCATACATTATGCCACACTTGGTTTTCTCATGGTAGAACACAAATGAGTTTTGTTAACAAAAGGTTAAATTGTTTCCATATGTCCACACTGCTTAGAAGAGGGTTACAGCCCTTGGCAATTTGTGTCCAGCTGCTACCTGTGTGTTCTAGTGCTTGTACATGTGTTTGTGTGTGGCTGTATTTATGTCATTTAAGCCGAGCCCCTTTTATTTATTTATTATTTATTTATTAACAGTTTCTTATATAGCGCAGCATATTCCGTTGCGCTTTACAATAGCAGACAGTGAAACAAAACAGGGTATTTACAGACAGTCAAAATGTAGGAGGGCCCTGCTCGCAAGCTTACAATATACCTTTTGCGATAATGGAACGGTTATGTCTAGGTGGGGGTGGCAGATATTAATGCTGAACAATTATATCACACAGAATTAAACCCTTCCCTCTCCCTTCTGTTTTGTTCCCCTCCTTATCTACTCTTTGTGGGCCATGGACCACGTCAAACAATATTCAACAGATGAGAATGCAAATAAAGTTTAGTCCACAGAGGCAGACAAATTAGTTAGACACCCACTTGCAAGAGCCTTAATTCTTGGTGCTTATGATACAGAAACAGCACATGATAGTTACACCAATCCCTTCAGACAAGAAAAGGAGAACAAAAAAAACCTGATCCTTGTCTTTATATCAGTGAGGTTGGAGTTCTTGCTAATAAAGGAGCTTTTCCCATGATGCAGTCTGATAAGGATTGGCCTACATGTAGCCCAGCAAGCCACTGCTGATGGTTTCTTGATTAGGTGTCTTATCTCCCCATTGAGCTGCATCAGATGAAGGTTGCTGACAGCGTAATGGCTGGGAAAGCAGCGGACAGCTCCATAAAATGGCAACTATGTTATGACATGTCAGCCAGGACCTGGTGGATGGTAAGTTGGCATGATAAAGTTTTTTTTTTCCTCCGTATTTTTTTCCCTTCGAACTCCTCCTTCATTGTTGCAATGCACGTGTTATAAAGTTCACTGTTGGTGCAAAGTCTCAAGCTCAAGTTCAGCGACTATGTAGAGCCTATAGCAGTGAGTAAGATAGGATTTCTTTCCCCTATTGTTGAGAGGGTTTTATCCTTTCTTTGAAAAAAAAAGAAAAAAAATAGAGAAAGGCGAAGTTTGTTTTCCCCCCACCCGAAAAGAACGAAGAACAAAAAAATGCTAATTTTAGAGAGAAAGCCAAGCTGTATGGTGTGTGAGAAGAGCGCTGGATGCAGTCACAGGCAGCTATGTCATCCCACTGTTGGCTAATTGTTCATGAGTTGATCTTAAAACAGAGCAATCTGTTTCTTTATTCTGTTTTCATCCCAATAATTATTTAAAAAAATGCATTGTGTCACATTGTATGCAGCTTCCTAATCTGTATGCGATTGTCCCCTGCACTTCTGTTTAATTTGAAGTCCTCCTTCCTTACAGTGAATACACTAATTGGAGCAACCACCGATTAATATTCCGCCTGGCATAATTAAATTTACTTAATGAGGCTATGCATATTCCATCCTTTTTCTCTAATTGTTTGCTAGAGCGTGGCTTTTTTCCCCCTTTTTTTCGCTCATATTGATGCAGCTGTGATAAGGAGGGTGGATCTTCAAACAATTTTAATGTTATCGGTAAGAGAAAGCAAGTCAGAAGTTTTCTTAGCTTGAAAGAGTGCAACCAGGAACAAGAAAAGCCTTTTCTTTTGCCTCACCACTGCTGCATCAGATTTTTTCTCCTCTTCAGATACTGATTTTCTTCTAGGAAGACAATGGCCTCTTGTATGTTACAAGGATGCCTTGAATGGTGGAACTTCTGACAGACATTCCATTATGAATATTAATTTCATTCTTGGGTTGCTTTGTCTGCAGTGTTTTTATTCTTTTAATTCCACACTTCATTGCCTTTGCTCGTTTTTTTTTTCTTGGATAATTATTATGCTTACTGCTCTGAGTATCTTTTTACAATTAGTACAGTTTCCAGACAATAGACACTTTTATCTTGGCTCACTGGTATAGGGAACAGTGGACAGTGAGTTGTTCTGTCTGGACAGGCAGCAGCTCCCTTATTATTGCTGATATCTCCTGATTCAACTCTACAAAGGATCTCAAACAAAATTAATTTATGGTATTTTTTTGAGCTTACAACAAAATCCTCCTGAAACGGGTTGTGTGCAAGACAGTGGAATATTGATTCACTTATTTTATTTTGCAACTTTCTTGTGGTGATCTTATTTAGTCTTGTTTCTGTAGCTTGTTTTAATGGCTTGAAATTGTATTTTACTCGGTAATTCAAAACGGTGTGAGGTAATGAACTTGTCAACAAATCCAGTCAGACTTTATAGAAGTTTTTGAGACTTTCTATTGTTTAGATCATTTCTAAAGTGAAAAATAAGTTTCATTTGGTTTGAATGCATGTGAATATTGTGTTTGTATTTTGTGCAGTTTGAATGGCTACAACTGTACTTGTATCTGTCTTAGTACATGCCGGGTATGTGATGATAACTCAAAGTTCTGTAAAAGTGAGTTGTGTCAAATATGTGCCTTATATTGTAGTGACCAAGTTCTCCAGAGATGAGTCATGTGCTTACTGTTACAGGCTGTTTACATCTGTTATGCCAACTATGTGAAATAAAGATGGCTATGTGTATGCATGTGGATTTTTTAAGGTTTTGTGTTTATTTGCTTACATAAAATGTGGGAAATGTGATATAGGACACAGGGTTTTAATTCAATAAGGCTTCAGACTTCTAAAGATGCATTGTGCCTTTTTTTTCAGTACTTTTAATACAAATATTTATCAGCGTACTATAATGGAAGACTGTTCAATCATTTTTGCATTGTTCTAAACTCTGTAGACAGTAATAGGTACAAAAAGGCCACAGAGATTGTATCTCCCTTATGCTATTGCAGTATAATGTGTATGAGTTGTAATTTGCTGTTTAATTAAATAAAACATTATTATATTAGCATAATACAATCTTCTCAAGCCTATATACATTTTAAATGAATGCATTATAAAAGTTAAATGGATTAATATGTGTATGTACATTTAATACCAACTTTCAATGTAACTTACATGTACATCTTCGGTGGTATATATGCAAGCAAATAAGTTTCAAATTGATTGGTGGACATTTAAACTATAACTATATAAGAGTTTAATATATGTTGGCAACATTTTATAACAGGGCTCAGTTATTTTTTAACATATGTATATATATATATATATATATATATATATATATATATATATATATATATATATATATATATATATTAGAAAAAAACACCTGCGAACTACATTTGTTTGGAAAAATTCACGAAATAATTGCAATACTAATGAAAATCAATTATGAAATTTAATCATAAGAAATATATTTTTTAATCTATTTCTTTAGACTATATATTAATTGTGTGTGTTGTGAAGACAAATACTCCATAGAAACATAAACATTTTTTTATAATTGGTCTGGACATTGAACTATACAGTATATGTTTTACTGTAGTGATGGGACAACAATATACTTTTATTATTAAAGCAATTGTTTTACACAATAAAATCTATACGCCTTTACTGAGCAGATGCAAAATTATGTTTGCCTGTGTACAATGTATAACTTGGTAAAGATGTGCCTGTTTCAAAATATTCTGGATCTAGACTCTTGCACCCTGTTACGGTTATGTTGTATGTACTGAATAACAACTAGAGTATGAATTAATAGCTACATTGTAGTAAGTAAGTTCCGTTCTATTGATTTAGTAAAGCAAAAATCTACAGGTGGTTTGCAAGATTTCAGAAACCATTAGCAAACTGACCTGTCAAAAATGCAGTTTTGCTTTTAATATTTTAATTTCAATATACAAAAAATATCTGCATTATGAAGAAATACTAAATTAGTGAGAAAATACTTAACTGTTCTCTGTATGTTTTATATTGTTCCATGAAACTGTATGTGATAAATATGATATTCATCATGGTTTTTCGAAAGTGAGAATGTACTTGTAAATTTTGTTGCAGTGAATATTTTAACTCCAGGATGCAGTCAGGATCCCAGCAGGTTAAAAGGTTCTGTGACCGCAAAAATCGAAATTATTTTTGCAAACAAAATACATGCTGCTTTATTTAAATATGTATTATTTCAATTACATAGAACTGTTTAGGTTCTCAAAAAATGTAAACAATTTTAAGCAAATAAAATTATTATATAACTGCAGCTTGCAATTGTGGCAAAACAAATTATACTTTTTTGGTAAATAGTTTCTCCATGCAAAACCTCTCTATTACATAGTATTATCTATATGTCCTCCTTCAGAAGTCAGATGAGCACACAAGGGAAAACCAAAAGTGTGTGCCCTCAGCATATAGATGTAGATAAAGGCCAATGGTTTTGAGTGTTTTCTGTATGTAGAGCACTGGTAATAACCTTAATATCTACTGGAGGGGTTATTTTACTTTTTGTGATACAATAGTTGGCATTCTCATAAATTATTATCAGAACCGTTCAACTGTGGAAATGAAAACACTATTGATGAAAAATATTTTTTCATATGAAAATGCAAAATGGGGGTTTTATCATAACACTAGTTTTATAGATGAGTGGGAACTGCCATGTGGTTCATAGTAAATAGTCAGTGATGCAGACAGAAAAAAACACAATTCTCTGCATATCTTTCTGGGTTTTTTCCAGCCTCTGATACAGATATAGGGCCTTATTCAGGTCGGTTCATTCGGACCCCTTAGTTCGCAAGGGGTCCGAACCCAGGTGTGCAGAGGGGGGACGTGGAGGGGCGTGGGGCAGCGGCGTTTCATGGGGGCTCCCTTGAGAATGCTCGGTGTACTCATGCAAATGCCCCGATGATGCGAGTACAGGGGGCAGCCAGCTGATATCACCGGACGTCAGCTGCCTGCCCACTTCCTCCCGAGTGTCCATGCATATGTAAGTAACTTCAGAGTCGATGACCATGGAATGATGTGGGTGAATCCCACTAGGCTGCGAATGGATGTTACTGTGTAACATCCATTTTCAGGCCGTGCGAGGGAATCATCCTTGAGAATTGGTGGCAGCCAGGCCACCATTCGCAAGACAGGGTTTGGTGTACTCACAAGGCTGCAAATTCGCAGCCTTGCGAATCAACCAGAATAACCCCCATAGTACAACACCAAGGTAACATAATATACATTCCTTTATTCCTTTATCTCTGCTAACGTCATGTTAGGAAGGTAACAGCCCAAGTATTGTGGCGGTCCACGCACCACCGTGAGCTTTTCATATCAGCGAAAAGACCCAGAATCAAAATGAGAATACTACAGTACAGCCATCTTAATGGTGACATAGGCATTCACAACCTCTCGTGCCACGCAAATTTGGCCCAATGGGACAGATGTGTTATGCCTGGTATTGTAATAAAGTGGTTATAAAGTGGAAAGTGATAATGCATCAGCCAATCAGCTCCCAACTGTCACTTTTCAAAAATTGCTGAATGACTGGCACATTATCACCTTCCACTTTATCACCGCTTTATCACTTTAACAGGGTTAATATATCTGCCCCAATGTGTCCTGTGGCACACACCTTTTCCTTTGCCTATTACTCCTGGACCTCAATAACAGCAGATTCTTTCATTTTTGAATTACTGTACTTGATTTTATCATTCACTCTCTTCCCATGCCTCCAGGCTCCCTTATGGGCAACCTATATTCCCCACAGGGCGTGACCATAAAACATATCAACGCTGGACCAAGCAAAATACACTACCCTTGACCTGGCCTCAAAAAAATCCTTTGCTGATTTTGAAAGGCTAAGTACAGAGGCGCCTTAAGAGAGGAGGGGCCCCCCTGGATCCAAGAGTCCATGTAAACCACACACCAGTGGCTTAGGACCAGATTTGCTCTTTACAGCACCTCTTTTAAGAATTCTCTTTTTATATCACTGCTCCATGTTCCTCACTGTTTTCCCTTCTGTGATGATATGTCAGATATCTGACATAGGGGGAGATTCTCTAAGGTAAAAATGCGGTAAAAATCCCGTTATCTAAGCATCCCCCGCCGGGTTACCGCAGCGGGGGGCATCGCCAGAAAAATCTGGCGACGCCCCATAGAAGCCAATGGGCTTCTAACGCGAACCCCCCGCCGCCCCGCACGGACCCCCGCCGCCCCCCGCCGCCCCGCATCGCCCCCTCCCCTGTCACCTGTGTCCGGGCAGCACAGAGCTTTGCTGCCCGGACCTGTGACCTCCTCCCTGCACTGATCCTCTTTCGGGTGCAGGGAGGAGGAGAGCCCGGCGCAGCAGCAGCGCCGGGTGTGGGAGGGAGGGGGGAGCCGCCGGGACCTGCTGGGACCCGGCGACTCTCACTGCAAAGGACAGCTCTTAACACAAGAGCTGTCCTTTGCTATAATTATCGCAAATGTTAGAACATGTGCGATAATTATGATTGCGATGTCCGGCAAAAGGGGGCGGAGCTGGGCGGCGAGTTTTAGAAAATCTCCCCCATATTCTTCCAATTGAAGGTGAATTGACATTTAGCCATGTTTAGAATTTTCTAAATTTAGTAGTAGGCCTAGAGACCTAAGATGGGCTGGGACAATGAAGCATATTGCAGCAAAACTGGAATTTGAGCATACAGGTTGAGTGTCCCTTATCCGGATATCTGTTATCACTGGTTGCCGACTATCAAATGGTTAGAATCCCAACTGTTGGGAGGACATCCGGTACCCTGATATTGTTCATGTAGATACTATGGGCCTTATTCTGGTCGGTGCGGCCGGATCCGATTATGCGGCCAGGACCGTGTGTGCGAAACCCCGCCTTCCATACGGATCGCCAACTCCGTCCGTACGCGGTAAGAAGCTGGCCGAATGGACCGCACGTGTATTTTACACGGAATACGCCTCCTCCATCTAAGGGAACCTCCCCCATCATTCGATGGTCGCAGACCATCGAATGCAGGACCGAGTGCTCCACCAGCTCCCGCAACCTCAGACCACACGGACATTTTTCCGTGCAAAAGCAGGGATCTGGGCGGGCAGCTGACATCCGGCGATGTCATATGTCCTCCCCCTACACGTGCGTCACGGCCGCATTACCATACGTACGCCCAGCGTTTGCATGGGAACGCCCATGAAACGCGGGGCGTATGCATATGGTAATGAGCACAAATAGCTCTTCACGCCCCTCTCCACCCCCTGTTCGGAGTGTTCACATATCATGCGGGATTTGGCCGTACGCCCCGCTCGCACATGCGCAGAGACGCCTCTGCACATGTGCAGACACAAAACATCGGCGGCCCGAACGCACGCGGATATATCCGCACCAACCAGAATAAGGGCCTATGTAACCAATGCACCTTAGTATGAAATCAGAGAATATATTATCAGCAGTTCATGTGTCTACTGGGTTCAATATTGCAAAAGGAGCTATAACTAATGAGGTTATTCTGGTTCACTCCTTCTGGCAAATTCCTTCTGAAATGGAAAAAAACATGTGCACTGCAGGTGGGGCAGAAATATTACTTGTGCAGAGAGAATTAGATTTGGGTGGGATTTTACTGCAAAGTGAGATCTATATTGCAGTGTAAAAATAAAGTATTTTCCCTGCACAGAAACAAAATAACGCACCCAAATCTAATTCTCTCTGCACATTTTACATCTGCCCCCCTGCAGTGCACATGGTTTTGTCCATTTAAGAAGGAATTTGACTGAAGCAGTGAACCAGAATAACCCCCTAAATCTGGCACTACTCACTCCCCCCTAGTTATGGCCCTTGTGTATGTCTCACAATGTTAATCTGGCTGCAGTCACAGTGAATGGCAGGCTGCAGGTGGTTTCGGGCCGTGATGGGAAGCATTCCAGGAAATTGAGGCATGTCGGTTGCAGTTTTGCCAGACATCTTGAGCAAACTGAAGTTACTAAGAGGTCCAATACGGCACCAATGTTGTTTGCAATGTTAATCTTTTCCGATGCAGAAGGCGTATTCAGAGAAACCAACAGGGGTATCTTTTAAACAAGACGCTCCTGCAGCTAGTGCATAGCTGAGGTATGGTCACATTCGCATTCATCAGGCCCAATATTTTGTCACCTGACAATGAAATGTGTTTAAAATTCCATTTTCATATAGGTAATATATACAGCTATGGTAAAGAGGGTCGACAGTCTCTAGGTCATCATTAGGTCGCCACCAAATGGTCGAGATTGACTAAAGGTTAACACAGACAACTGGTCGACATGGAAATGGCCGACACATAAAAAGTTGACTTTTTAATGTTTTTTTTTGTTGGCAATTTGTAGATTTTAGCACAAATTAGTGTACTTGGAAGGTGATTTTAATCTTTTCACATTGCTGGGAGTTTTGCCCTGTCCCGATGATTGTGGGACTGTGCATGGTATTATATGCGCAAGTGCAGGGCCCCTTTGTGAACTGCTTCAAGCCATTTGCAGGGATCGAGGCAGGCCGGGGGGCGGATGGTGACAGACATGGGAATTGCCCATGGGAATGCCCAAAATTTTCTGGGCTTCTGCAGGAAAATGCTGAGCATTCCCATGGCTACGCCGGTGGGATGGTGCATGCCGTGCTTGGGCAGTCGCATGCCCTATCTTTGTCCCGGGACTCACAAATAAAAGTCACTTTCCAATAACTTATTTGCAAAGCAAGGAGAAATCATTCAATGGTCAGCGACCATCGAATGATTTCTCCTGCAGTGGAGACATGAGAGGGGATGTGTCTTTGTTACACACCTCTCGCATGATAGCGAATGGAATTGTTGATGGGGGGGCGGGTATTCAGCAGAGTGGGCTCTCTGTCACTTGGCAAGCTGCAATCTTGGCAGCGCACTGAGCCAACCAGAATCAGGCCCTTGGTCCCCGCGCATATACTCAAATACGCGTATACTCGCCGACCATATGGTGTTGCTCCTAGATATTGTCAAGCAATTTACCAAATGCCATAATATAAACATAGACTTAATTTGGACTTTGAATATTAAGCATAATCCATGGAATTCTTTTTGATATTTTTTCATTTATATAAATTAGTATTTATAATGGTTAATAAAGGACATGATTGCACACATATCTGTAACATATTGCACATTAATGTATATAGTTACAGTATAATGTATATATTTATTTTTAAAAGCCTAACTGCATAGTTATTCAACCTTCCATCTCTTTCTTTATATCACTGAGGCTCATTGGTATGAAAGACTACCCAGGCACTGGTGCAAGACATGTTGGGACAGAGAGTTCTTTCAGTGAGTGATGAAAGCCATTCCAAATACATGACACTCTGTCTCAGATTTCATAAATTACAAGTGTCATCCAAGAGCACTGCAGTGTGTGCATGTCCATGTGTGTATATATTAAGGGGCGAGCTATGACGGCGAGCAGTGCCGATAGCTCGCCATCATAGCTTGCTGTCAGTAATCAACTGTCCCCCATTCACTTGCTGTTTACACCGCGCTGGTTCATTTCAAGGAGGTGGAAACAGCGAGTGCGGCCATCAAAACAGAGGGTCTCACCACAAAATGCGGTGGGCTCGCTGCATTTGTGGCGAACCTCACCGTTTAGGGGAAGCCTCGCCCTCCTCTGACGGCAAGGATTTACCCAGAACATTGAATACAGCAAGCGGCAGGTGAGGGGGTATTACTGCGAGGATCTTTCCTCACTGCACAAACCCCCTCGTCGGCACATTGAATACCACACATAGGGCCTTATTCAGATCTGAGCTCAGTACAAATTTGTTTGGAAAATGGGCAAAACCATGTGCACTGCAGGTGGGGCAGATGTAACATGTATAAAGAGAGTTAAATTTGGGTGGGGTATGCTGAAACTGAAATCTAAATTGCTGTCTAAAAATAAGGTACTTGTGTATTATCTGGGTGCCCAAGATTTCCATCGTAGGGCATTGTACAACCAAAAATCGGTTGTATTGCATTCGATCATATTGCATGTGATGCAATGCAATGCGATTTTTGGTTGTACAGGCACCCTGATGCCTGATTCCTATGTTAAATGGCACCCCAAGACCCAATTTTTAATTGTACACCCACCCTGATGGGTAATTACTATGTTAAATGCCCCCCCCCCCATTGTTAACGCCACCCTAGTATCAACGCCAACCCGAAGCGTGGCGAGCACAGTGTGCCCGCGAGGTGTCTTCCGACCTTTTCATACCCCCACTATCCACGTCGGCGTGGAGTTGAGTTTAGATAGTGTGGTGAGCGCAGCAAGCCACTGAGCCCGAAACGTGGCGAGCGGACGTGGATTACTTCACATTTATTATGCGTCCCCTCGCGGGACTCGCTGCGCTCGCCACGCTTCGGGCTTGGTGGGTCGCTGCGCTCGCCACACTATCTAAAATCAACACCACGCCGACGTGGATAGTGGGGATATGAACAGGTCGGATGATGCGTACCGCCGCCCCTCGCGGGCTCACTGCGCTTGCCACACTTCGGGTTGGCGTTGATACTGGGGTGGCGTTAACAATGGGGGGGGGGGGCATTTCACATATTAATCACCCATCAGGGTCAGTGTACAATTAAAAATCTGGTCTGGGGGGCATTTAACATAGGAATCAGGCATCAGGGTGCCTGTACAATGTGAAATCGGCTATAATCGCGGCGCATTGCATGCCATTATAATGGCATGTGATGCGACGCGATATTAAAATTGTATACTCTGCCCAGGAAAGGCTCAAATCGGGTCCCATCGTATGCCATCGCATACCTTAATTAGTGGTATGCGATGCGATGGGCGCCCAGATAATACACAAGTACCAAAAATAATGCAGCCACTATTTACCCTGCACAGAAACAAAATAACTCACACAAATCTAACTCTCTCTGCACATGTTACATCTGCCCCACCAGCAGGGTTTTGCCCATTTTCCAAACAAATTTGTACTGAGCTCAGCTCTGAATAAGGCCCATAGTGTAGGTTTCACTTTAAATACAGAGGTTTCAAGACATGTTTTCCTTAATAGCCAACATATTATTTCTTATTTATTTTTACTGTGTGACCGAAACAAACATGTTAATATAAATTAAGTAAAGTATATATTAACTAAGTGAACTGCAAGACCTTATGTGACCTCATTATCTATGGGAAGGCTTGGCATCCATCTCCCTGTCGCACATGTTGTTACTCATCCTGCTGGAATGCAAAGTGACCCAATCCCCTAATCCTTGCTCTGCTCTTCATACTAGCAGGTGGCACTTACCTAACATTCAGCACAAGGTGAGCTCTGTAATAAAATTGATGTCCGTTTCCTTTATAATAGCACATTTATGGAAAAACATAATTTATTAATTTAAGCTGCCTTATATTGTTAAACCTCCGAGCAGCATTTCTAAGTCTGTTGCAAGTTGATCTTTTTTAGAAGACAAAAGAGAGATTGTTTATTGTAATCTATGGGGAGATTGCATGTCATTTTACTCAGACTGTACTTAATCACTCATGATATTCTCTCTCCACAGCCACTATCACCTTGTTTCAGTCTGTCCATGTGGAACCTGACTGTGTACACTACAATCAGTAATTCATGTTCTCACACTACAAAATCTAAGCATTATACAAGTATTGCTACTCTGCAATGCACATTGACTTCACTATCTCTGCCATTTTTACTAAACATCCTTACCTTTCGTATTGTTAGTGTGGGCTAAAGGACATTATTATTACTAGTTTCTCTTACACATCCAGACTGTGTGTTGTTATACATTGGTGGGTTAGGTATGAAATCCTAGCAATTGAAATCCTAACAGTCATAATCCCAACAGATTATAGTAAATATTTTAATCTAACTCTGTCCTTAACTCACCCCTTCATACAGAATAACCCTAAACATCCCCTTCTGCAGCCTAATTTACCCCCCTCGGACCCTAACCCTAGCTTCAATCAAGCCCTTCCTCCCACCAAAAAAGAAGAAGATGCTTAATACTAAATCTCCCACCAGTGCCTTACCCTAATCCCAACCCCAGTAATTTTTATTGGGATCTGTCAGGATTATGACCATTTTAAATGATTCTCCTGTCAGTTTTATACCTGTCAGGTTCCCGCATCCCATATTGTTGGCTGAGTATTATGTATAAACAATGAAATACTTCAAATCATAGTTAAAAAGCAAGTTCATATATATATATTCAGCACAAGGGAGATTCATATGGGATGCCGGCATTAAGAACACCAATGCAGACATCCCCAAGAAGGGTGTCCCATCGGGTGTCCGGTAAGAATACCTACCCTCCCCTAGCTCTCCCATAATCCTTACCCTCCCACACTGTAGCCTGACCTTTACCCTGCCAACCCAAAGCCTGACCCTATCCCTTGTCTCTAGTGCCTAATCCTAGCTCCATACACTGTCACCTAAACATAACCCTCCTGCTCCATAGTCTAACCTCCACTTCTAAGTGACTAACCCTAAATACCCCTTCTCCAATCCTAACCTAACCTAGCATACATACATTGGGTTTCCAAAGCCAGAATCCTCATTGATTTCGAGATTATGATGTTGGTCTCCTAGCAGTAGTCAGGATTCCGACACCGGTATAGTGGACGCCGCCATCCCGACTGCCCAATCATGTCTAGCACGATCTCATTTGGTACTTCTTCATTAAAAGAATATTATTTCAAACACTACCATTAAATCTAAGTGCAACATTTGCAATGAACCATCAAATATTGTTTTATATATATAAATAGATTACCGTATTTTATATATATTTTATATATAGCCTAAATCTCACCATGTGCATTCATCTTGAGTCGCCGTTTCCCCCAGGCAATGTAAGAGAGAGAATAATTGGCTAGCAGCCTTTTTAACGCCCTCATACAGGTGAAATCACTTATTAGCCTGCTTTGAGGCTTCAGGCCCTACGACCCAAACAGGGCATTATGGATGGAGCCCACCCTAACTCTCCATCGATAACCCCAGGATCCACAACAACCACAATATATTCATGGGGTTTTAAAATACAAAGGTTAGAACCCCGGGAAATCTTCAAACACTGTTCTAGTTTTCTTGTCACAATGTATGAAAAAAATAATATTAAAAAATATATATTTAACATTATTGAACAAACTAAAATTGAAAATAAAAAATTGAAAACTGATGATATTCTGGATTTATAAAATGATAAGATGCCCCTCTGAGTACCTATTTAGTCATCAAATAAAGTATTTGGGAAATGAAGTTAAGGAATCATGTAAATAACTAAATACACAAAAAAAATGTATTTAAAAAAAATCGAAGTAATGGGAAGAAATTTCCATAATCTCAAATTAAATTTCTCCATGATTGCAATATACCTAAGTGAAACTGAGTATCTACTTTACCTTGTTACATGATATCTTATTATAAACCGCTTTATTGCAAGAAAAATCAATATAAAGTCAGCTTTTTCTCAAATAAGAAAATGAACATGCCATTGTTATAGTATGACCCACCATGTGGCACATAGTTTATAAGCATCACATATTCCTGCGTCACACAAATGAATTTGCAATTAACTTGTTACATGGATCTTGTAATCAGAACGCCTGGTTAGCGGTATCAAGCTTTTCTTTCGGTAACTGTGGCCTACATTTTAACCCTAATAATGAGCTTTCACACTGCAACTGCTGCGTGGAGATTAACATATGCTAGAGCAGGTTACATACACAAGACTGAGTAATAATTCAGGCAGAAAATAATAACGAGCCTATTGCTGAGGTCAGACATATTACATGAACCACTGATTAAAATCTAATTTTATTATCAACAAATCCACATTCTATCAATTTATGTAAATAATATTATTATGGTAAAGGAAATTAGCATTTAGGAAATGTTTCTTATACCCTTATCTGCTGTCATAGAAAGGTGACTTGCCATGAGAAATATTTCATCGCAAATTCTTACATTGACCCAGACTCGTGATGCATCTAGGTTCAATAGAAAGAAAATGTTGTGACTTTTTATTGCATTAGACAGCAAACATCATACAAGCCCTGAATTCTGTTCCAAAATATTGGAATCCCGATCTGTTCATTAAAATGTTAATATATATATGATAATGTTGATAATGTTGTGAAAACCTTGGACTACACAATAAATCTCTATATATGTAGCATGCATTACATTTCTGTTTATTAAAAAAATATATATATATATATATAGATAGATAGATAGATAGATAGATAGATAGAATATTTAATTAGATTGTGAGAATCTTTGCAGTTTAATGACTGTGGGGTTGTTTTTCTAAGCCTTGGTGAGAGATAAAGTTAATGGAGGTAAAGTACCAGTCAATCATTTACTGTCATTTTTCAAACACAGTCTGTAATAGGGCAGGTAGGAGCTGATTGGCTGATACTGTATCCCTGTCCGCTTTATCTCTCCCCAAGGCTTAGTAAACAGAACCTTATATTTTTGGATCAAAGGAAAACAGTGATATATTTGTCAATGCTTTTGGCAATGGGATGGCTGACACAGAAACCTATACAGATTATGCCAACATTATAATGTGTTATTTATTACTTATTAGATGTTACTTAAACACAAGGGCATAACTACCATAGGTGCAAGGAGTGCAGCTGCTATGGGGGCCCAGAGCTGAAAGGAGCCCATCAGAATAACATTGCTTTCCCCCACATACAGTACATTACTGCTACTTCTCTGAGAGGAGAAGTCACACCCAATACCCCTTGAGCCCCAAAGGATCGCATGCGATATATTGAATGCAATCCCATTTCCCACTGCAGGGAGGCTGTTTGATTCAGAGGTCGGACGTGCAAGCAGTTCCGATCTCCAATTTTGATCCGATGCACACAGGACCACACATCATATTGGATCTAATGTTAAACACATAAGAACCTGCCACTTTTCACCTGATTTCTCAGCCCGATCTGTGGGAATCGGGTGAAAAATGTCCAAATTGCACCGATTGCTCACCTGTGAGTTCTGTGTAATCGGTACAATTAGTAGTGCTGGATCTGAACTCAAATGAATTCATTTTTATTGTCTCTACAACATAAAAAAATGCATAAGTGAAATTCCAAAGAAAAAAAAGTAGTACAGGGAAACAGAGAATAGAGAATAACATGGATGGCTTGGATCTAAAATTATTTTATTAGCCTTAACTTTACCCCTTTTAGCAAAAATATCTGCCATCCTAGGCTAGGGTTGGCCAATGACTTTTCTACGGCCTTAACTACCCTATCTAGGGAGCCACAATCAAAACACAATGAGAACACTTGAAATTCCCATACCATACCGTAATAGCAAAAGTCAACAGACCAGTGGTGTAATGGTGGATCTTCTGGATCGCCTAAAATCTCTAACCACCATCTTCTTACCATTTAGGAGTAAGTTATTAACTTATCCCCAGTTGCTGCACCTCCATTCTATAACTATCCTCCTCCCCCTCACTAATCAAACCCACTACCATAGTATAATCATCAAATATACCAATGAGGTTAGACTCAGAATTTGAAAAACAATCTGTTGTGTACAGTGAGTATAGGAAGGGACTCAAGACACATCCTTGGGGGACAGCTACATTTAAAACAAGTTCAGATGAAAAAGCAGAACCCATCCTAACTGACTGTGGACTATCAGTAAAGAAATCTAACACATCCAATTATACATGGGAACATTGTAACTGATCTCCTGAAGCTTTGCAATCAACACTCCAGGCACGACAGTGTTAAAAGCGGAGCTATAATCCACAAATAATAGTCTAACATAGGAGTCCCTATTCTCCAAATGACAGAGAATTCTATGAAGAACAGTAAGTGCAGCATCCTTGGTGGATCTATTTGACCTATATGCAAATTGATAATAGTCAAAACTTACCAGCATGAACCCTTAATGTGATCAAAAACCACTCTCTCAAAACACTTAATAACTAATGCTCTGAGAGCTATCAGGTGGTAATAATTAAAACCAGATACAGATGGAGCGCCTCTGTTCTTGCCGGTGGCTGGCGATAGAATCGCCAACTACCAGCCCCCACCAGCCGCCAAATGACTGGGACGCGCGTGCGTGTGAGAAGCTCACAAGCCCCAGTCAGATGGAGCACCTCTCCACCGGCGATCTGGCAATTCCCGGTGCTGAATGAGAGGTGCTCCATCTGTACTGCTGGAAATTTATGGAAAGGGACAATTGTAGTGACTTTAAAAAATTGTGGGACAACACAATAAGCTAATGGTAAAAATCTTTATAAAAATGTCTGCTTATTGGTAAGCACAGACACGTAAAACCCTGCCTGGATACCATCTGGACCTGGAGCTTTGCTAACATTTGCGTAGGCACAATTTAACTTCTGACTCATTTTACCTGCAGGGATCAGGTTCCCCTCCTCAAACCTGGTATAAAATTTAATAAACTCATCCTGAGGGCCCATTAATCTTACATAGACCAGTATTTGAACCAAGGTGGTTGTTATATGCTTGATCCCATGCCACATTGATCTTGCTTCTCCAGATTACTTAAAATAACCTTAACCTTTCTTCCAAATAGGCCTTCTTGGCCAACTAAATGCCCCTCTTAAAATTTGAATGAGCTATTGTATATGTTACCCCAGGGGTCGCCAACTCCAGTCCTCGAGAGCTACCAACAGTTAACGTTTTCCAGGTCTCCTCACAGAATCACAAGTGATGTAATTAGCCTCACCTGTGGATCATTTATAATGTGTCAGTCAGTAATGAGTGCACCTATGCCCCAGCTAGGTAATCTAGAAGACGTGAACTGTTGGTAGCTTGTGAGGACTGGAGTTGGCTACCACTGTGTTACCCTATCTTTAGATCTAAACACCCTATGTACCTTATTCTGGTCCCTTCCAGCGTTCAGTCGCATAGGGACCGATGTTTGGTGTATACGCCGGGTGCGTGCAGCTATCGCAAACCTCCAGGTTTTTTTTGTCCCCCATATTTTTGGAACCAGGACCGGTCCAAGAGTCCGGTGCTGGTTTTAGAAATATGGGGGACCCCTATGTTTTTTGTCCCCCATATTTTTGGAACTAGGTCTGGCTCAATAAGCCTGGGGCTGGTTATGCTCCGGAGGCACGACCTCGTGACAAAAAAATTATTTTGCTAAATACCGCACACTTTCCTGTGTTACAAAATTACAAATTTTTCACTACTAAAAAATTGCACATGTCCACTAATTCGCACAATTTCATGACTAAAATTTGCACATTTTCATGGCCAAAAATTTCACCTTATTGCACTTTTCACCCGCAAATTCACATCCCATTAAATAGTAAATTTTTGAGAAATTCATATTTCAGAAAAAAACAATATTTTGCAATTTCAGAACCTTACTAAAAATCGCATCCCATTATATGTCACCCCACATGTCACATAATGCTGAGGGAACTAGGAAGTAGGGAGCTGCTCTGCTCTGAATACAGTCTGTGCAGGCAGAATGCAGAGCTGCTGCAGCCACTGTCTGGGAACAGGTGCTGTGAGCACCTGCTTTCTGCAATTGCATGGTCACAATTAACCTGTTTGGGGGACCTTCTGTGACCCTTGTCACCCACACTCACATTAATCTTACCCTGCCAGTCATAATCCCACATATTGAATTTTACATTCTACCAATTGGCTCAGTCAAGCACATACACTGAATGTTTGAATCTGTTGTTCCCCTAGTGTGGAATAGGAGTATTAATGCTACAATAACCTGTGTCAATGTGCTTTCATTCCTGCCCATTGCAGCACATTAAAAAAATTGACATCCAGTGATCTCAAAAGGTTTCAAAAAGTATATGGAAATGATTTTTCATTGAACCACCATTTAGTTTTCCTAAAATCATTATGTAACTCTGAATAAAATAGTTACTTACACGTGCAATGGCATAGCAGTATTAGCTGCCTGATACTGTAGATTTACTTCTGAACATCCCACATACAGATACAGCCAAATCTTTAAATATATCACAGCACCTAGACAGCAGCTGTATGTACTGGCGTGTAACACCAAGGGTTTCATGTGAATGGGTGGGCCATTTCATGGTGGCTTAGGAAGTTCCATTATATTTTTGCAGCCAAAGTGGTATCAGAACTCATTTACTGAGGTTTCTGAGGTACAATTTGCAGTGGTGGTTACCTACCATTGGGAAACAGAATAATAATTAAAAGAAACACTAGAAGCGCAGCTATTGTTAGAAGAGGAAGTTGCTGGCCAACTATCCGGCTACGGCCACACACAGTAAAGCCACTATTGCCTACAATCTAAAATCATTATATAAATTTTTTTTTTTATGAAATTGTGATTACCTTGTACCCCATGATAAATGTCTGGAGTCTGTTGCTTTACAGGAATCACTGTAATTAAGGTTTTAATTACACTTACTATTTCTGAATTTGACATTCGTATCAGTACTACAGCCTGCTACAACTAAGTTCTGGGAGTTTTCTCCCTGTTGTTTCTATTTATTGTTATTAATAATTACCATCATGTGCATTGTTACACCTGGTTGCTACTGGTAGTAGCATTAGATTTATTGTGTTGTGCAACTTGTGCATTGCTGCACCCAGGGAAAGTGCAGTGTTGGTATCCTATGTTCAACTGCATTTAGTTGCCTATTCTGCAGCTTTGTCTATAAGAAAAGCTGGGGGCATCCAAGTATTGGGGAGACCCAATTCTCCCAGGAGGAAAGGCGACCGCTATAGGCAAAGTCTTTGGCTGCAGGAGGCTAGAAGATTGCAGGCTAAGTGCAACCGTGTCATCAGAGCCGCCGCTCCGCCAAGCACCCCCAATCCCCCGCTGCCCCGCCGCCCATGCAAACCCCCCCCCCAATCCCCTGCAGCCTTACCTATCGCGCTGGTCCCGGCGGCTCCGTTCTTCAGCTGAGGACCACCACAAAATGGCCGCCCCCATACAGCAGACAGTTTTATATGGGGGCGGCCATTTTGTGGTGGTCCTCAGCAGAAGAACGGAGCCGCCGGGACCAGCAAGATAGGTAAGTCTGTGGGGGATTGGGGGGGGGGTGGAGTGTAACTATAGCACCGCAGCCCCCGGCGCCCCCACATGCACAGCGCCCCCCCGCGGTGACGGGGGCTGCGGTGCTATAGTCACGCCACTGCGTGTCATCCAGCAACATTCAGATATCACACGTATAAGTTAGTGCATATCTGTGAAAAGACACCTCCAGAAATGCCCCAATTTTACATTTATGAGACCTTGCGTCTGAATAGCTAGTGTGTTTCTGTGCACACACATGTGGGACTAGTAGTAGCAACCAGGTGCAACAATGCACATGATGGTAATTATTAATAACAGTAAATAGAAACAACAGGGAGAAAACTCCCAGAACTTAGCTTTAGCAGGCTGTAGTACTGATAACAAACAGCACACCGACAGGACGGATCCAGACAAGCCGGAAGCACTGGTAGCTGAGAGCACCGACCAGGAACAGGCTTGGAAATGCTATAACTGGCACTTGTACAAAGACCCAGATGGATTTTATTTTTATTTGAAAGTGGCGCCGATCAGCTGAACATAGGTGGGTGATGTCAGGTGCCAGTCTGCATCCAGGCTGCCCAGCTGCACCCAAAAGTTTGTTGCCACTCCAGCCCTGCCAGGAGACAGGAAAACCCCCATGGCCACCAGACCAGAGCCCAACCATGACCGTGTGAGTCCCTGGCTCCTAACAGTGTCACAGGACTGTTTTGGACTGAGATACTTGGAGCCTGATTCTTAGCTGCAGGCAATACTTGGAGCCTGATTCTGAGCAGCACGCCCCTGCGGCATTGAATAGGGTGACAGGGAGGGCTGGCAGCGAATGCTGCAGCCCTCTGGAACCCTGCGAATGTGCAGCAAATCCTAAACAGGATTCGCTGCACATGGAGGAAAAATGCAATGAATAGTCCCCTTAAAGGGGGCTGCAAATGTCTTGCTATTGCTGGTAGCATACGGTACACCACATACAGATAATCTACTTACACTATGGCATACATTTGCTAAGGCAAAAACTTCTGATAACTAACAGAACATTCTCTTTTGGGCAGTACATTTCTGACACTTTTGGGGGCACTCATAGTAGCACAATAAAATATCACTAATCTCTATGAACATCGGCATTTGGTGGCAAGTGCGCTAGGTCTGAGCGCACCAGAGCTGTGTAGTGGCGGCAGAGAAAGATAAGACGTGGGCTGACGTGAGGACGGCAGCATCACAGAGGTCCTTCTGAGCACCATTCTGCTCCCTGGCTCCAGGGCCTATTGAGAGCCTGCCACGTGACTCAGGAGTTTACCGTGGCTCGGAGACAGGAGGATACTTGAATACTTTGGATACATAGTATGTAGTCCCTGGGTGCCGGGAGGAGCTGGGACAGAGAGAGACTGCCTCCCATGGGAGTATTGCCCACTCCATAGTATCCTGCTTGCCCCACTCCCCACATTCCCATCCCAGCTGCCGCCAGCTGCAGCAGGTGCCGGTGCCATGTCTCCAGCCCAGCAGTCCCAGACCTGGTTCCTCACTCTTGTCCAGGTGACTGTGCTCCATGGTGGAAGGTGGGTTGCCGTGTGCTCTGTGCCTGCTGCCTCCCTGCATGCTGCTGGGGCTGAGATCCAACTCCAGAAGTCAGCATGTAACCCCTGACAGTGCATGTACTGTAACTCCATGGCAACAAGCATGTTAACCCCTGGCAAAGCACGTAACCCATGGCAGAGCATGTAACTCTGGGCAGAGCATGTAAACCCATGGCAATACGTATGTTAACCCATGGCAGAGCATATTAACCCCTGGCATCAAGCATGAAACCCATAGCAACGAGCATTTTGGTAAGTGGAACTTATGTGGCATAAAATTGTTTTGCATAATATGTAATGAGCATTATGGTGCATGGAATAATGTGTAATGGGCATTACGGTATGTGGTAAAATCAGTGGCGTAACTATGGAGGGTGCAGGGGATGCAACTGCTATGGGGCCCGGCCGCTGGGGGGGCCCGAGGTCCCAGCAGGCAATCCCCTGCACCCTTCTAAAGTTTTTTTCCTATTTTTTTTCTATCTATTGGCGCGGGTATTGGCGCTCGCCTATGCTAGCACTTCAGCAACAGGGATATGTCACAAGCTCTTCCGGCCAGCGGTGCTGCTGGCATCCTTTGCTCCCCGTGTCAGTTGCGCTAAAATGTCTTCTGGCTAGCGGGTCCCCGCCAGCGTTGCTGCTAAATTCACATACATGTTATGGTTCCCCGTCAGTGGCGCTACTGATGTCCCATGCTGTCCTGGCTAGTGGGACCACGGCACTGCAGTCCCATTTCACTGATCCCCAGCCAGCGCTTTCTAATGGAAGACACAGAACAGAAGCTCTACGCTGAGGGTCTCAGGCTGAGCTGCCAGCGCTGGTGAGCGGCAGATCTGGCGGCCCTGCACTCATCCCTGCACTAAAGACCTGTCACCACTGCTTCAGGACAGGTACACAGCACCAGCTACAGTATACAGTACAGAAGCGGAATGGATTGAAACTTGTACTTGCAGGGGCAGGGGGATTTTTAAAAGTTAAAGTTGTTTATGTTTTAATCCATTAAAACTCTTGCTCTCCACTCTCCCATACCCCCTCTGCTCTCATCTATTTTCTCTCCCCACATGTCTTTACTCTCTTTTTAGCTCTCTACCCATTACCCCTATCCTCTTTCTCTCTCTACCTGCCTATTTCACCCCCATTCCCCTCTATCTCACCCTCTAACCCTTATTTCTTTCTTTTCCTCTCACTCACTGAAACCCTCTATCTTTTTTCTCGCTCACTCCCCACCTCTCTATCCCCCTGGCCAACCTCATCTTTTTCTCTCACTTCCCCTCCCCTCTCTATTTTCTCTCTTTTTTGCTCTCATCCCTGCCCTCTTCTCTTTCTCTCCTTCTATATCTTTCCCCACTCTCTATCCCATTGCTCTCTCCCTTTCCCCTCTTCTCCTTCAACCCTCTCCCTCTCTCTGTCCTAAATCTCTCTCCTCCTCCATATCTTTCTCCTCCCCACGCTTCCACCTCCTTCTTTCTTTCTTTCTTTCTTTCTTTCTTTCCTCTCTCTCCTAGGCACTGTAACCCTCTTGCTACCATTTCCCTCTCTCTGCCTCCCTCCCTGAAAGTCTCTCTTGCTCGTAATCCCCTTTTCTCTTGCTCCACCCATTTCTCTCTCTTGCTACTTTATCTAATTCCCTCTTTTTCCATGAAGCACTTACTCTCCCTGACTCCTCTTTCCATTTCTATTTGTCCCCTTGTAGTGACAATGGTGGTTGGGGGGCCCTTTTAAGATTTTGCTATGGGGCCCACAACATTCTAGTTACGCCCCTGGGTAAAATATGTAATAGCTATTACGGTGTATGACATAATGTGTACTGGGGACTACGATGTGTGGCATAACATGTAATGGGCATTCTGGAATGTAGTATAATATGTAATGGGTGTATGACATGTGTAATGGGCATTATGGTGTAAATTTTTGGTGCGCGCACTGTCCCTGTATACACCTTGGAACAACAGGTCCGCAGACCCTGCAACAGCTTGGGGGAGGCAGCTCCAGCAGCGGGGAGCTCTGTCCATGGGGGCCCCGGGAATTTTTTTACCGGGGCCCAGGATTTCTCTTGGTGGCCCTGTTGGTACGTCAACTGAAAGATACCTTGATATGACTGTTATAACATAGATACATGTCAGTAAGGTACACTTAATGGACAATACACAACAATACCCAGATATGCTTAACCTCATTACATTGCTATGTAAGTGAGGTAGGAATATCAACATCTCTGGGGCAAGAATCACCCTTTTTTAATAAGTAGGAACTCCTCCCTAAAAACAGATCTCCTCTTTCTTCTTGTTTTCTCATACTCAACATTTCTCTATATTTACATGACGTCAGCTGCCCCACCTATCTTTGTCCAGGAGCCTGCAAATATAAGTCAGTCTCCACCCAGGAGAAATCATTTGATGGTCACCAACCAACAAATGATTTCTCCTGCTGCGGGCACATGCACGGGGAACCTCTTGCATGGTTGCAAGGAAATACAGTGGCGGGGGTGTTTTTTCAGCTGGGTGTGCACTCTAAGACTCGGTAAGCTGAGATCTTCACAGCTTACCGAGTCAACCAGAATCATGCCCTAAGCGTAAAGAGAGCACATTAATCATTGAATAGATTTATCACATGAAAATGTATTAAAGGTGTAACAAAACTTTGCAATAAAATTGATATCAATAGCTGTAAACATACAATGTATATATTTATGTTAAAACAGTAAAAAGTCCAAATTTGAACTGTTGGCTAGATCGGTATATAAGGCAGGCGCTATGCTCACCCACTTTTTAAAAGTTCAAATGTGTCACCGTATTTATTGGTATTGTCCAGATAATAGTAGGTGTGCTGTAGGTTATGGATGTTATATGTACTGTAAATCCTCCTATCAATGTGAGGCTGTGTCCAGATGTTTTGACATCTCTAATAGGGCAGCAGAGTTAAGCAGGTCGGCCAGACAGATGACAAAGATGTCAAAGTACCTGCCCTTAAGCAAGGGCGAATTTATGGGTCAGGCCACTCCTAGGCTCACCATTTTTGGCCGCCCCTTAGACACACCACACCAGCTAGAGCCCCTTAGACACACTATACCATTACACATTGTGCCATACACTGTAATGCCCAATACACATTGTGCCACACACTGTAATGCCCATTACACATTGTGCCACACACTGTAATGCCCATTACATATTATACCACATACATGCCCCTGCATTAAGGCTCTGGGGGGCCCGGGTACTAAAAACAAGGGGTGCTAGGTTTAGGATGGGGGTATATATATACACACACACACACACACACACACACACACATAAAGGTCTGGATTTGGAGCCCCCCTCAAAATTAAAGTGGAAAAACACATGACAGGCTGATCCAACTTGGATGTAATGTCCTTAAATCAAGTCAAAATGAGGCTCAGTAGTGTGTGTGTGGCCTCCATGTGCCTGTATGACCTCCCTACAATGCCTGGGCATGCTCCTGATGAGGTGGCAGTCTGTGGTGAAACTTGGCGTTGGTGGATGGAGCGAGACATGATATCCCAGATGTGCTCAATTGGATTCAGGGCTGGGGAATGGGTGGGCCAGTCAATAGCATCAATGCCTTTGTCTTGCAGGAACTGCTGACACATTCCAGCCGCATGAGGTCTAGCATTGTCTTGCATTAGGAGGAACCCAGGGCCAACCGCACCATCATATGATCTCACATGGGGTCTTAGGATCTCATCTCGGTACCTAATGACAGTCAGGCTACCTCTGGTGAGCACATGGAGGGCTGTGCGACCTCCCAAAGAAATGCCACCCACACTATTACTGACCCACTGCTAAACTGGTCATGCCGGAGGATGTTGCATGCAGCAGAACATTCTCATTGGTGTCTCCAGACTCTGTCACATCTGGCAAGTGCTCAGTGTTAACCTGCTTTCATCTGTGAAGAGCACAGGGCGCCAGTGGTGAATTTGCCAATCTTGGTGTTCTCTGGCAAATGCCAAACATCCTGCACAGCATTGGGTTGTAAGCATAACCCCCACCTGTGGACGTCGGGCCCTCATACCACCCTCGTGGAGTCTGTTTCTGACCGTTTGAGTAGACACATGCACATTTGTGGCCTGCTGACGGTCATTTTGCAGGGCTCTGGCAGTGCTCCTGTGATGTTGTCAGACTGGGTACAGGGACTGCTGTTTCTGTTTTCCTTTTGGCTGCGACCTGCCTGCTTCACTCGCCTGCAATTCAGAGGGCGGAGGGACAAAGGCACCCTGGGATGGTAATACCCCAAAACAACCACACAGAATGGTCGCCACACATGAGGACGGTGATCAAAATAATTTAATTTACGGCAGGAGGGATCAAGAATCACCACTATGAAAGGGGTTAAACAATTCAATAACAATGACACTGGAATGCAATAATTGGCAAAAAGACAATTCTCCTGTATGATATTGTGCGCAATGGGGTCACTGTGGCATTTGTAGGCCACACCTCACACAATACACTGCAATAATAAGTGCAATATACTGTTTCCAAAAATGAATACAATGAAAGACAAACAATAATAATGTCCTATGAAGAGAATACCGTGCGCGATGGTGCCATCTGTAACCTTTGCAGGCCTCAATTCGCACGGTATACTGCGTCACCAATATCACTATGCACTAGGACCACTTTGCAAATAATTCTAACCATCAATCAAAAGACTTGCAATCACATTTAAATAAATGACAGTAATATGCCACAGATTATACCTTGTGTTAATAACAGTAAGTGTCCAGAGCCCAAAGAATAAGTCCCTGAACTACGCAGTTCTGCAATAGCACAAGGTACCTGTTTGGGCCTAGATGCACCGTAATTGAAGTAGCAACTACTGTAATGCAGAATTTGTAATCCAAGGCAAAGGGTGTCCAATACTGCGTGTGACTCAAATAAAAGGTTTCCAATAAATGGCCCAGTCAGCCTTCAGGCTGTGATCACAGGACTAGGACTTGGGAAGTACAGGCCCTAATTGAAACAGGGGCAAGGGCTTGTCAGTGCGGGCATAGCATGACAGTTCCTGGGGTAATGGTGGGTGGCAAGTGTGAGTGGGGCAGTGTCAGAGTACCTGAGGCTCTGTTGCCAGCTCCTATTGCTGACTCCTGCCAGTCACGACTCCATGTGCTGCAACACTCTGCTGGCTCCCTGCTGTTCCTGTTACTGCTGTGAGGTAAAATCTTTAACCCGTCACTTCTACCAAGTGGCAGGGCCAGTGCAACCCTACCAGTGCCCTAGGTGACCCCCCACCCACATGCCCCCCCTTCCATCTGCCCGCTGCCCCCCCAGCGGGCGGATGGAGGGGGGGCATGTGGGTGGGGGTCACCTAGGGAGCTGGCAGGGCTTGCACTGGCCCTGCCACTTGGTAGAAGTGACGGGTTAAAGATTTTAACAATAACTTTATCGAAATGAAGCTCATTGAGCATGCTATGATTGGGAGTGTACACAAGGGTCCAGCTATACAATTATTGTCTTAGTCACAGCTGCACAGCTGCAAATGGTCCCTAGGAACAGTTAGAATATGCTGGGCTCTATGAGACATACCGTATGTGGTAGAGAATACATCTAATTTATGTAAAAACTTGCTTTGTGTAATAATTATATTATTATAAAATACATACTTACATATTTGCTAGGTAAACAATGTCCTTAGACTTCACATAAGATGGAATATTTTTATGTGCATTTAACTATAACTCGCAGTATGAGCAGAAGTGATTCCCAATTATCTCACACCCTAATTAGTGTGTTTGCAGCTCCCAAGGCGTTCATCTCAGCTGTGACTGATTTGGCATTGCCATGTGGGACAAGACCATATGTGTATGCCATGTCATAAACTTATTTCTACTGACAATGCCAGCACTGTAATGTAGGAGAGTGATGTGCATTATATGATGGCCAGTAAACAGTTATAGAACTGGAACATATTAAATAAGTGTATTCCATTTTGGAATAAGACTGTAACACATGTGGAAAAAGTGATACATACATACGTGTGTGTATATAATATATCTATATATATAGGTAGCTGTGCGAGCCGGCACTCCCAGAATGAGGGGATGAATGCCCCGGGTGCCTTCCAACGTGTTGGTAGAGAATAAAGAAACGGCGTCACTCCAGGGGACTTAGTAGAAAATAGGGTACATGTGAGTTATCCGGGCTGCCGATTTTGTCCTTAAGTTTGGTTAACTTAAGGACACCCGACCGACGCGATGCCCACGATTTAGCTCCAAATCGGGGGCATCGCGTCGGTCGTGGCCGTTATAAGGGGCCGCGACGCGATGCCCCCGATTTCCCATAGACAGTAATGTTAAAAGACACGATATCGGGGGCATCGCGTCGGTCGTGGCCGTTATAAGGGGCCGCGACGCGATGCCCACGATTTCCCATAGACAGTAATGTTAAAAGACACGATGGACCCGATTTCCCATAGACAGTAATGTTAAAAGACGCGATGGACCCGATTTCCCATAGACAGCAATGTTAAAATAAAATTACAATGTGAAATTGGGCAATATGTTTTTAAAAAAAAATGTTTCATGGCCCCCCACCACCGTTAACGGCACCCCGCTATTGACGCCAACCCGAAGCGTGGCGAGCGCAGCGAGCCCGCGAGGGGCGGCGGTACGCGTCCTCCAACATTTTCATGCCCTACTATCCACTAGGGCGTGGAGTGAGAATAGAATAGTGTGGCGAGCGCAGCGAGCCACCGAGCCCGAAGCGTGGCGAGCGCAGCGAGCCCCGCGAGGGGACGCGGACACCTGTGAAGCCCGCAAGGGCACGCAGATACCTGTGAAGGTGTCCGCGTCCCCTCGCGGGGCGCGCTGCGCTCGCCACGCTTCGGGCTCGGTGGCTCGCTGCGCTCGCCACACTATTCTATTCTCACTCCACGCCCTAGTGGATAGTAGGGCATGAAAAGGTCGGAGGACGCGTATCGCCGCCCCTCGCGGGCTCGCTGCGCTCGCCACGCTTCGGGTTGGCGTCAATAGCGGGGTGGCGTTAACGGTGGTGGGGGGCCATGAAACATTTTTTTTAAAAACATATTGGCCAATTTCACATTGTAATTTTATTTTAACATTGCTGTCTATGGGAAATCGGGTCCATCGCGTCTTTTAACATTACTGTCTATGGGAAATCGTGTCGGAAATCGGGTCCATCGTGTCTTTTAACATTACTGTCTATGGGAAATCGTGGGCATCGCGTCGCGGCTCCTTATAACGGCCACGACCGCCGCGATGCCCACGATTTCGGGCGCGATGAAAAAATCGGCAGCCCGGATAACTCACAAGTACCGAAAATAGTAATCTTTTATATACGGAATATCATATGAATAACATGCCAATTCAGTGGTCGACGTTTCAATGCTAAGACAGCATTTTCATCAAGACATGACATGACATGCGATACAACAAGAGGCAAATGAAACAGCAAAGGTATAAATACACTTACCAGGCTGGTCCGTCCGGTGGCCGGGTGCACGCCGTCCCTCCCCTGTGACAGGGCTGTAACGGGGTGCTGACGTCATCCACACGCTCCCGTAGCCTGGGAAACCTGTGTAGTTGACGCCCCCAGCCACCGGACGTCATCCTGTGTAACCAAGCAACCATTGTAAACAACAACGTGTGTATGGAGAACAGACAGCTCAAAGGGAGCTGCGCTAAACACACTAAGAATAATGACATAACAAGCGAGGCAGTGTCAGCGGAACACTGCTGCAGGGATGTGACACCTGACGGGACCTGGGCAGGCTAATAATGTCAATAAAGGATACTCCAATTGAAGCGTTCATTTAGACCATTAGGTTTGATAGTTTGTAACCTATGGATCCATCTGGATTCCAATTTGAGCAGGGCCCCATCTCTGTCACCTCCCCGACGAAAAGGGGGAACATGATCTATTAAAATGAATTTTAGATCAGTGATCCGATGACCCGCCTCCATAAAATGACGGGCCACAGGTTGGTCGGCCGAATTACTCAGGATAGCGTTTTTAATTGCCACATTGGCTCTGCACCGATCGGCAAATTAAAAACGCTATCCTGAGTAAATTGGCCGACCAACCTGTGGCCCGTCATTTTATGGAGGCGGGTCATCGGATCACTGATCTAAAATTCATTTTAATAGATCATGTTCCCCCTTTTCGTCGGGGAGGTGACAGAGATGGGGCCCTGCTCAAATTGGAATCCAGATGGATCCAAAGGTTACAAACTATCAAACCTAATGGTCAAAATGAACGCTTCAATTGGAGTATCCTTTATTGACATTATTAGCCTGCCCAGGTCCCGTCAGGTGTCACATCCCTGCAGCAGTGTTCCGCTGACACTGCCTCGCTTGTTATGTCATTATTCTTAGTGTGTTTAGCGCAGCTCCCTTTGAGCTGTCTGTTCTCCATACACACGTTGTTCTTTACAATGGTTGCTTGGTTACACAGGATGACGTCCGGTGGCTGGGGGCGTCAACTACACAGGTTTCCCAGGCTACGGGAGCGTGTGGATGATGTCAGCACCCCGTTACAGCCCTGTCACAGGGGAGGGACGGCGTGCACCCGGCCACCGGACGGACCAGCCTGGTAAGTGTATTTATACCTTTGCTGTTTCATTTGCCTCTTGTTGTATCGCATGTCATGTCTTGATGAAAATGCTGTCTTAGCATTGAAACGTCGACCACTGAATTGGCATGTTATTCATATGATATTCCGTATATAAAAGATTACTATTTTCTACTAAGTCCCCTGGAGTGACGCCGTTTCTTTATTCTCTACCAACACGTTGGAAGGCACCCGGGGCATTCATCCCCTCATTGTGGGAGTGCCGGCTCGCACAGCTACCTATTCACCAGGATCATTTAGGTGGTCCACCTGGAGCAGGGCACCCACCACATTTATTGGTCCACATACCGTTGGCTTCGATAGCCTGTGAACCTAAAAATGCAAAGCAACCCCAACATCACAGCTGGCTGCCGCAGCATGCCAGCAACTAAAGGACTGCTACATAGCATAAGCGACGCGGAGGCGCAGCAGATTTTGTTCGAGGATGATGACACGGATCTGGTTCCCGATACATCGTTGGATGATATCATGCATCAAATGTACCAACTTAGGAGGAGGGAGGTTGACTACCAGCTTCATGGTTCCTCTCTGTCTAAGTACTTTAGGCAGCATATGATACCCCGTGGGTTCCGCATAAGAAACATCCCCACCATCGGCCGCTTCAACCCTGATTTTTGTGCCAAATGGGTGGGGGTGCTTAATAAATGCAGCATGGACCTCATGCTTTTAGTTATTGAAGAGTCCAAGAGAGAGCTCACAGTGGTGAAGGATAAAATCACCAAATTAGAGGAATTGCATCAAATATCTAACATACAGATGGCCAATCCTGACTGGCTTCACAAGTTGACCAGCAAAGTGGACAATTACCGCAGAGACCTGTTAAAATTTAAAGCAGGCAAGTTTAGTACCGTGTCCCGTGATTATGAGGACAACAAAGTCTATAGATGGCTCATGGGGGGCAAACCTGTACCACAAAACTACAAACAGGGCCCATATGGGTACCGCCAAAAACCGTACAAAGGATACAGCCACTTCCAACTCAGATTCAGACTTTCGTGTACGGGACTCGGATGACACCTCCCGCAGAACAGATGTCCCTTTAGAACAAGCGGCGTCTACAAGCCAAAAAGGTCGCCCACCCGCCGGAGCGGCCAAAATCAGAGGTCAGCGCGAGCTAAAAGCCCTACTGAGGAGCTAATTTATAACCTTTCTAGCTACGTCCTCAAACCAGCCGAGATCTCGGTTCTCATGAAGGGCCTAACATTCATCCCCACCAACTCCCACAGTGACCTGCAATGGCAGATAGATCGCCATAGGTTCGATCGTAACCTACGTTTAAAGGAACATTTCCAATACAATGTAACAACTGAGGAAAAGAGTGCCATCCAACAATTCATCCAATCCAGAAGCCATTCAAAATTTGACCCAGTCTCTGCCAACACTTCTTTGCCGACATTCTCTCGATTAGTAGACGCCTCGGTTACTAAATACAATTCTGCAGTTATTAACCCTCATTACAACTTGACCCGTGAGGAGAGAAAAGCTTTAGACGATCTTGCCAAGTACCGCCACATTATCATCCGATCGGCGGATAAAGGGGGCGCGATTGTCGTCCAAGACCTGAAGGATTACAAGGACGAAATTGAATCCCAACTTGGTGATACCTCAGTGTACAACAAATTGCCATCAGACCCCACTGGTGGTTATAAACAGGAATTGGACACATTGTTACATTCTGCCATGGAAGATAAGCTCATCTCTAAAAGTCTGGTCACAGCGCTCACTCAACAATTTCCAGTTATACCAGTCATCTATACTGTACCCAAATTGCACAAAAATCCTGTAAAGCCACCAGGCCGACCCATTATCTCCGCTAATAACTCATTGTACCAGCCCATCTCCAAGTTTTTAGATATCTTACTTCAACCCCATGTACAACTACAGCCGACATATATTAAGGATACCACTGATTTTTTGCTCCGCCTGCAACAAGTCACCGTTATTTCGCCAGGCATGGTCCTGGTAACACTCGACGTATGCAGTCTGTATACGACTATTCCTCAGACAGCAGGGGTGGCAGCAGTTGCCGAGTTTTTAAGAAAAAACAACATTGATGAAGTGGACCATAATCTATTTGTCCAATTACTGACATTAACCCTTGAACGAAATTATTTTATGTTCAATGGAGAGTTGTACAGACAGAGAACTGGGTGTGCAATGGGGAGCCCGGTCGCCCCGAGCCTCGCGAACATTTTTATGTTCGCAGAGGAAAGCGAGAAATTCTTAAAGATTGAGCATATCTCCAAGCACATGCTATTATATTGTCGGTTCATCGATGATTTGTTTTGCCTCTGGACAGGCCCTATCTCAACACTCGAGGACCACATTCAAGCCATCAATAGCAGTAACAACCCGATTAAATATACCTACAAGATCAAAACGGACAAGATTGAATACTTGGATGTATTAATCACTTTGACTAATGGCTAACTGCAAACAACAGTATATTCTAAGCCGACCGACCGCAACACCTTGCTGTTGGGTTCGAGCCATCACCCCAACCCATTAAAAAGAGGCTTGCCTAAGTCACAATTGATAAGGGTGGCCAGAATATCAAGCACAGCGGAAGCTGCACTGGAGAGCACCAATAAAGTGGTTGAAAAATTTGTTGTTAGAGGATACAACCTCCAAGTCTTACAAAAACTTCAGAAGGAGGTGCTGGCAATCCCCCGGGCACAACTGTTAACACCAAAAGTTCGTAACCAGCAGAACGTGGTCCCATGGAAGCAACAATTTTCACGCTCGAGTCCAGTTGTACAAAGGGCAACCAAGGCTCTTTGGCCGATAATCAAAACGGACAGCTCTCTACCTGGATTACAAAACAAAAGGCCCATGGCTTGTTATACTAGGGGCCGCAACATTAAAGACCGTGTTGTACATGCAGATATCACTGGCTTTGATA